>NC_090924.1:497216060-497522363 GCF_040938575.1 Ambystoma mexicanum
GTTCAGCAGGGGAGAGGAGGAGAGAAAGCAGAAGCAAAGAGGAAGGTTTTGAGGTGCTTCCAGAACCAGAGATGGTTCTCCTCAAGTTTCAGGGAGGCTGTTACAGAGTGAGGCTCCAGCCGAAGAAGGAGATCTATCACCAACTCATTGCTTGGAGAATCGACTGACCCTGAGGGAGTTGGAGGCAGATGAGCGAAGAGCTTGAGAAGGAAGATATTTAGGAAGAGAGAGTTGAGGGTATTGAGGTCGAAGGCCTTATGGACAATGCAGAGGGTTTTGAACTTAATCCTCGCAGCCAACGCGACCCAGTGCAGTGATTTCAGTCCTGGAGAGATACGATTCATTGGCTTGAGGCCATGGACCAGTCTTGCAGTCCTGTTCTGGATGAGTTGCAGAGGGCAGAGGGTAGAGAGTAGAAGCAGGCAGATTTAGAAAGAGGCTGTTGCAGTAGTCCAGCCTAGAGAGAACCAGTGCTCTGGAGCTGGTGAGCTTCTGGGGGAAGGAGAGTAAAGGAAGAATACCTCTGAGGAGGTCCAGCTGGTAGTGTGACTTCTTAGAGATGTCAGAGATGTGAGGAGAGAATGAGAGTATGGAGTCGAAGATGACCCCGAGATTTTTTGCGCAATAGGGCCAAGAGAGGCCGGCCAGAGTGACGGGAAAGGAGGGAGCAGGTGTGCCGATGAGGAGAATCTCGGTCTTACTGGCATTATGGCAGAGCTCATTGGCGGCACACCACTCTTGAATAACAGACAGACAGTCAGAGATGAGAGAAGGAGAAGTGGAGGAAGGCAGTTTTTCTTGGAGTTTGCCCAAGAAAGGAGTGATGTAGTGAGTAGATTAGGATGTTATTTTTGGCCCCCCCGCATCCTTTGTAAAGGATGCGGGGGACACCCCTGCAACCCCTGCTCCTCATGTTCAGGTAAGAAGGTCAAAAATGCATCATGTCAAAGTACATAAAGTAGGTCAAAAGGGCATAACTATCAAAATTAAACTATCAAATTGTGTAATTCCGATCCACTTATATAGCCTGCGTATGCTGATTCGCCCTTCCCAGCTCAATATCTTCTCGAATTACATGCTCCAACCATGGAGAGGGCAGGGACACCAATCGATAAACCCTCGGCTATGGAAAAGGGCCCACTGAATTCTTCAGAGGATCCATGACCCATCACGGTTAGCTGTAAGTGGAGCGACAATGATGGATCAAAGGAATGCATTAAATTTAGAAATGATGATTGCTCCTCTTGATCCATTGGCAGATTGAAGGGAGCTTAATTTGGTTTGTACTTTTAAAGGAAAAAATCACGGTAACAAAAATTCATATAAATACTCGCTCATTAGCGCATTGCCCAATATCCTCAGGGTTTCAAACATTTCTTTGAAGATCTTCACTTCGGTACTAATTTTATCCGACTGTATGTTCTGTGGGGGCTGTAGCATGCGTTTTGGTTTTAATAACCCAAATTTAAGGCTTTGTTTAGTACAGTGCAAGCACTTGTGAATAATGGCATTGAGGTATTTTTGTATGTTAAGGCAAGGCAGTTCCATCGACATGATGGATGGTATGAAGCCCTGCCTTTTATTAATTAGATTTTAGAGGATAGTTAGTTGTATCCCCCCTCTTTAAATACATCCTTTCTTGACATGCCTCCAGCAATTTCAGACCCTTTTCTTCACTCACAATGTAGCATGGTAAGTTTATCGAAGCACGCTTCAGACCCGGTCTTCAATTGTTTAAGTTTGCTTGAGTCGACTCTGGGGTAACACGCAATTTGTAGAGGCTATTGAGTCACAGAGCCCAAGTGTAATTTCCTGGAACATTGCTGGTGTGAGTGAGGAACTACTTGATGCAGACTGGCTATCTTTTATTTGTTCCTATTAGATTGACTGTTTCCAGGAAACCTGGGCACTGTCGGCTGTTACTTTGAGGGGTACACTTATTTAATGGTGCCTGCAAGGAAAAGTCCCGTGGGAAATTCTAGAGGACGTTTATCCACATGCTTTTGTTCAGAGTTGCCATTTAATATTGAGCAACTCCCAAGCAACCAGGATAACTTGTCATTTTTACTTAAGGGATGAGGTTTTGATTTAAATGTGTATTTGCCCCTTAAAGTTAGTACTGCAAAAGATAAAGTTCTATTTGATTCATTTGAGAGATCTTTGTTATCAAACCCTACAGAGCATGTTTTTATTGTTTGGGATTTTAATGTGAAGTTAGGGATTTCTGCTAATTTAGATGAAGAGATTAGAACTTTGGAGGAAATGTGTGGGATACCCAGTAGCATTTCCCTTATGGCTGATGCGCAGGGAATTGTGTTAAGAGGTATTTGCAGAGAATACCCTCTTTTTGAAGTAAATGGCAGGATGGTAGATGACTGCCTGCAGCCCCACATTTGAGCGGCGCTTACGGCTCCACGATTGACTACTGTATCATGGATTGCTATTTATTTTCTAAATTTGGCGGTTTTAAGATATTAAACAGGGTGGTGAGTGACCACTTCCCTCTAATTACTGTAAAGTATGGGCATGTGACAAAATGATCGCCTATTATGACATTGCAAGGAGGAGTTCTCGGACGAAAGATCCGACTTGGCATGGCAGAATTTAGGGAACGTTTTCATTCACCAACGATGAATCAAATTAAGGAGCGCATATTGGCTGAGGAGTGCCTAGGTGGGGGAGTCATGACTTTGATTTAATTTGTGGTACAAACACTAATAGCACATTATCCCAAAAAATGGTAATTCAAGCAACGCTCCATAGTATGACTGAGGGATTACAAGAAACTGTTGAGACGGAAGAAAACAGCATACACTGTGAAACAGTGTGACCTATTTGAACAGGCAGTGCTGACTAACAGCAAACGACTTTGGAAAATGGTTGGCAAAGATTTTGAGGTTTCACAGGTGAGGGAGATGAGACCCGTCTCAGCTGAAAAATGGAGATAATATTAACATAGTCCAGCTGATGAATTGATTTGTCCTGCCTAAGAATGGAATTTATTTTAGTATTAAGGAGATTGATGAGACAATACGATCGTTACCCCGAGGAAAAGCAACTGGCCCGGATGGAATATGCGGCTGACATTATCAAGGAGTTTTGAGATTGGTGGACCCCCGGTTCCATTTAAAAATGTTAATGCTGTTTCCTTATCCGTGGAACTCCCTTGTACTTGGTCACAGAGCATTGTGGTCCCAATATTTAAGAAGGGGGGGACCACGCAGACCCAGACTATTAGAAGCCTATTCCTCTGATTTGACATCTCGGCCAAGGCATTTGCAAAGTGCATACTTACTAGAGTAGAGGAGTGGGCAGACTCTATGAATCTTTTGGAGCCATTGCAGTGATGATTTAGAAAAAGCTACTCTACGATAGGTCATTGCTTGGTGCTCTCCACCTTGATCAACCAATATTGCAAGGTCAGAGGTGGGAAGCTTTATGTGGCCTTTCTTGATCTTGAAAATGCTTTTGATTTTATTCCCGGGCATAAACTATGGGGGAAATTGGATGCTTTGAATATGCCTGCAGGTCTCTCAAATCTGTTGCAACTCTGTTATAGGGTGTGTCTCCTCGGATTGGGTTCCTCTCCGAAACATTCCCAACTAAAAAAGGTGTGAAGTAGGGAAGCCCTTTGGCCCCAAAACTATTTATTTTATATCTGTCTGATATTAACTTAGCAAGTTTAAGAAAAGGGGTGAATGTCACTAGTCTGGTTTTAATTTTGGGTTTTTAATGAACGTGGATGAAACCACTCTGATCGATTTTAACTCCAGGCAAGCTCCAGCAGAGTCTATTGTATGCCAAGGCATATTTTTCTTCCCTTGGGTTGAAGTTTAACAGATCTAAGACACAAGTTTTGGCCTTTGGTAAGGGAAGAGTGGGTTTCACATGGCATCCTGGTGGCGAACCGATCGAGGTAATAAAATCTTATTGCTATCTCGGTATGTTATTCGCCAAAAATGGGAAATGGACAGAGCACATTGCAGCCATTGCGGAAAAGGCCTCTGCCAGGTTGGGTGGCCTTCTTAATTTTGATCACATGTAGGGCAGACATATGCTTAAGTGTCTGGAAGTGTACAAAGCCATGGTTCACACCCTGATGATCTATGGGAGCGAGATCTGGGGCTTTGTCAATTGTATCATTTTGGAGAAACTTAAGAAAAGAATAAGGAAAATATTAGTGGGCCTCCCACAAGGTACGCCAAATAGGGCTCTGCGGTTGGAACTGGGGATTCCATCCTTTTGAGGTAGAGGCACAAATACGGTTTGCTAGTTACTTTCTAAAAGCCTGTGTGGGCCAACCAATAAACCCTCATTTTCAGAGTGGCAGGGGAAATTAAGGGATCCCCTGCAATTAATGAATACCAATACCAATGGCATAATGAAGGAATTAAGTAACTGTCTAGATGGTAAATCCCTTAAAAGGACTATCCTTTGTGCTATACGCTATCTGACATCGTGGATATGGTAAAGCAGGAAACAAGGACGGTGGGGATTTGGAGAGAAATGTCGGGGTGGAGCATTTACTGCCCTCACTTGCTTCTTTTATAGCCGTAAGACATTTTACGCATGGGGCGGTGAAATTTGCTCAGTTGGATCTAGGCCCTGCAGAAGGATTATAATAATGACAAGGTTGAATCTGTTATCTTTGAATGATAGAAGGTGGGGGCATAAAGAAATGTCTAGGATCTGCCACTGTAATCAGGATAGAGACGAGGACTTGTGTCACTTTTTACTTTTATGTCCATGGTACTTAGACTCACGTGAACGGTTTTTAACTCACTATTTTAAAGTACAAAATATTAGATGTTAGTGTGATGTAATTTTTCTAATTATGGAGTATCATGATGATGAATTCTTGTATAACATATAATTATGTTTTCAGAGCACTTAATAGAAGAGCATCTATTTTAAATATTGTATAAGCTATGTTAAATTGAAATATGGAAATGAACAAGTGCTAAATCTGGCGCTAATACAGCTGAGATTTACCTCCAGGCTGGAGGTAAATGACCCAGGTGCCAGGAATCGAGCCACAGGTGAACACAATGCACACCAGAGAGCTACATAAGACCCACCCAGGTCCCAAACATTGTTTGCAACATCATGCTGCTATTATTTGATGCAGGCTGGGACAGGCAGCTGTTCAGGCTGCGCCTGGCCCTTCTGATGTAGGACAACCAGGCCAGTGCACATGAAGTACACCGGAGGGGGTGCGGGACGGAGGTGTGATGGAGGTGTAATGGAGGGGAGCAGGAGGGCAGCCCCAGCAAGGCGAGTACGCATCCCCAGGCCATCACCCTGGGCCCCCAGTGAAACCCTGTTGGTAACAGAGTACCGCCTGGACAGGGAGACCATCACTGAGCTGCTGGCCACAATACAAGACGAAATTGGGAGCAGGATTAACATCCGCACAGCCGTGCCCACTCTGGTGAAGATGGTGGCAGTCCTGCAGTTCCTTGGGACGGGAACTTTCAAGCACTCTGTGGCCAGGATGCATGGTATGGCGTGGCACAGTCAATGTTCAGTGCAGTCCTGGGTCAAGTGCTGGATGCCCTTAAACACCATGTCAACCAACACATTGCACTGCCCACCACCCAGGCAAATGACATGAAGGCCTGCTTTTATGCCACCATACAACTACCCAATGTGATAGCTGCAATCGACTGCACCCACGTTGCGTTGGTGGTGCCCCAGGCCCATGAGGTTGTCTGCAGGATCTGCAAGCACTACCATTCCATGAATGTGCAGGTGACGTGTGGCTCTGACCTCATAACCCACTACTGTGCCCACTGCCCAGGATACGGTACAATGTCCTTTCATCGTGGGATGAAAGGGCGCTGGGTTTTTTTCTGTTATTTCAATGAGAAATCTCATCGAATTTTGTACGGCGGTTAAAAAAATATATAGATAGGGTGTGGGTTTTAGGGAATAGTTGAACAATTTAAAGGGATGAGGGTTGTGGGGAACCCCCCCCCCCCCAAAAAAAAATGAGTTTTCTCATTGAAATATCCATGGAGAAAAACCCATCGTTGTTTCATCCCGCAATGAAATGACATGGAACCCAGGATACACTCACGACTCCATAGTCCTATGCAACAGCACCCTGCCGAGATAGATACATGGTGAGGCACAGAGTACAACGCACCTGGATAGTGGGTTAGTACAAACCCCGCCACATATGCATTTTGAAGTACAATCTAAACAATAGGGGGCCCCGGGGGTAGCCACAGGAAGGACTGCATGTCAAGAGAAGGCACTGGCAGCACCCTTGTAGCCCCTACAAAATCGATTGTGGGCATCCAGGGGTGCATGTGCACGTTTGACACACCTGGAGACACACGTGTTGTACACACATCGCTGCCATCATGACACATCAGACCACATGTAGCACAATGCATCTTGAATGTGCCAATGTGCAGATCCACACAGCCACACCCAACGGCATGTCCACCTGTGCCACAGCTGTCTGCCCATGTGCAGTAAAGCCAGACCCGCCACAGGACATCTGCCACAAAGTTACTGTGTGCATGTACAGGAGAAGTAATCAATGCGATAATCCACAAATTATGCACACCCATCACCCGTACGTATTGCATGGCCCGGATGCACACAAGAATGCCCACAGCTGGGGGCGCTGTTGCGCACATTTAAGATGGCCGCCTAGTGTGGGAGCTCCGGCTCGGAAGAAATCCTTATCGAGAGAAATCCTGTCAGGGACATCTAAAGTGCGGAAATTTTGTACTGCCCTGATGGCCGGAGCTCTGCTGCACATATTGGTGGAAAATCGCTGAAAATCGGAGCAGGGGTGCGGAAATATCCATCTACAAAGTTTGGCGGCGAGTGAAGGCCTGCAGGGCCGCCTGCGAGTTCCGCGGAAGCCCGGCTGAGTGGGGGAGGTGCGCCGCTCATCATACGACGACCCGCCCGTGCGGGAGAAGGGGAGTCCGACCGTTCAGAAAGCACGGAGCTAGTTCCCCGCCCGCGATATCGCCCCAGGTCCCACTTGGAGTGGTCGGACCCCGTGCGAGCGAGAAAAGGAGCACGGAGGCGCCAGATTGCGTCGCGGCCGCCGGGCCCGACTCCCTGCCTGCAGCTCTACGTGGGGCGCGAACTCCTCCCTACCGGGAAGATTGCGGCTGAGACGTAGTTTGGCCCTGAACAGAGGCCCCCTGAGCGAAGTCTGAACTTGATAGCGACCCCCATCAACAGGTCGCGTGCTGGCACAAGGGCGAGTGTGGCTGGAATCTACCCCCCACCACCCACGTTACACCAAGTAAGTGGCTGTGTATTGCGGGAGTGACTCCCCCACTTCGGGGGAGGGAAAGTAGAACTGTGGTGGACGCACTGAAGGAAGGCCCTGCTTAGCGCCCCGGGACTGGAACCTAGGCCCGATTCATATTGCCCCCGCCGGTACAGAAGGCGGCGAACCAAAGGCACCCCAGACTATTTTGGAACAATATCATACAACACCCTGAGACCTCCCGTGCATCGTAAAGGCCCGATAAGCAGCACCCGGGTGGGGACCCACACGTCCTGCAACGACCATAGACCTTGCACTGGGGAGAAAAGGCAGAACTGCAGTGTAATACCAGGATACATTTAGTTCTGTGGGTGAAGCTCTTTAACGTATAATCCTGATTGGAAGTGGGTGAGGCCTTAATTGGCACAACGTTGTGCGATTACACTCTTGCTATTAACTGTAAGCCAGACGATAAAGACGGACACATCGAGGGGTACCCCCTCCCCACACTGGTGTACAAGGGTACAAAATACGTGGAGGAACACAGTCCATCCGTCCAAGAGTGCCGCGCCACATGGGCCGCACTGAGAAAAGGGGGGCAGGAGGGAAGAAGATCGGCCCAATGGACACTTTCACCAGCTTGCAACCGCAGGGAGCGTCTAACGGGGAGCCGCAACTACCTGACGGGCGAGAGGCTAACCCGATGGAACGACTAGCAACATTGGTGGAGAACGGATTCATGGCTATGAACGTTAAACTAGACGATATAGTGGCGACAATGGGATCCTTAAAGGCACGTGTTGAAAAAGAGAAAGCGCACGTGTTACGGAGGCGGAAAATAGAATATGTGCAAGCGAAGACACGATACTGCAGCACAGTCGAGATATAGCACACCTACAAACTGAATTGCACAAGACTCAGATCAAGTGCGAGGACCTTGAATCAAGATCCCGGCGAAATAATATCCGGATTGTTGAAGTTTGGTAAAGGCCTCATGGAAAGACAAGTTGAAGTGTTGCTGAAGGAAATCCTTGGTGCCGATGCCTTCTCGGATCACTTTCTGGTGGAAAGAGCCCATCGCACTCTAGCACCACTCCCGAAACCAGGAGCCCCCCCTCAAACTATAATTGCGTGCCTCCTAAACTACCGAGACAGAGACACTATACTCAGGCTGTCGAGAGAAAAAGGAACTTTACAATTTGAGGTAAACAAAATCCACATATACCCGGACTTCTTGACCAGCGTCTTGACCAAATACAAAGGAGATCATATGAAGGGGTGAAGAGGCAGCTACGTATGCGAAACGTGCTTTATGCTCTCATCTTCCCGGCGAAAATGAGAATACAGCATGGGGGACGGGCTCACTTTTTTGAAAACCCTACAGATGCTATGTCTTACGTGGAGTCTTCCATCCCACTACCCCCAAGTGACCGAATGACAGACCAGAACGCAGATGCATAACTGAAGAGGTAGAGGCGAGACCTGGCTGAGCGAGAAAAGAGGACAGGGCTTGTTGGCCTGTCACACGGTGAGAAAAAATGCAGAAATTGGAAATTGTACGATGTTGACGGACTGAACTATATTTGTTATTGTTTCTGGGCTTGAGCCCCAACTCAGAGCGCGCCAGCGGGCTGCAATTAGTGACCATCAGGAATGTTCCACATGTTTCAGGGACTGTTTATTGCGGGGCAGCATTGTCCTGTTGGGGTTGATGATGAGGGTGGGGGTTTAAAATGTTATATGACTGAACGAGGAGGGAGGGAGGGGGGAAAAATTGAGAACTGGGACTCAGTTGGAGAAGTCTCACAAGTTAAAAAAAAAAAGTGGTGACATTGCAACACTTGGAAATCTCCTGAATAGCAGCAAGGCAAAAAATGTAAACTGGAAGTACAACTATGGCTGATTCTGCCAAGGCAGCCCGAGGGCTCAGATTGAAATTGCTAACTTGGAATGTCCGGGGAGTGAATAACCGAGCCAAATTGAGGAAAGTGGGAGCCTATATTACTAGGCATCAGCCCCACATTGTCATGTTACAGGAAACTCATGCGCTCCAGAAGGTCAATGCCGAGTTCTTGAAAGGGTGGGGCTCTCACAGGTATTGCACAGAATACTCCTCACAGGCCAGAGGGGTGCTAACCCTGATACACCCATCTGTTGGGTTCCAGCTTGAGAGGAGTAAAATGGACCCAATGGGTCGCTACGTTATAATTTGGGTTAGCGTCAAGGGTGAAGAAATGATTTTCATTAATACATATGGCCCAAATATTTATGACCTTAAATTCTACATAAATGTACTACATGAGATCTGTGCGTGTGGGGAGGAGATTTTAATACTATTTTGGATTCGGAACTAGATCGCTCAACTTCCACACATAGGAACCCCTCGAGAGCATCCAACACCCTGCAACAAATCATTTTACAGCTACAGCTGGTAGACGCCTGAAGAACACTCCACCCCCTAAAACGACAATATTCCTTTTACTCCTCAGTACATGACACTGAATCCCGCATTGATTATTGGCTGGTGTCGGCGTTTCTCATGCACCAAATTAATGAAAGTGAAATATTTCCCCGCACATTGTCGGATCATTCTCCCATAGAGTTAGATATGACTTTAAAAAAACCTTAAACCCCCGGCCAGGAGATGGAGAATGCCTTCCGACATCTTTAAGGATCCTGGGGTGGTAGAGGAACTACACACTGAGGTTGAATTCTTTTTTGAGACCAATAAGGGTTCGGTGGATAGCCCCTCGATGCTATGGGAAACATTCAAAGCATGGGTGAGGGGGATCCTGATTTCCAAGTCCACGGGACTATTGAAAGCAGTCAGGAGAGAACTATAGGAGGTTGAGAAGCGGTTGGGGGAACTGGAGCAACAATATACAGCCTTGCATGAGGATGGCACCCTGGCAGACATAAATAGCAACCTACAAGAATTTCTAGCCAATAGGGAGGTGCTGTATATGGCCACTCCGGTTAGAGCATGTCGGTATGGCGAGGGAAACAAGGCGGGGCTGCACACTAGCTAACCTCTTGAAAGCTGACAGAGGCCGAACTCTGATTACCAGCATAATACGGAGCGACGGCACAGTACGAACAAGTAAGGAAGATATTAATGGGGAGTTTGCCCATTTTTATAAAGAACTCTATGCTAATCATGACTTAAAAACCCCCAGAGATATCCAAAGGTATTTAGATAGCATAACGCTTCCAAAATTGATTGCAGAGTATAAACTACAGCTAGACCAACCCCTTACGATTGAGGAAATTAAGGAAGCAATCAAATCTTTGGCTAACGGAAAAGCTCCTGGCTCAGACGGTCTGGGAATCGAATTGTACAAGGAGCTAAGCGAAGAACTCGCCCCAATATTGCTGTCCATGTGGGAAGAGGCCACGGAGATAGGAACACTGCCACCATCCATGAGAGAGGCTATAATCAAGGTACTCTCTAAGCCCAGACGTCCCCCTAGCGAGATGTCCTCATATAGGCCTCTATCCCTTATAAATTGTGATGCTAAGATATTCGCGAAGATCCTGGCCAATAGACTCCTGCCACACATGCCGGCACTAGTGCACCCTGACTGGTGCGGGTTCATCCCCACTAGATCCACAGCACTTAATCTGCGTAGGCTGTTTGGCGTAATGGCCCAAATCAAACCGGAGGCCCAGGCGGTAGCTGTGTCCCTAGATGCCGAAAAGG
The DNA here is from genome assembly GCF_040938575.1 of Ambystoma mexicanum. Classification (NCBI taxonomy): domain Eukaryota; kingdom Metazoa; phylum Chordata; class Amphibia; order Caudata; family Ambystomatidae; genus Ambystoma; species Ambystoma mexicanum. The sequence continues at coordinate 497,227,004 of NC_090924.1, forward strand.
CGTTTGATTCTGTGTCATGGACATACCTGTTCACGGTGCTTGGTAGGTTCGGACTGGGCCCCAGCTTTTTGAACTATGTCAAAGTGCTGTACACTAACCCGGGGGCCAGAGTTTTAACTAACCATACTATGTCAGACTGGTTTGAGTTGAAGAGGGGTACTAGACAGGGCTGCCCATTCTCCCCCATACTGTTCGTTCTCACTATGGAACCAGCTGCGGCAGCTATTAGAGAACATCAGGAACAGAGGGGTATATGGATGGCGGGCCTTACCCAATCGATATCCCTGTATGCAGATGACACCCTAGTGTACATTAGAGAACCTGACACACACCTGGTTCCAGTAATGGATGAAATGCACAAATTCGCTTCATACTCAGGATACAAGACTAATCGATCTAAGTCTGAAATCTTCCCCCTGACCCCTGCTACCAACTGCCCACACAATACACATGGTCTAAAGTGGTCCAGATAAGATTAGATACTTGGGGGTTATAGTTAATGGAGACAGAACATCTCTATTTTTGAACAACCATGATTCCCTGCTGACTACCATTGCCACTAAGCCCCGCCTCTGGGCCAAACTCCCCATTTCACTCATAGGCCGGGTAGCCATATTAAAAATGGTCATCCTTCCTAAGCTGCTATACATATTTCCCAACATCCCGATCTGGCCTGGCAGAAGGTTTTTAGACACCCTTGGGTCCCTGGCGGTGGAGTTTATCTGGTGCGGGGGGGCGGCTAGGATGAAGTGGGAGAAAATGGTGGAGCCATACAATAAAGGGGGCATAGCGGCTCCCGACTTTGAATTATATTATTTGGTTGCACAAGCCCAATTTGCTAAGCACTGGTATGACGAACACAGCACCTCACCCCACATCTGTCTTGAAAGACATGCAGCGCGCCCGACCGACATAAGGTCAGTCATTTTTAAAGTTAAACATGGGGACGAGTGCCCATTCGATCCAGTTAGTGCGACGGCTCAGGCATGGTTCAAGATCTTCCGAAGACTGGGGGTAAAGACGCCTTATTATGCTGAGGCCCCTTTCTGGAACTTCCCAGGCATAACACCCACATACGATCCAGGTATACAAAATAAATGGGACCCAGATGAAGAATTTAAAATTAAGGACATATTTCCCAATGGGAAATTTATAACGCTGGAGGAATTCAGGACGGGGATGGGGAGCGATCAGCTGATGATTCTGCAATTTTATAGAATGAGATGGGCTTTTAAGGCCCGTTGGCCAACGTTCCCAGATTAGCCCCCACCACACCCATGTCTATTGACCCTTTCAACCCGGGCTGGAACTAGCATCTCGGGACTAAATGTGGCTGTGCAGACCAGTACCCCAACATTAAATGTAATGAAGGCCTCCTGGGAGACAGATCTGGGTGAGGATATAACGGATAGACAATGGGAACGGTACTGCGAAATGACCAAGAAAGTATCCCTGAATGCCGGCCTCCGGTTGATCCAGTTTAAGATGCTGAAAAAACTACACTATACCCCTCAGAAGGTGGAGAGGTTTACAAACAATGGGTCTGGGGCGTGTCCAAAGTGCGGGACGGATCGGGCTGATTCAATGTATATGTATTGGAACTGTCCTCTTGTGCTGGCTTTTTGGGGCAAGGTGGCGAATATCCTGGAGGAGGTGACTCAAATACCTGCAGACCTCAAACCGCGAAAATGCTTGTTTGGGGACATTGGTAAACAATCAGAGGTGACAAGGAGACTCTTTAATATTACATGCGCAGTGGCGAAAAAGTGTATATTGCAAAAATGGAAGAGTGCACAGGCACCGAGAGTGAATCACTTCCTTAGAGAATTGATGTATGTAAATGAGTGTGAAGAATACTATATATTGACTATCCCGAATCCAAGCAAACCGAAAGATATATGGGCCCTGTTTAGAGTGTATCTTAGCGAAGCTAACTCCAACAGTAATAGCCCGGTAGGACCAAGTACTCCATTAAATCAGTAAATAATGCCTATGCTGTAATGTTACCTAACTGAAAGCTTATGTTTCGAAGATATCCTATTTATGTTGTTGTTGCAATGGCATGTACCACAATCATTAAATAAAGTTTTTAAAAAAAAAGAATGCCCACAGCTAACAATTGACGGATACATTGAGACTTCAGACCCATGCATGAGACAAATGACTGATGTCCGCATTACACCCCATGCAGGTGACTCTGGATATCCGCAGCTGACGTGGCTGATGACCCCTGTGCTGACCCACATATACCACATGAGGCCGCCTACAACTATGCCCACAGCCAGACCCGTGTTTGCATAGAGCACTCATTTGGAATCCTGAAGGCACAATTCAGGTGCCTGGACCACACGGAAGGGGCTCTGATGTATGCCCCTGACACCAAGCAGGCAAATTAGTCTTGGTTTGTGCTATGCTCCATAATATTTGCCTAAGGAGAAATGTGCATCTACCCCCTGACAGGCCACACCCAGAGGAAGATGGAGCTAACGACCATGTGGCAGGAGCCAGGGGAGATGCACACAGGGATGAAGGGAGGGAAGGGAGATTGGACTGACAGGCACTAGTAGACAGTTTCTTGACCTGACGCAGTACATAACTTGCACAGTGTAAATAAAGAACACAAGAACAATCCTGAATGTCCTCGCATGTCACTTGTTCAACCGTTTTATTATGTAACCTTTTCAAATTACATCTGCCCTAAACCCCACCCACCACCCCAGCACACTCTTCCCCCCCCCCACCCCCCACACCCACCGACAACACTCCAACACGCTATCCCTGCTCCCTCCATCCACCGCCATGATCATATCAAGGCCACTCTGGCCAACAATAGTCATGCCATTCATGATGGCCATGCCCTCTTCTCCCGACCCGCAGCATCCGAGGAGCATGAGCTCAGCTGGTGCAGGGACCTCCGCCTAGGGGTGCTCTGTTGGGTGTGGAGGTGGATGGTATAGAAGCTGCCATGTGCTGCTGCTGGCGTTGGAGCATATTGCCCTCCCTCACCTGCTCAGCTAGGGCAGAGACACCCTCGCACAGCTTGCACACCTTCTGACCAAACCCTGTCAGTGAGGCTGTGCACGCTTCCACGGCTTTCCTGGTCAGCGCATTGTCACGGGCCATTATCCTTGTGGCCGCTGGGATGGCCTCACTGATCACCTGCATAGACTAGCTGTGCACAGTGGCAACCTTCTCCATATGGGGCTGCTGTTCTCCATCTCACTAAGGCACTCCATGACTGCAGCCAGGTCCACCGTCGGCTGGGGTGTGACGGCACCGGAGCTTGTGCCAGTGTCTGGTTGTGGGCTCCGTGCGTGCCACCTGCATGCTTGGCCCTGTGCTGTTGGGGTGCGCTCAATTGCCTGAACTGTGCTCACTGGCGTGTTGGGTGGAGGAGGGCAGCGACTGTGGCCAGGTGTTGGGCCCCCTGTCACATCCTGGCCGTCATTGCTGCAGTGTTTGCCCCTTATTCCTCCTGGGTGGTGGCTGTCTGTGCTGTGTCCCCCCTGGCAGCCTGGGCTGCCACGCTGTCGTCCTCACTGTGAACAAGTGTGTGCCTGGCAGGTTGGGATTCTGGTGTGGGCGAGACCCTGCTGGCGTAAGATGTGGTGGGGGCATCATGCGCCTAGGGGTAGATTTGCGTCCCCTTTGTGGGGGGTGATGGTGGTGGTGTGGGAGGGCGGATGTGTATAAGGCCCCCCTCAATCTTCGTCCCCTGACACCTCTGGTGTAGCTTGTGTGCTTGTAGGGGACATAGGTGATGGTGTTAGGAGACATTCCCTCACATGTTTTGGCATACATGACTGTAATCACATGATGATGGGTGTGGCATGGGTCTGATGCACAGGCCTGGCCTGCTTGCATTTGGTAGTGGATAGGCTACAATGGGCACACATGATGGAGGTGGGGGGCGGGTTATGCTAATGCAATTGGCTGTGGTGGCATGGCAGGGCTACATAGGTGACCTAGCCGTTGCTTTGCTTGCATGTGTCTGGTCCCCATTTGCAACTGGACTGTTACGCATGCTGATTGAAGGGGGGCGGGGTCTGGTACTTGTCGGTGCCTGTGGTGGCTCCCACACACTATCCCGAGCTGCAGTGTCGGCTCATGGTTAATTGCACTGGTGGATGCTGTGCCGAGCTGTTGTAGTTACATGCAGAGGTTGGGGGTGGGGTTTGACTCACGTTAAGCCTCCTGGGTGCCAGCACCCGCCCCAGATTCTCCAACTTCCTCAATCCCCTCCATGTCTATCACAGTGCTACATTTTTCCTCCCCGGGTGTCTGGTCCAGTACAGATGGTGTGACTCCCACTGTGGCCATGCTGTCCTGTTGATGGTAGGACAGGATTCCCTGGACCCGCTATCACGATCCATGCCCCTGAGCCCCTGAGGTATAACAGCCCCCTGGCAGTAGTGGGGCTAAAGCCCTTCACACTGGCCCCAAGGGCCTTAAAACTCCATCAGAAACATACGTGGAGTCAGTCCCGGCGTTGGCGCCAGGCTCATTATCAGGAATAAAGCAATACCAGTTTTGGACCTTAATCCAACATGGAGGCCTATTACACAGCTCAGTTCTTTAGAACCAAGCCATGCGGTCTAGTGTTTTGGGTGTTGCCGGGACTGGAACTGGAACTACTTGGCCGGGAACTACTTGGCCTGGGCTATTCAAACCACACCCAAACCGCAGAACATGCTTTGTGTTATTCTGCACTCCTGCAGCGTAACGCTCACCGTGTCCAGCTTCTGCTCATCTGCTTCTCCTGCAGCCCGATCCTGAAGCCCCTAGATCTGGATTCCATTAATAACCTGGAAAAACAATAACAGCATTAGCGAGCAAGAACACTTACCTGTGAAGTAACCGGTCTTGAATCCATCCTGCGCTTCGCTTACCTCGCCCATCTCTGGAGTTCGCCGCAACCTGCAAAGGTAAAGAAACAAGGATAGCATTAATAACAATTCTTACCTGGGCAAGCAGCGAGTCCTGGCAGCACCCTGCGCTTCTCTTATTTCGCCCATCTCTGGGTTTCACCGCAACCTGCAAGGGAGAAGGAACAAGGTCAGCATTAACAAAGCACTTACCTGGGCAAGCAGCGCTTCGATCGCCCATCACTCCGGAACATCACTGCAACCTGTACAAAGAAGGGAAGAGAACACAGGTTAGCAATTAACACCAATAAACAGTGCAGCGCTCCGCATCAATAACTCAATGTGATCTTCGCTATCGGCGCGGCACCTCCGAGATCGCAACCATCCCTGTGAAAACAAAAAGAGACATTGTTAGGGAACAGCGTAGTGGAGCAAGATGCCGAGAAGACAGAGAAAACGGAGGGAAAGAGAGACAGAATAAAGACGGAAAAACATTACTCACCTGGAAGACAGCAAGCAGAGTCGGAGTCGCAGCCGGTTTGGACCCGACATAAGGCCACACGGACCAGAGAAGCAACTAGGTCCATGGAACGCCCGCACCACCAACCACGCGCCCCTGAACAGAGACGCAGGACGAAGAGTTCAATGCACAAAAACCTAAGGTGAGCAATAACCCCAAGGGAGGGGATTTGGATCAGAGGGAGGTGGGAGTCCACCCGTCAGAGAACCAGCATCTTAACCCTCCATTCTCCTGTTAAAGGTGCTACCCAACGTCTGGCACATAACCAAGCAGAGAGGGGTCCCGGATAGCGCTTAGACCTCCATCCAGTATCGTGTGGTGCCCCCATGGATACCAGGTGAGCGTAACACCCGCAGGTCATTCCAGCATTTTCAGGCACTGTTGCCATCGGGCGCGATTAGCGTTACCGTCGGGGCCGTGGGCGTGTGCCTGCATACTTGTGATACAGTGCTATTTGCGCCACGGCTCCTGGCTGTAACACTTTTTCCGCTTGGAAATAGCGCCCTCATTACGCCCTACTCGTGATGAGGCCCAAAGTATTTTAAGCCAAGCTTTAACCTTGAACGGGAAATTGCCTAGTGCTTTATGATATGATGATGATTCAGGGTCTGGTGACTTGAGTCTTACATTCTCTTTGACTGCTTGATCCCCTGGCAAGGGGATCCCAACCCAACACTCTACTGTGTTGGTTAGATTTCTAGGAAATGGGAAAGGGGAAGTTTCTCCCCCACCCCTCCTCCGAACTTTCTCTACATCCACCCCTGCCCAGCCTAACACATTTCTCTCACACTCTCTCTCGTACTTCAACAAAACATTTGCCTCACTCCCCCTACTTCCATTGCCTGGTCTCGCTGGTCAGTGCCCGCGCTTTTCTGTGCTTTTCATGCAACTTCACTTATTTGATGGTTGAGAGACAGACGTTTGCCAAGTATAAAGCAAAGGTTCTTAAGAGTCCAGGGGTTCTGGCAGCTGAATTTATTGCAGTTAAATATTGAAATTCATCTTTACTGATTTTGTTGATATTCAGATTTGGGGTTATGTTGTAAACGAGAATAACATTTACTATCTCTCAGATGTTTCTGTACGTCAAGAACATAATCCTCATGACCACAACATAACTATTGCCCCTTTTATTGGAGGGTTTGATTATCCAATTGTCTATTTTTCTGAAGTTCCTTCAACTTTTGAAGATCTATCGATGGACATTTTGACCCAATATTTTGATGCCAATTCATTTTTTTGGGATCTGCTTTCACAAAGGTTTCAAACCATGCAATACATTGATTGGCCAACATTAATACAACAAAAGTGGGTAGATTGGCACAATGTATGGGACACTTTCTAAATCAAAGCTAGTCTCTGGTGTTCCCTGACTCCCAGTATATTTGGTCAAGACTTCCTAAAGCCTCTGCTTCTCTAATGTTTAGATGACTAAATAAAGCATTAGGATGGGGACCCAGAGGTATGGTATTGACAATGTTTCTGTAAATGCAATTTCCTACAGAATCTGAATACATCCACGTAGGTGTCCAAGTCCAGATTGGGTTTGCGGGGACAAAGTAAACACCAAGTTTGAACATGTTTTCTGCTTTGCGAGGGAGGTGGAATGGCGCAAGATTGATAAGTATTGGATTTAATTATACTTTTCTGGTACCATGTCTGAATGTGTCTGTTCCCCCTCAAGTTGCTCGACTCTTCCTCCGATTCCACCTCTTGCCCACGCTTATTTTGTATTTCTTAATTTTGTTAAACTTGTGGAACTGTACCTTTTGCAAACAGAATTCCGATTCCCTCAAGATAATCGCGTTGGTTCATTGGGACGAAACTGCGTCTTCTGCAGTGCTGATGTCTGAAGATTCCAAAATAACTGTGTTGTATATAAAAATGTGGGGCAGAATTGGTACTTCATCCAGATAGGGTTCACTGTGGGCCAAAATAGAGGCTCTGCCCATCTCCACAGTCCTGCCACATGCACTGCATAACCCATTAAAATGGAATGGGGAGATTATGGAGGACAGGGAGCAGAAAATGTCTTACCTCAGTGTGGGCTGCAGTGAAGTGAAAAAGAAAAATCTAAACTTAATGTGGAATGGTACAGATGTATCCTTCCATGAGTTTAGGGGTGGGAATGAAGATCGGTGCATAGGCCGCTGCTGCATGGTGGGAGAGAGAGCAGAATAGGGAAAGAGGTTCTCTACATAATGCAGCCTGGTGCACCTCATGGAGAAAGGGAAAGGGAAAGAGAAGGAACTCGGACACAAGGGACCGGGATAAAAACATTCAAGCTTTAAGATCTCACTCTTAAACCATAGATATAACTGCAGAATCCTCGGGGCAACAAGGATCTCCCGCAGCAGCCTTGTGGAATACAGAACAAAAGGGGCACAATATCAAGTAATTCTAGTTGCCGCATACAATCCAGAGTTGGAATCCCTCCCCAAGATTGCTCAGGAACTGCAACCCATTCTGCACAAATAACTGTGGGAGATCTTCCCGGAAATGCCCCTGCCCCCCCTGTCCCTACTTCCCTCTCTCCTTCATTCCTTCCTTTCGACAGCCAGCAAATCTCAAATGATGAGAAGCAAGTTACATCCACATTGCACACAAAATTGAGAGGAGCCATGCAAAAACAAGATGCCGAACATGTCCATATATCTACAATTCAGATATGATCAAGATAACCTACAAAGGGCAGGATTACAAATGTACAGGAAGCTTCACATGTGCATCAACCAATGTTGTGTTTCTGATTGTGTGTAGGAAATGCCCCTTTTGGGTGGGGGACTGGCGGGTGTGGCACTATGTTTGGGAAGACTGGCTAGCTATTATATAAAAGGATGAATCTACAAAGACCGTGTTTGGCAACGAAGTAAGCCCAATTAGTGAGCACTTTTTGTAACCAAATCACACCCTTGTTGACTTTAAAATTGAAGGGCTGATGAGCAACTTTGGGTCAGAAAATGCAATAAAACACATGAATACAGGCCTTCCAGGGTCATTGCCAGAGCCAGTTCTACCCGTGAGGTGGACGGTGGCAACAGAGAGGGGACCCAATTCCTACTCCTATCACTGCAAGTGCCCATCTGTACAGAACCCGGTCTCCAGCCTTGCCCCTATGTGTATATGCTCACCAGTGTCCTTTTACCTTTTCTGATGCTGGCCCCTGAGGAAAAGCAGAGAACAAGAGGCAAGGAGAGCAAATTGAAGAAATGGAAGCGAGACCTTGCACAAACATAATTTCAATGCCGTAGAGACCCAATCACAGCGGCAGAGCAGTTACCAGAGAGAGACAACTTCATCTGTGCAGCAGCATAGAGCACCTGTGCCACGAACGGGACTGGCTAATGTACCTACTAGACCACCCTGGATTTTCATAGGGAATGTTCCCTGGACTTAGCCGATGGGTCCCCGCTAATGCGACCCAGAGGAAGAACTTTGCCATTGACCTTCTTTCACCCCCAGATCTCCTGCGCAGAGAAAGTTGGCGGGGTCAAGACCTGCTATTAATTTGTTTATTACACATAAACGCCCAGGAAAGGGGAGGAAGTCAGGAGATTTGTTGGGGACAGCTGACCAACTTTCAACAGGGTAGGGCTATTTAATTTGGAGCAGGTACCAGGACGTGTGTGTGTGAATTGGGTGAGGGTAAAGGAGGAGGTGGGCGGCGACAAAAGATGAGCAGGAGGGAGCACCAGGTTGTGAAAGAGGTTTGGAGAAGGTCAGGGTTTGGCCTAGGAGTGATGTTCGTTCTGCAGTTTAAGTGCTTGTGAGACATGTATAGAAATGACAGTGTAATGTGTGAATGTGAGCAGGCTGGTATTGTGTGTAAGGAGGATGACTCCGTGGGAGGAGGAGGCGTGCTTGTAGTGGGAAGAGGAAGCATGCTAGTAGTGGTAGCAGTGGCAGGAGGAGTGCTAATAGCGAGTGTAGGAGGAGTGGTAGTAGTGGGTGGATTCAGAGGAGTGGCAGTAGTGGGAGGAGGAATATTGGAGTAGGAAGACAAAATCAAAGGGTGAAGGCATGAGAGGAGTGAAACCTCAGAGGGATCAGGAAGTTGGTGGGGGAAGAGACTGGGGAGTAGCAAGTAGAGTAGAATGAAAAGGTGAATGTGGGCATGAGTGGAACTAGGTTGCTATAAGGCAAAAGATCCTAACTTTACCCATTGGAACATTAACCAGCAGAGAGAACAGTGGATGTTAAGAGGTTCCTGCAGGAGTTCATACGCCTGCCCTCATTTAGAAAACCACCAGTGTAAGGCAGCTAGTATATGCAGGTTAACAATCTATAGGACTAACCAAGTGCTACATAGAGAGGGAGAGAGGGGGAGAGAGACACACACACAGATACGGATGACTCTGAACAATATCAGCCATAATTGCAAGTAAGACCAACATCATCTATTTTAATTCCCACAAAAAGAGGCCGCCCGTCCAATCTTCACTAGAAACTTAGCATAATTTTTTATGACAATGTGGTTTGAAAGTTCCATTCTACCCTTAGCTTGATGTTTTGGAGAGTAGGTAGGCCTAGCGAGATCCTTGGTATTTGAGCTAGACTACTGCAATGATATCTGTAAAGCTCTAAACAAATCCAAAGTTAACCAACTCTCTCTGTCAAAACTGTATGGCATAAATGATTCTGGGCCTTAAAACACAAGCCCATATCACACTGCTAGAGGCATTATCCTTGGGCACTGTTTCTAGAGCAGATCTACCTCACTTGGATACACATATCCTTTTAGTGCACAGGCTCCTCAAGGGGTAGTTTGGCAGAGCAAACCAGGCTCAACTCTTGGGCAGCTAGGGTGGTTAAAAGGTACAGTAAGAGTTTTAATAGACACTCAATTATTGGCATTTGTAAAATAACAACCCAAAAAGAACCCACAAATCCTCCAGCCTCCCCCACCCCACCCGGCCCCTCAATACCATTCCCCAACTCTCTAAACAGCTTTCATTTGAACAGTGTCAGCAAATTCCTAACCCCCTTCCCCCCTCCCCCTCCCCCTATCCCCTTCTCCCCCCTTCCAGTGTCCGGATTCGCCCACCAAGCTTCCTTTCATTCCATTGGTCACAGCATGCAATCCTACTTCATCTATGATTTCCTTGTAGATTGGGCAGGTCCACCACCAGTTCCCAAGTTCATGTCTTCCATGTTCATCCCTACCACACCACCCCTCCGCCCCTACCCACGCCTCTTCACGGCGGTCGTAGATCATTATCCTTTGACAGGTCGTTCAGCAATTGGGTCCAATGGATCGTTACATCCTCCTTTTCTGTCTCCGGATCCATATTCTGCAGAACCCGTTAGCTGTGCCAAACCCCACCTCTGCACATTCTTCCGCCATAGATTAATCGCCGGCCCTTGTGGGCATTTCCATGCTATCGCCATTCGGCGTTTAGCCAGTATAAGCAAGAACTGGCCCATTCTATTCTGTATTTTGTGCCTCCCCCCTCTTGCCACCCCACCCTGGAAGCTTACCCCATAAACAAGTTTCCAACATCTTTCCAATTTGGTCCCCAACAGCCCATTCACTCCTTTAAGAACCTCATCCCAGTATTCCACTATTAGCCTGCACTCCCATGTCATATGCCAAAACCCTGCCTGCGTCGTGCCACACCTAGGACATTCATCCGATAGTTCTCTGTTCATTGCCCGGAGTACCACCAGAGTCGCATACACCCTATGTAAAATATTAAATTGGCCCAGCTGGAAACGGGCATTCCTTGATGTCTTCTGGACCAGTTTCCAGACCTGTGTGCATTCTTCCCCGATATTTGGCGTTTCATGTCCATCTCCCACTTCTCCTTAACCTTCAACTACCCCCTGAATTTCGCACCCGCAGGGCCTTCTAGATCCCTGGAATACGAGCCTTACCCCCCCATCCGGTCTAACAATACTCGAAGCACCTGGCACAAGTCCGGCTCTTCTGGAATTCCCGCCCATATCTCTGCTAGCCTACGAACCACTGCCCCATACGCTAAGAAAAGCCCCTGCAGTAGTCCAAACTTCTGGCACCATTCCTTACAGGTAAGTAGCTTCCCATCTTCAAAAAGGTCCCCCACCGTTTCACATCCCTTCTCCCGGAGCCTCTGTACTCAATTGCCTGACAAAGCTTCTGATCAACACCCCATGGGAGACTGCCCTCGTACCGTCCTCCAACCCCCCCTGCCACCAACATATTTCTTCCATGTCTCCCTCACCGCCTCAAACACTACTGTTCTACCCTGATCACCCAGTGGGTGCCAAAGTAGTTCAACCTGTCTACAATTCGGTGGCAGATCGCCTATCAATCCCTTGAGGGTCTCCCCTCCTACCCTCCCCGGTTGGTCTCATACCAGCACCGACTGCAATTGTGCCGCCACAAAGTATTTTCCATAGTTCGGGAGGCCCAGCCCCACTTCCTTTCTAGTTCTCTGCAATATCTCTAAAGACACCCTCCACCTCCCCGTATCCCACAGTAGCTCCCTAATCTTAATGTCTAGCATTTTAAAGAAAACTCTTTTGGCCACATATGGTATATTAGTAAAAGAATAGAGCAACCGCGGTAGGATCACCATTTTGCATAGTGCCACCCTGACCATCAGAGAAAGGGGTAAAACCTTCCAGAACTGGACGAAGTCTCCTATCCTAGACAATGCCCTCCCTGTATTGTGTACGAATGTATCCTCCATCTCATGGAATACCGTATCCCCAAATATTGAAATGACTCAGTCTCCCACTTAATTCCCAACTCCGGCAACTCCCCCAGTGGGCAGTCCCGTAACCCCCCCCTAACGGAAACAGCACCGATTTCCCCGGATTAATACGGAAGCCCGACATGAATCGGAAATTTCTCAATATCTCTAACAGCTCTGGAAGGTACACCTTGGGGGTCTACCACATATAACAAGTTGTCCGCATAAATGGACACTATATGCTTTTGACCTCCCACTTCAATTCCAGCCTCCATTTCCTGCCGCAGAAACTCAGCCAGAGGTTCCAGGGCCAGGGCAAACAATATTGGGGAAGCTGCACACCCCTGCCATGTCCCCCCTTCCCAGCTCCCATGTTTGTTCTCACCATCGCCAGCGGTTTCTTATATAGGAGAGCCAGCCATCTACAGATGTTCTCCCCAAACCCGAACTTCCGGAACAACCCTCTCCACTACAAGGAGTCGAAGGCCTTCATAGCGTCAAACGAGGCTATTGCCATGTCACGCCTCTGTGGATTCACTAGGTCCATAATGTGGTGCACGAGAAATATTACCGGATGTATTCCTTCCCCCAATGAACCCGCACTGGTCCGAATGGACGAAGCTCGGAGCCACCCCCGCCAATTTAGCATCTAGGATCTTCCCCAAGCTTTTCCATCAACATTCAGCAGGGAAATGGGTCGATACGCCGCACAATCCCACGGGTCCTTCCCCTCTTTCAAGATCAATATGATGACTGCTTCCCTCATTGATTCCGGGAGACAACCATTCTGGAAGGCCTCCTCATACACCACCTGGAGTTGTGGCACCAGGAGGTCAGCAAACAGTAAATAAAACTCTACCGGGAACCCGTCACTACCCAACGCTGTACCTCTCCTCATTGTGCGGATCGCCCATCTAATGTCCCCCTCCTCGATTGGAGCCTCCAATTCCTCCCACAGGTCCTCCCCCAGTTTCAGAAGCCTCAACGATTCCATGAGGTCTTCTGCATCAACCTCTACATACCCCCCCTTGCTCGTGTATAGCTCCTTGTAGAATGCCACAAAAGTTTCATTAATCTCTTTCTGGGTCCCAACTACTTCCCCCCCGTACCCGTCTTAAGCTGACTTATGACCCGATTCGGGTGTTGCCTACTGATCATCCAAGCCAACAGCTTACCCCCCCCCCCCCCTTACCCACTTCTCCGTGCAGTCTAACATCCCACCTGCTACTATCAAAGCACGACAGCTCTGCCAGGGTTCCCTGATAGAGCTCCAACTTCTGCGCCAAGGCTTCCCCCACCTCTGCACCCCCCTGCCGCCTCCCTATCTAGTTCAGCCACCTGGGCCTCTGTTCGTTGCAGCGTGTCTAGGAGCCGCTTACGCATCCCTACTGTCATGAATAGGCATTTCCCCTCTCATAGTCGCCTTAAAGGCTTCCCACAGCACTCCCCTGGATTCCACCGAGCCCTCCTTCATTTTGAAATACGCTCTAATCCCTTCTCTAAGTCCGCCAACAAATGCCCCATCCCGCAGTGCCTCCCTTTTGTAGATGCCATAACCACTGCGGGGGCTTCTCGTTAGTCCCAAATAACGTGGCCACCAAGGGGGAATGATCCGACAGGGTGCAGCCCAGGTACATTGCCTCCCCAAAATGTTGACAATATTCCCTTCCCGTTACAATGTAGTCCAGGCGCAAATATGAGCCGTGTACACCCGAATAATAGGAATAGCCCCTTTCTTCCCCATGCTTCTCCCTCCACCAGAACAAGCTTTTGCATTATCCTATGAAGCAACCCCGTCATATACTTCTTAGGCACCCCTCTACCCCCGACCCATCCAACTGCACATCCAGATGACAATTAAAATCTCCGCCCCATATTCTCATTTCCCCCCTAGACGCCCCCATCATGCGAAGCACCGCGGGAAAGTATTCCTTATCATCCACATTTGGTGCGTATGAATTGACCAAATTATCCTGCCCTCCCATGAGCACTGCACAAGTACTGTTCTGCCAACCTCGTCCTTTAATACCGTCTCCACCTTCAGTGGTGTCCCCTTGACCACCAAGATGAGCACACCCCTAGCTTGGGTTGAATGCCATGCCGATTACTTGCCATTCCCACATTTTCCCCAGCACCTCTGTGCCCGCATGCATCTCCTGTATTAGAGCCACTTGTATCCCCTGCCTCTTCAGGAACTCGCCCACTCTTCGCCTCTGTGTTTCATATTAACTTAAAAGAAAAACGCTGATCTGTCTTTATTGCTTAGAGAGATTTCAGTTCTGTGGTGAGCCAGGAGGAGTTAGACTAGAGCTTAACATTTCAGGGTTGTTTATTCAAAATAAAGAGAAAATGCCTAGCTGTCACCATTACTATGAGGTATTTTCCATGCCTAAAAACACTAAATTAAGGGTGCTCGTCAATTATCAATATAGTTCTTGGTCCAAAACCTAAGTTCTATCTGGACCTACCACTTTGAGAAAACACCTGATATAAAAATTAGCCAGAGCAGTAGCCTTTCCATTCACGCTTCTTCTGGCCAAAGCTACTTGGGTTGCTCCCAAGTACTGTTCATCAGCCTAAGGTGCGATTTCAGTAGTTTAATAATTATCTTAGTGCGATTCTATCAACTTGAACATTGTCTTTCAAGTTCTTCTTGATTTAGGATTAAGTAATTGAACCCTCTAGGTTACCTGTTTTTCAAGGTGTTGATTTCTAGGGCTCCCCAAAGCCTTCTGGCCCTCTGAATTTGCTCAACACGGCAGAGTGTCTCTTGGGCATCTGCCTGTGTCGAGCAATTTGGTTTCTTTGGGCTCCTGTAACCAGTTTGGCTTCTCCAGCTTCTTGTCACGTTCTCTTTAGTTAAGCCCCTTTTGGCTTTTGGACTTTCGGACTTGCTTAACTCCGAGATGTAACTGTCCGTCCCTCTCCCAAGCTTTACCTCCTCAGGAGTGCTCCCTTCCCGCAGCAGTGGTTACATTTCTCATATGGAGATCGGTATTTGGTTGCTTCATCGCGGTCTGGTCTTTGTGTCGGTCAACAGGCCAGGCCCACTGTTGCTGCTTTGTGGCGCGACAGTCTCTCTACTGTCCCAGTTTCGGCGTTGTCACCGTTTAGAACACCAGCCTTCCGGCATCTCTCTGACTGCTCTCTCCACACTATCGCTGGCTCTGCTTTGTAGTGCAGCTCTGCCCCTTAAGGACGTCCTCGCCTCAGCGGCTCACCTCTGCGTAGGGTTCTTCTTCCTCCATTCCAGCTTCCTTGTCTCTTTCTCACCACCATATTTCCACGAGGCATGTTGATGCTGCATCAGCTGTTGACTTCACCAGGATCTCTCAGCGGTGCCTTCTTCCAAAAATCTGGGCGTAATGTTAGTATGTTGGGCATGCCAATCCACAGCAATAATATCCATCTTTTCTATTCCCATCTACGCATAGCTGGTGTTCTTTGCAGGGAGTTCTTTCTAGGAATGGAGTCCTTGTCCCCTAGAGGGGAGTCACTCCCAGTGAGGTCCCACCTTCCCAGAACCTTAGGGAGGTTCTTGCTTAACAGGCTCACCTCTCTAGCCTGAAAGGGGGTGACTCCACCCTGGGAAGAAGGGATGAATTGCCCAGATATGTGTCATTTCCTATAAACTAAAGGTGCTTGTCCTTATGCAAAACCTACATAGTCCTCCTCAGTCCAAAACCTAGTAACTACCTTGCCCCACCATTTTAAGAAAAATATGTAAAAATAAGCCACAGCAATGTGCCCTCTACTTGGTCTTCCTCGGATGCCTCAGTGTTTCTTCCAGAGTCTGTGTCACAGTCCCAATGTTCGTTCTTGATAGCTTATCAAAGAAAAGTTACATAGTGTTTTAGGCTCTTCATGGAAAAATGGAAGTCTTTAAAGAAACAAAATGTCTCGTTCTTTAAATAGAGGGACTATTCCCTTAATCTGTCCTCACCAGTTGGGCCGCTCTCTTTCTGCTGATTTTTATACCAAGGAAGTCTCCAAATCCCCCTTGTTGCTGCTCTTTGTTTGACTGACTGAACCATCCAGGTTCCCTTTCATGAATAGGTTGCAACGTTCCACTTATCTCGATGGGGCTCTCCAGATCCCTCTGGCCCTCCGGCTTTCTTTGCTCTTTGGCTGTCCCATGGGCCTGTGCCAATGCCCAATACTCTAGTTTCTAGGGCTTCCGTAATGCTAATATTCTCTTTGGGGGTTTGGCCGTCCCCTATGTGGTTTTACCCCACTTGCTTTTCTTTCCTATTTCATGCTCTGTTCGGCTCGCCTCCTTCCACCCTGGGCATCCCTGGTGCCTTCACTGCCTTTGGTGTGCTCCAGCGGGTTAGGCGTCTGAGGGAATGATGACGTTCTTCGCTCTCTTCAGCGCCTCCAAGTAAGCGTTGGGCTTCCTTATTCCACCCGTTTCGTCACTTTCTTTTGGTTCTTGCACTGAGATTGTTTGCAGGCCACAGTCCCACCACGGCTGCAGCGTGGTCACGCCACCAGGTAAGGCTGGGTTTCTTCCATCTTCGACTCTGCAATATTGTACTGCTCAATGGCAGCCTCTAGGCATCGCTCTTCCACATCTTGGTCTCTCCACGCCACTGCTAGCTCCAGGGTGCATTGCGGCTCTGCCCCTCCGGGACATTGTCATGTCTGAGGTTCGCCTCGGCGTAGGATTCTTCTCCGTCCATTCATGATTGGTTGATCCTTTATTCTTGCCGCCATACTTCCAGGGGGCGTGGTGTTTCTCATCAGCTGTTGTGTTTTTGTGGAATTCAGCATTACTTTGGGCCAAAGGTGTATTTTTTGAATTTCCATCAACTTTTACTCCCATGTAGTCAGACAAGGCATTTCTTATGGGGATTTCCTGATAGGACTGGGAGTCCTTATCCACTGCAGGGGAGTCACTCCCAGTGAGGTCCCGCTTTCCCAAAGCCCTATGGAGGGCTCATCTCCCTAGCCTTAGAGGGGGTGGCTAGCCCCAGAAAGAAGATACAAGTACCCTAGATTCCTCACAGAATGGAAGGAAAACTTATTTCAGTGGCAACCAAAGAGAAAGACCGGCGGTAAGGCTTTGGATGGTGAAAGGTCCTACGAGTTGCAATCCTAATGGTCCAGTCAGATTCGAAGGATGGCAAACCGTGGACCTGAATGTGTGACACCCACAGATGAGGATCCAGACGAAGAAGGCCCCAGCAGCTCTAGAGGGTCGAAGAAGAATTCCAGAATCCATGAGCTTGTACCAATGCAGTTGCGGGATGTGGTACCAAGTGGTTCAGAGATCCATTTCTCGAAAGGCCCTCAGATTTCAAAGATGGTTTACTGTTTCAGAGGCTACCAGGAACATTGTGGCTTATTCAAAATACCCCACTAACGCAGAGGTCCGAGCTCGTAGTGTGTGTGATGATTCCAGGGAGACGGCACCTCTCACCAAGGGGGAGCCAGCCCCTTTTGGGACCGGGTAGGTGATCCAGCAACACCCTCTAGGGGACAGGGAGGGCAAGCATGATCTCTTTAAGGTGACTCTCTAAGGTGACTTCCCCCTTTAGGGAAAGGGACCCCCAAGAAGGATTTAAGTCCCCATCCCTCCCTCCCTCAAAGTTGATAACTCCTTTGTAAGGATATGTTATGTAGGGGTTAGTATTTTTAATAACTATATACACACTTTTGCAACGGCCGACTTTGCTACTGACTTTACCTGTGCCCAATCTCCTGCCAAGACAGAGGAGAAATGATGGAACCAGCCCCCTGGAGGAGTGTACCACTTCCAACCAATCACAGATGATATATGGCAAGCACTGTGTAATGTAATAGTGACAACATGGAAGGAAGGGGCGTGCCTGGTAAAACCGTGAGAATGCCAGTATCAGCGGTCCATCCAATGATAAGCAGCATGTTGGGTAGAGGTACCACGGCAGGCATTGTAGCCTCTCGCAGCCAAAGTGGTGCTCAGTTGACCTGACGCGTAAACGACTCCGCTCAATCTACAGAGCCACAAGAGCGAGGACTAGGGACCCTCTAAAGAGCAGGCGTGGAGCCTGACTGACAGATCGCATAAGCAACTTCTTGCCAACCTGGAAGACTCGAACCCAAGGAAGAAAGACCTCAGGAAACCAAAGGAGAGCCCAGCTGAAAAGCTGCACCCACGGATGCTACTTGACCAGCCCGACTCCACGTCCATCCCACTGAGCTCTGCAAGAAGCAAGCAGGTATGTGGAGGCTCCAGGAGAAAGGGATGAGGCCAAAAGAGAGTTAAACAGAAAGCATTCCCAAGTGGGGAGAGAAATGGCACATCCCGTATTGGAATGTGGAACAGAAAAGAGGCCTAAAATGGGGGAGAAACAGAAGGCACCCCAGAAAGAGGGGGGGGGCGGAGAAGAACCCCAGAGTGGAGAAGGACTGAGAATAACCCCAAATGGCGAGCAAGACCAAGGAAAGCCCCAGAATGGGGAACAAACCAGAGGAGATCCTCAGAGTGGGAAAAGACTGACATCAAAGCCGAGTGGTGGGCGAAAGAGAGGAGATCCCCATAGTGACAAGAAGAAGAAAAGAGTGGGGAAAACTTCAAAAAAACAACCCTGAGTGGCAGGTGAGAGAAAGTAGAGCTCTATAGTGGGGAAAAGACTGCAAATACCCTAGGAGTTGAGAATTAAGAAGGCCCCAGAGTGGGAGGTAAGACTGACACAACACCAAAAGGGGGTGAAAAGAGAAAAGGCTCAGAGGCTCCCAGAGTGGGAGGATATGGAGTGAGACCAGAACTGGAATTCTCAGCACCCAGGAGTTAGCTTTTATGAACTGTAACTGTGACCAGAAGCCTGCCCTTAGAAGGGACAGAAAAGGGGCGGGGCAGAAGCCAGCAGCCAGCCCCTGTCATTCATAAGCACCCACCCCTAAAGTCCGTCTTTTATTTTTTTTGTCATTTAAATGTTTTGTATGAGGAATAGGGACAGCAGGGGCTTAGAATAGGATTTGGGACGGAAAACTTATCAGTGTATGGATATTGTGACACACACTTTAAATCTTTCTTTATTAGAATAGGCCAAGCTAACAGGAAAATATTGTTTGAAGCTGACCAAATAAAAGAACATTATGCCATGTCTCATACGAGTCCTGATTCTGGCCTACCACAAGTTTCAGAAGTAGGCATCCAGTTTCCAGAGTCGCAGTTGTTTGTCACTGGAGATCCTTTGTTGGATTCCAGCTTTTGAGCCTATGAATGCCATAGGAACAATGGGGTCATTGACAGAACACCCCAGAGAAGGATTATTCATGATTCGTCCTGTGAACCACCCTGGAGCGGACACTTCTACCTCTGACTATCTGCATCCAAAAGACCCCCCCCCCTTAATTGAAGGTTTGTCATTGCAGTATGGCAACAGAGGGCAGCACAGGTCCCTTGAGCTTCACAGATGGAACCAGGCTGCTTGACATTTGTTCTTGGTTAAGGAAAATCTGGTCCAGCAGTCGCCAATTAATGCTGGGCAGTCGGCAGCAAAGGGCTTACTCTTCTGGGAGAGGTGATGAAGGCTCTGCCGGGAGATTCAGGGAGACTGAACATTTGGGCAGGTGTGGTGATCCAGCTGTCCCTGCCAGATCAGAGTGAAGGAGTGCCAGTCCATTCCTTCTTGGTTGCTGGAGAGGCAGAGCTTCACCGTTGAGAAGTGCTTGAGATGCTAATGCAGAGCTTCAGTCCCCTTCCTTGAGCAGTATGCCTTCCCGGTGTGCAGCTTTGAGCTCCAGCAGTAAGACTGGGTGATTGGTAAGGAGTCCTACATACATACACTGAAGGCTTGGAGTGACCACAGTCTCCTATCTCACACCAAGCTACAGTTAAAGACTTGTCAACCAGTCAATGGTTGGTCACCAACTCCGGCATCCCTAAGCAATAAAGTGGGGTGGGTGTGTTGCTTCACACAAAGGAACAACAAATATCTCTCCCCAGACAGGCATATGCGTATGCCAGGTACAACTGGTTTGGGCTGCTGCAGCCCCCAGATCAGGGAGAAAGTCATCCTGTGGCTATGTATGGCCACATTCACGCGGCCCCACACTCACGCTTGTGCGCACAATATATGATCATCTGACTCATCTGGACCTCGAGGAGAACAAAGACCATCTCTATTATAGGTACCTGAAGGAGAGGGTCAATGGAAAAAGGGTCTCCCGCTTCACAAAATGGTTCCACATGGTGAAGCCATTTTGCACAAAGGAATTCTGCTACCGGTTTTAGCCACATGCCTAATGTGGAGGCTAAATCCACCCTGGCATGTTATGTGGTACCTTTCTGAGTGTTATGGACTCTTAAGACAGAGTGCAAAATTATAGAGCCACCCTTCCAGAGAGGGTTTGGACTAAGCCTATGAAGGAGGGTAAAGGGAGTCAAAAACCAAAGGAATTACTTAAATCTTTAAGCGGCAAACACATTGGGGCAGAAAGAAGACTTCCAACCTGACACACAAGGTCTCCAAGCCCACGTCTGGTTGCTGATAGAAAAGTGCAAGGGAAATCCTCTTACAAACACTACATATAACATGTGACCTTTAACAAACACAATAAATATAACTACATAGGTCCGACCATAGAACATAGATTCCATAGACGGAAGAACTCAGCAGGTCAAAGAATGGCTGATCCTGTATAATATGAAGAACAAACACATCCTGTACATTCCAGTAAGTATTTTTTAGGTTGCTTGAAGTGTGTTTACTTAAGCACGCAAGTTTCGGCTTAGAGACAATTATTTGGTGGCCCAGCCTCAAGACAGTATATTTGGTAACGGTAACCACATTCTCTATTGATTTGATTATCTGTGTATCTGAAAACCAACAAACAGTGTGGTCAAAAAATCAATGTCCTCGCTAAACGGAGTCAGTTAATATTTGTACCGAAAAAGGTCATGTTAGATTTATGCTATTTAATTAAGGGGCTCCACGAGCATCCCTCATACCTGTTACCTTGTTCTGTACATCAACATAAACACCAATGTAAGACCAGAAATGGAAATAAATAAAAGAAAATAAATATGGCTGGGCATGTTCCACGTTTGCTTAACTTCAAGAAAACATAGGATACATTCTGTTTTGAATAGATCCTGCTGTATTTGGACACGTGCATCTCAAACCGACCACTGTGGCAAAAACCTTGTAAAACTAGATCTTTAAGTATGGGTCAGATCTAGAAGAAATGAATACAGGTAAATATTTTGCGGCCAAATATTCCTTGTTCCAAAATTTTAACCTATATAAATAACATTTTGTGTCCGAGTGTAAACATGAATGCACATACTTGGACGCAGCGGAAAAAAGTGGCACCCTCTTGTAGGAACAGTTTCATGCCGACACCAATCACCGATTTTGTTCATAGTTTAATTATGAGCACACTTGATTTCTAAAAAATAACGTGGAACTCCTATTACATAAATTGCGAAAAACACATATTTCTTTGACCTGTTCCAGTCACATATGACTGGTCTCATATAGTTAAGAAAACAAAATGCCATTATTATGCATGTTGCCGACACGTGTTGTCGTGAGGGCACCGCTCAATGAGGCACTGGACACTGTAAATGTGTAACATCTCTATTAGTACGGGGGTAGGCGGCATTGGAACCGTACTTCGCGCTCAGTGGCTCCGCTCATAATGTCATTTCCGGCACCCTGCCCCTCGCATGTTTCCAATAGTCTGGTGAGACCTCATGTCTCCTGAGACGCACCTTCCACAAACATCGCTCACTTGTAACTTGTGCTGGTGTTACTGCATTTTAAAGTCCCTTTAACGAGAGGCCCTCCTCTTCACCCTGTTGGGTCTGGTGTACTTACTGTTTACAACTGGCTTGGTTCATCTACGTTCTTTTATACTGGATTTCTTCACTGTTTTATGTTAAGTCTTCCTATTCCTTTCAACACTCCTTTGCATTCTCGTGCATCCTGCAATATCAAGTGTTCCAGTAGCCTTCCAAAGCATGAACTAAGTTGTTTTAATGAACATGTTTATCTTTATCCACACTATATTGGCAAACTGCCTAGTACACATTCAAACAAACGTTTACTGCTTCAGTCTTGTTCCTAGAACATAAGTGGTTATTAGAGTACAAAACTAAGCATTGTTATTTAAACCCGTTTCCGACTCCAGTTCCTGTACTTCTATACTGCATTGGCTCTTCACAGCCACTGTGCGAAATCTCTTTGGTATAGCTACTGCACTGCTTATTTCTCCCTCATTGGACGTTTAGTTTGAAGAATTAGTCTCCTCTGCGTACTGACCCATTTTTGAAAAATATAATTTTCTGTTTAATTTCCCAATTCCTTCTCATAAAATATAAAACCAATTAGGAATACGATATTATATCGGAAAGCGATGTTTACTCGGATATGTTCACAGTGATAGTAGTAGGGTTAATTGAACAAAGTAAAATCTCAGTCTCGGTGATTGGGGCTGGAGTCAAAGCCTGATGCTCCCCAGCCAGTGCTAAGGCCTAACTCTCATTGGACCGTCCATTTGGAGGCTTGTTGCATGGATAAGGAATTGGTCCTAGTTTCACTCTGCCGGTTAAGGAAGGAATCCTAATAATAAGTCCACTCCACAATCTTCACTCTCTATCAAACCACAGGTTCCAGCCTGCCAGTGGACAATACAACAACCTTTGTACCAGCTCCATCATTCTATATCAGTGGTGGCTACCACATGAGAATGTTTACTTTCAGGTCCATGTCAAGTGGGAATTGGTTGCCACGGTTCTGAGGAAAGAGAGCCACTTGGGATAGCAAAAAGAAAGCATAGTCTTATAGTCACTGACCTTGTAACAATTCTATTATTCATTCGACCGCAAGAAGTAAAGAAAAGACTCCAATGGAATGATTGGATTTGTACGATACACTTGAAAACTCAATATCACCTTGCCCTAAATTGAGAAACTGAAGCGCGTGCATTGAACCAAAACTGTCCAGCACATATGAGGGACACCTTCCTACGGCTCAGGCTTAATTTACTACCAACTCGAGGTGCTGGTAAGGACTAAACCGCTGCCAGAGGCATTGATATTTTGTACATTCTGCTCACAACAGGCCAAATGGAGACAATTCAACATATCATCATGGACTGTGCTGTCCTCAACGATGAGACATTTGTTCAGAGATATGCTTCCTCACTCAAGAATGGAATAGGACACAAACGAGAGATGGGCACAGATTCTTTGTGGCGATAACAAAGTTCTTATTTTTAGAATTATTAAATTTTAGAACTCCATAATTTCCAAAACCACTACTGAGAAAATGGCAGACGCGATATAGACATGATAGTACAGACTGCAGGTGACACTGGATCTTGTAGTATTTTATGTATAAATTAGTAATTTGGCATATGAAATAATGAAACTTTAACAAACCATAACATTAAATAAAAATAAATGTAATCATTCTTCCGGTGGTACATCTCATTTATGAACTGTGTGAATCCAAGTTGCTTTTTCTTTTACCTTTGTTATGTTATGTTTGGCATTTATAAAGCGCCCTATATATCTTTGGTACGATCTCAAACCGATTGTAGGTTGAACGCCCTTGGGGACCGTAGTACAGGTCAGTCGAGAGAGTAGGGTAGAATACAGTGCTTGGATGCACTCAATATGTGTGCAGCCAGTGTGATTTGCGTGATGGTGGCTGCATCCTAACACTAGATGCAGTGGTAGTGAGATGTCAGTCGAATGCATGCAGTCAGGTGGTTGGTCTCTGAGACTCAATTCTGGCGACATTAGGCCGGTGTAAGATGTTTGTGTGCAGGCCGATTTTATTTTTTTTACATTTTTTTATTTTTATTATTATTTTGTACATTTCCTTTCACCGTGGGGTATAGTTGCATTCTAACGGGTTGTTCGGGTGTTCACGGAAAATTGTTTGTATGTGTGCAGCTAGTATGAATTTGATCGAGGGGTGTAGCTGCGCTCTATTGTTTGTTGGTGTAAGGTGGAGAGTGAGCTTAGTGGTAGGCGAGATCAGTGGAGTGTATCGTGTACTCGTGGGAGTCTACTGTTACTGGTTATTATCTGGGTCTGGATGAGCTGGCAGTGATCGTCCTCATGTTTTGCAGTAGTTGGACTCTTGGGTAGATTCACAGGTTGGAGCATAGTAAGTTATGATTGCACAATCAGAGGGTCAATATTCTTAGGCTAAGCACTGTATCGGAGACCCAATTTTCGGGTCTATGGATGTGCTTTATGAAGGTAGGTTAAGTCTTGGCAGGATACTGGTTATAGGTAAGGATATATCTCACTGCAACATAGTTCTACCGAGGCATTGGTGTTACAGAACAGACAGGACAGAGACATTGTGGAGCCCGGTTGTTTGATGCCTTGGGATGGTTCCTAACTTAAGTATGCAGTTAAGGTAGGGGGTGAGTGGGTATGATCAACTTGATGGCACGAGAGGCTGTTGGGCCTGTCTAGTAGTATCAAGAAGCGGATAACATTAAATAAAAGCGGATAAAATTCAAGAAGCGGAGAGTCGGTAGATGCATATTTTAGAGTCTGCAGGACAGTAAGGAGGGTGCGACTGTGGTCTTAAAGTTCCTAAATCTTCATTGATGTTTTATTGGTTTATTTCTGTGGGCCCTTCCCTCGGTTTCTCTAGGAACACTTGTTGGCTGACTGTGATTATTTTCGAATTTAATGTAATTGAACTCATGATTGTATAATAACAGTGAGTTTCGGCAGCCTTGGTCACGGTTTACGGAAAAAGGCAGGTTTTTAGGGCTTTACGGAAGGCCATGTAGTCTTGGGTGTGTCGAATTCTTGGAGGGAGTGAGTTCCACAGAGTTGGAGCCAGGGTTGAGTAGGCAGACTCTCCAATCCTGTTTCAGATGGAGGCTGGAATCACTAGTAAGAGTGTAGTGCTTGACCTTAGGGTGTAGTCTTCTCTTGTAGTTATGCTGGGCCGCTTTTGTGCACTGCTCGGTGGGTAATGCATAGGATTTTGAAAGGGGCACTTCGTCCAACAGGCAGCTAGTGAAGGGTGCAGAGAGCGAGGGAGATGTGATACCTGTGTCCCATTGCAAGAAGGAGCCTGGCAGCAGCATTTTGGGCTATGTGGAGTTTCAGTTGGTATGCTGGTGTACCGAGGTATGAGTTGGCATAGTCCAGTCTCGACATAACCGTGGACATAATAGCAGCAAGTCTGTTGGGGTAGGTGAGATAAGGGAAAGTGCGTTTTAGCAGATTGAGGTGGTAGTGACACTATTTTGATACAATAAATTATTTATCTGCTGGGAGAAGGGTAAGCCAGAGTCCATGGTGCAGCCAAGGTTTTTGACTTTTTCGGAAGTGAGAGGGGGAGTGCCAAGGGATGGGGGCATGGGCGTGGTTGCGGGAGAAGGGCAGTGTTGCTGCTCACCATGATCTCAGTTTTATCAGGGTTCAGAAGGAGGTGGTTTCTTGTCCTCCATCAGTCAATGTCTCTGAGGCATGCTTCAAGATCGGGTCTCGGGTTGAGGCTTGTTTTGGGAATTCTCGGGATAATTTGGGTATAGTCAGCGTAGTTGTAGCAGGTGAGGTTGTGCGCACGGATAATCCCTGGTAGAGTGGTCAGAGGTTGAAAAGGAGAGCAGCGAGGCAGGCGCCTTGTGATACTCCAGTGCGAGTGATTGAGAGAAAAGGGGAGACTAAAGTGATTTGTTTCCTGTTGTTGAGGAATGAGGCAATCCATTTGAGTGCCGAGCCTCAGATTCCAAGGGAGTGCAGTCGGTTGAGGAGGATAGAATGGTTAATGGTAAAATTTCTCGGTTATACAGTCGCTCACATGTGGTACCTCATATGAGGTTACTGAATCAGTTTGTGAGAGCAGTTCATGCCAGTGTACTCGGACCATTCTTTCTTCTTGTAATATACTTTTTTGCGATTCTACTCCACGAAAAAGGAGAGATTTGTCAAACACAACATTTTTAATTTTCAAGTTCTTTTTAAATTGAAAATAATTTCCTTAGGAAGAGAGAGCCAAAGTAAGGCTAACACAAATGGTACAGAGATTTAACGCCAAAGCATTTCGGAGATGACCATCTCCTTCAGGGCTATACTCTGTTGAACGGAAATTGATCTGATAACCTGAATCGAAAGACCCTGCATTCTTCATTGACTTTTACATCAAACAACCTTAACCCCATAAACAAGGAATTGTTGTATGAAATTACGGGGATCCATGATGCAATGACTCTTTACTAAATTGCACATGCATATATAATATGTTTTTTTGGGTTGTTTGGTTTGTTTTCTTGCACTTTATTTGTAGAATTATTGGTTTTGAGTTGCTTTATAATGTTTTGAAGAAATTAAATTTGCTTGTATTAACTGTTTATTACTATTTTTGAAATCTTTTTGTTTCTGTTTTTATGACTATCTTTTATAAAAACGCATTTCTCACCAATCCTTGGTTTGTAAAACTGTACTATTCTGTTCAACTGTTCAGAATTCACCTCCTAAGTGGGTGGTATTGACCGTTTGAGCGGTGGGCTAACCTTGGGATTGCTAAAATCAAGCAACTCAATTTTTTCTTAAGAACTTGGGCCAAACATTGATTTTGACCTGCTCTTTAATCTCTGTGGTTAAAGCTCCAACAGTAAGGGTACCTCTCTTGTTCACAGAACGGTAAAACATAGCCAAATACAACCATCAGGTTTTGCATAAATACACATATGAATTGCATAATATTCATTGTGTGTGTAAAAGAAATGTACATACCAAATATTGATATACAGCATCATGTCATCGAAAGAGGAAAAAGTACAAAGGAGGTTACTGCAGTCTCTCTAAGCATTACCTTTGGTTGCAATTGATAATTAGACTGGGTACCTTAATGAGACTGCCCACTGATCTCTAGATCATCTGAACAATTTACAATCCTGTAATTCGATCTTGACCTGCAAATAATATGTGACTGTGTAAGTCTCAACTGTGTTGGTCCAGAAAATGCCAACAAAATAGTGTTTAAATGTATGTCTGTTATACAGAATATTACTCACATGTATAACAAGCATGTACTAGATTTGCGCTAATCTGAAGTAAATGTGATGAATCGCCTACAGATCAGCGGCTAAACGAGAGTCTATGAACAATAGAAAAATGCAGGGAAATTAGTTTTGTGTCCCTTATTCGGTTGTTAAACTAATGAACTATATTTCATATCAGGAGCTCGTAGCTTACCTTGCTGCCGACGTGAAAGCGTTTGTAAAATGAGCAGCACGTATGCCGCACTCAATTAGTTAATAACTCGTTGCCATGGCGTTTGCTAGAGACGCCTGGATTCCACACTCCCGTGGGTGTGTACATTCCAAGCGCCTCACGTCCCAGCTTTGGCTGTGCAGCCACGGCTGGGACGTGCAGAGCGCCAAGTGTGTACATAAAAATTGTGGGCTACATTGACCCCCTCGGCAGAATTCCAATCCACAAACTGGCTGTGCTTCTGTAGTCGACAGCAAAATGGCTGCGCGGGCTCCTTGGAGCACCATTGCATCAAAACTGCGTTTTGCAGCGACAAAAGGATGGCTGCATCATCTTGCCAAACACCTATTGGGCGAGTTGGAACAGGGAGCACACCGAGAAAGGTGCCAGTGTATGTTTTTGTGTGCACCAAAAGAAGCAAATTGAAAAAAAAACAGCACTGCTGTGCTGTTTGCTAAAAGTTCCCATTGACAAGGGAATATTTTACATTTAAAAGGATGCTGCCCTGATGATATTTTCATCTATTCCACATCACATTGCTTTTATCATTAAGGCCATGCCATGCCCATCCATATCCACATTGTGCTTCAGCAGAAGAGAGCATGATCCCTGCATGACCAGACCGTGTCAAGCCAAATCTGGGAAAATCAAAAGAAACTTCCCTTTCAGCCATGCGGGAAACGCTTAACTTTTGGGATACAAAATGTCAATTTCAGTGAACCGGTGGCTTGAGCAAACTGCTCTATAAAAGAAACTGAATAGGGCCGAAAAACAATATTGGGAAGTCAGATGGAAGAACCGAATTTAAAGAGAAATCCTAGCACCTTTCACCATGAAAGAAAATGCATGTTTTAAAAGTACAATGTTGAATACAAACTTGCCCCTGCCTAGCAATGTAAAGGGGGTTTCGCTGGGAACATATATGGGATGTTTTACTCAACAGGCTTGTTTTTGATTCAGAACAAAATAAAAGAAAATAAAGGAATTAAAATGCATTGGCTGGATTTTGCAAGCTCCAGAACAGGTCTTTCTGCTGGGTAAACTGAGGTCTTACCCAAAAGGAGCCACCATAAACGTCCGGGACACATAAGTGATGATTGCTAGCTTAGAAAACTTTGAATAGGACCAGAAGGCAGCATATCACATACTAAACAGACTTTTGTCTGTGCTCCAGGCTGAGACAGTGATTCTGGGACACCAACCTGTGAAGTGAAGAAGTGGCAATAAACCTTCAATCAAACTGGGAAACCCCCATGGCCACCCTGGGCTGAAATGACAGTTTGTGGTAGCTGAGATAAAAAATGGGCCAAGTGAAGGACAAAGGCCAGTCGCATTTGTTTCAAAAGATTATTTTATTAAGAAACTTGGAAGACTTTTATCTTTGCAACAGGACTTCGCAGGAATGTAAAAATGTAAGTTTAAATGTAATTGTGTGGTTTTTAATTTAATTTAAGACTTTGTAACCTTTGCTGCCATATTGGGAACAGAAATGGCAGAGAATTGCATATTCTAAGGAAAGTGCACATGATGCCACTTTGAAATTCAGTACTGATATGCCTAATAATAATCTATACACATGTATAAAGTTATAGAATTTTAGGCTGGATATTTCTTACTGAAAACAACTAAAAGTTGTTAAGCGAACAAAACTAAGTTTTAGAAACTGGAGGGTTGGACTGCAACGCTCTGCACAAAATATGTAATCTGCCTATATAATTTGTTAAAATGCCACAAATGTAAAAATGGGCCATTTATGTCAAAACTGGGCTGTGGAAAAATGTACTGTGGGAGGTTCTGGACATAGTAAACCCACATCATAAAGCTGATGTCATGTCTCTAAAAGTCCAATTAGCTGATAGGAGGGCGGTATCGATCACCCCTGACCAATCCAGTTGTTAGGGGTGTACCCAGCCTAAGACTGCCCACCAAGAATTCTATGATGTCACTGTCTCTTATAAATAAGGGTGGCTGACAGAACTCTAGACACTGTCTCCTGAATTTCCAGCGCTGGCGTTCCTGATGGTCTACATTTATCTTGCCAGATTCCACTCCAAGGCCAAAGCATAGCTGACTCTATCAAGGCCTTGAACTAAAAACCCCACTAAAAAAAAAAAAAGGGAAAAGCTGTGGTACCCTTTTTGGGGAGCATCCCGAGACCAGACCAGCTTTTTGCCTGCTAGCTGCATGCCCGCTGTACCTCTGCCATCCAGCTGAACCACTACCTGCATCCAGCTGTACCTTTGTCATCCAGTGACCAGACAGGCCTAGCTGTGGTTTTGCCAGGATAGTCTGCTGTTATCTGGCACCCGTCGTGCGGTGACCAGAAACCGGTTGACTGTTCCAAAATCCCAAGCTCAAGCGTGGACTGTCGGTATCTCCCCATCCCATAGAAACACATAGCCTACCCATCTTGATCCTTTGTCTTGTTCCACTCTCCCAGTAACCATATCCATACCCTGGGAACTTGTTTAATAAAACTGTTAGAATTCTCTGTGCACCCTGTCCTTGTTTTTCTAATGTTGCCGCAATTCTTTCATTCATCCCATCTTGTAACTCCTTAGCGATATTTTGAATAATTGAAACTAATTCCAACATAATGTTGAACGCAGGGGTGACAAGGTTGACGTTGCAAATAAACCTTGGATTGTACCGTGTCTTTCTTAACTATCTAGTCTTGATAATCTAGCTTAAGTAAGACCTGTCTTTCTTTCCAAACCAATATCCTCATTTTCACGGCTTCATTTTATCAAAACCGAACCTCCTTTTATCTTGCAAATTTCATCCAGTTCTTTAGCTATAGCTATCCTGTTACCTCTATATTGTCCATGTCATGTGAATCTATCCCCAGCACAAAAAAGGCATTCCAAATCGAAGTATTTCACCCGTTTTTCAAAAAATGCCTGACATTAACAACTGCAATTGAGAAAAGAAAATGTAGCTTTCCAACGTGTGATTCCGGCTGCATTGTGTTCTTACTTTCAACTTGCTTTTAAACTGTATGCCTTTGTTGATACTTTGCCTTGTGATTGCTAGGGTTGATACATTACTGCTATTGTGGGAAATCATATTTGCCTCATAGATTTAACCGCACATTAGTTATTTGTCAATTTCCGTGTGTCATTTTAGGCCATTGCAAAGGGTTTAAAATCCTATTTTGTGAGTGAAGGTGGGATTTTGATTCCGTTTGCTGCCTTATATCCCTGACTACCTGCTGCTTCTTTCTATCCACTCAGAAATCCATTCATTGTGGGTTGAGTGAACATTGCAGGGGAAACCGTAACTTGGGTGCTATCTATCCTAATTGAAAAAGTGCTCCTATTCATTTGCGCTTTGCTTATGTTCTGGTAGAAGGTTACCCAAGTGTATTTCAGTGGTTTTCACTGTAATTATCACCCCATTGGTGATTGCTGCCCAATATAAAAATTTGCATGATTTCTTTGAATTTTAAAATAAATATTGCATTCCCACCAACCGGCCTGGTTCATGGTCCATTGTGTATTTGTAAAAGGGGGTGTGAGACGGGTTGTGTGCGATCTCAAATTAAATTCATAGAAAATAAAGAGAAAGCATTCCAATTGTGTGCTACATCCTAGGCTAAGACCAAGGTGTGTCACCCAATTGAAATCCTTAACAAAATACACTACTGGTAATCTCCTAGTGTGATTGTAATACATAAAATAAAATCACAGTAATTGTCTGTGTGTTTAGATCGGCTCATGCATAAACTAGACCTTCTGTAATTGCTTGGATGTTATGGCAATGCGCGAGCGACCATGTAGGGGGACACAAACTGTGCCTTCTGGCAGCTGTCATGGCACATATAAAAGTCACAAATGTAATACAACTGTCTCTGTATAAACACTATATGTGGGCATCAATGACAGAGTGTGACCGAGTTCTTAAACATATTGATTTGCAAAATGGATTCTAGACTGCAATATAGAGCGGGAGAGTCCTGTAGAAAGTAAAAACGACTGAACTACTCTCATTAAGTATCGGATGTCTCAGTATTTATACTCTGAAAAGAGAGGTGCAAATAAACATTGAATTTGTGATGCTTTCACCATTAATAACAGTGAAAGGATGATGTGTGAAAGTCATTTGGTAGAAAGTAGAACCAAACCAAAACTACAAATGCCAAACTGTTCCAATTAAATAGCATATATTTCGATGAGTCTATGCTGTCAAGAGAAGTGCAAATGAATGCTTGATTCATGGGACTTCAACCACTCATTTTAATAAAGAAATGAAACATTAGTCAGTATGTGTGAAAAGCAAAACACTTCCAATGTTAATGCCACATTGCAACACAGTCTAATGTCCTTATATCACTATTAAACTTAATAAATATCTGACTCGCTCTTTCATCCTACTAAGAGATGTACTGTGGTCAATGCCTTTCTTCGTTTATGCCTGACGGGTTCAAACAGCCTAAACGGTTGATCCAAAAAGTTTCTCTTCTGTCCAATTTCAAGTCCACATTTTCTTGTGGATTTGATGTGCTGACAACCTCCCAAATCTGGAATCTTATTTGGGATAAGTTATGTTTCTTCTCTCTCCAC
This sequence comes from Ambystoma mexicanum, assembly GCF_040938575.1. Classification (NCBI taxonomy): domain Eukaryota; kingdom Metazoa; phylum Chordata; class Amphibia; order Caudata; family Ambystomatidae; genus Ambystoma; species Ambystoma mexicanum. Next base: position 497,258,815 of record NC_090924.1, read on the forward strand.
TGACGGGCAACTGCAGAATTCATATTGGAGTAATATACACGACCGATAACATAACTTATCGCAGATAAGATTCCAGATACTGATGGTAACGATTCTTCTTTTACTCTCAATTCCGGTACCTTCTCCCTAATGTTAGCCTGGCCGGAATTTTCAATTCTTTCCTTCCTTGTTTTGATGGCAAGGCTCCTCAAATTCCACCTGATACTTGTGGTTTAAAGTTGCAGCTGTTCTAAAACCTTCCATGAAACTTAATTTCCCACTCAAGTCTTTTAGAATCTGCCTCACCTCCCGTAGTTCAAAATTTAGGGACTCGTACACTGTGTCCATGGTATCTAGAAGCCAACAACTGTGCGCGGACCGGGAAGGTCAACATAATCCACAATTGTTGACTCCAACCCATTTTTAATGGGACTCTCAACCTAGCTAAGCAAATCTGAAAGGGGATTCTTATGATGATGGTCCTCTAAAGCCAAATCAGTATTTTTCAAATATACCCCACCATCCCCCTTTCCCCCCGCTTTTACTTCAACATGCATATTTAACATAGGGGAGCATGCTACATCACATTTCGTAATGTTCTGTGATTCCGGCTGATGAAGAATAATTTCTGTCCAGTCCTGAGAATTAGAAACTGATTCAGGGATTAACCATTGATTTGTCTTGAAGCCTAAGAAATGAGTGAAGACCTTCCTATTTAATCAATCTTAATAGAACCCCCTTGGTCATGGACCTTTCCCTCTGTATCTATCATGCTGCACTCTGAGGCCTACAGGCATGTAGCGCCCTACAAAAACGAAACTAAACTAAACTAAAATGAAATGTAATGAATAAGGAAAGTATGACGCGTTTGCCCAACTCATGGGGGAGAACTTGGGCCAGCATAGACATCCGAGACCAAGTCCACTTCCTGCCCAATATCTCCCAACACCATCTCCTGTATGTTTTCTTCAATTCTGGTCAGCAGTTGGTCTAGTTTACCAGTAAACACAGAAACCTTCTCCCCCGGCTCCAAAAATAAGCAAATTGTGTTTCACTCGGGTAGTCAGTGACCAAGTAATATTGCCTCCTCATCTGGCATTGCTGGCATACCAGGTATCAATACATTGTTTTGGGGGAACCTCCAAAACAATGTTTGGACTGGGGTAATGTTCAGAACAAGGGAGACCTTTGTTTCCCCTGTACACTTCCATGTCCATATTACCTAGGGGTAACTTGGAGGTGGTGGCTTTAGCAGTCCCCGACACCCCCTGGTTAATTGCTGGATTAATCGTCTCTGCCGGGATCAAGGCTGCCATACTTCTTAAAGTGGCCACCATTCTTGAACAGAGTTGCAGTTTTTACCTTTAATTCCAAGTGAAGCGTTACACACAGGGCCAATATAAATTACCTGGTTATGCGGCCGGGGCTCCTCCGACATTCTTCGACCCACACTGGACCACAACAGACCATTTCCAAAGCCACTTTCAATCCGTGCCACTTTTATACAAGCAGAGTTTCACCATAAGTTGCAACAATTTGCCACATGACACAGTTCTTAAACTTTGAGTACACAAAGGACAACAAAAAGCCCTCAAATTGAGTTTGTCTGTAGATTGTAGGCTCATTAAAGTGCACTATGGTACACAATTTCCACCTCTAACACACGAGGACAAAGAGGGCAAAACTGGGCAACCGTTAGCTAGCTTCCCTGTGGTGCGGAATTATGTTTCCTAGGTCACAGCAATCTGTGCCCAGTGCCATGCGACAAAGCCCTCCGAGTTGTACGACAAGTTTCGTACAACTCTGTGTTGAGCCGCAGTGCCACAATGCTTCCAGCGTCAAAGCAAATGTTTTTGAACAGCGCGTTGGGTCAGTCACTCAACACTCTGTTACTTGCTTGCATTGCAGCTTGCTTATTGTGTTTTGCTCATCAAGCCTTCATGTTTTCCCCCTGTGATTGACTGTTGTGCCCCACCCGCCACCTTGCACCCCCCCCACCCCTGTTAGGTCTGTGTACCCCCTGCCCCCCTTGAATTGCCTTCTGCCCCTCCCCCCTTCACTACCCCCATTCTTTGCAACTTTCCTACTCCTCTCCTCCTTTCTCCCTCCTCTCATTCTTCCCTCCACTTAGCATTTACTCTTATTATTTGTTCCCGTGACTTCTGATAGCAGCTTGTCTGTCTCTCCTCCTCCCCCTCCCCCCCCCTTGTCTCCTCCTTCTTCCCCTCACCCCCTGCTCTATTAATTTGCTGCTGGCAAATGTGTACTGTAGCGTGTCTGTTCATCTCCTTCTCCCCACTCATATTCCCCCCCGACCCACTCCTCCCACCCCTCATCCTGTTTACCTCTTGCACTACATCAATTGTCGTCAGGCATAGTAATGTTACTGCTTGTTTTGTTCTCCTTCTTTCCCTTCCCTCTCTGCCTTATTTGTTCTATGCACTTGCACTATCCGAAATGTCGTCAGGCCTATTACGATAGTTAGTTATTTTTTTACATTCTGTACTGTTTCAAGGATTGTAAATTGAATGTAACTGTATTTTCCTATGTTCCCTTCCTCCTTGAAGCGCTTTGAAACACATTGTGTATAGGCGCTATATAAATAATCAATCAATCAAGGCACCACTGACACACAGCAACACACTCCTCCGCACTCAGCCATGCTCCGCTTGGGGGTTAAGTGAAAGACTGCCTTCTTCAAAGGTGACTGAAAAAAGACTGCACTGTTTCTCCGCAGTTTCAATAGTAACCATTCACACCTGTCCCCACTTGACAGTTCTTTTCACTATAAAAGGTGTGGTCTGACACAAATGTATGAGCGAGTAGGAGAGCAGGCAGGAGAACAAGTTGGGAGGAGAGCCGAGACGCCAGCAATGCCCTAGACCCGAGACGCCAGCAATGCCCTAGACCTGGATGCTGAGACACTGTCGCGCGAAAGGGCAGAAGTGTGGCGAATGAGCCATGGCTCTACAGAGCCAAGAAGGGTCCATGTACGGGAGCCAAGCGGTGTGCTGGTGCCCTGCAGAAATTGTGTATGTGAATGCTCATTACCCTGGCCGGTGAGACAGCCCAGGAGTGTGCGAGCAGCAGGTGGTGAGACCCTGACGGAATAAAGAGCCGGAATGAAGCGGTGGTGCAGAAGTCGGCCTAGTGAGTCTGAAAGCTTTGCAGAGTTGGGTTGTGAAGAGCGCGATACAAGGGGACACCAGAAATGCATAAGAAAGAGGCCCACATTTGAATGAGCCTTCGTTTGAAGCTGATGGGAAGTCTTCAACAAAAATACAAGTAATAGTGGAAGCACGAGACGTGTGTGTGTTAGACAATGAAACCCTATGAATGAAAGAGGGCAAGAAGCCTGTGAGAAAAGGTGCAAGAGGCACGAAAGGAAAGGACAGCATAAAAAGAGGGCGAGTGACCCAAAAAGAGAGTAGCAAGTGCAAGAGTGTGCGAAAGCACGAAAAGCGTGCAAGACGCACAATAAGGAATAAAGGTCAGTGCAAGTGTGCACGGAAAAAGCGAAGGGACATAGGCAAATTGTGCAGGAAGCACCTGAAGATAAAGTGTGTGATGGGAAGTGAAAGTAATGAACCAAGAGAGGGGCAAAGGGTCAGAGTGATCATGCTGATGAAAAGTAAAGAGTCTAGCATTTTCGAAAGCCTCTAATTCTACCCCATGAGAGGATGATATGTAGGACAAATTGTACATGAGAAAAAGCACATGCTGACCAGCTGGTTTTGTGTTTTGCGTTTTGAAAGCTGGAAGAGGCTGGAGCTTGGGGAAGGAAACCACCAGGGGCCTATTGAAGAAAGTGACTGTGGTTTGTATTGAAAGCTTAAAGTGAACAAGTTAACGCTTAGGGAAGGGAAGTAAGGGCCCTTTGGAGAAGGTAGTACAGACAGCCCTGGTGAGTGAACCCATCTTTGTGACATTGACCAAATTGCACCCGGTGAGAAGACCACCTGAAACCAACTTTGGTTTTGCCATTTTTGTTGAATCACTATTTTTCCTTCCAAAAGATTTCCTATCACATTTTTGTCCAGTGTGAGGGCAAGCATAGGTTTGGAGACAGACTGACTTTTATTCTGGACTATTGGACGACAATGGCAATTATAAACATCAGTTATGGGAACCATCCTTTTAGAGTTGGGGCCAGTCAGGCATTCCTCAACCCCAGGAACCATAGTAAATACAGGTTTTAAAATGAATACTTTTGAGCCTCTCTCTCTCTTGATACCATGCCTGTCTCACAGTTCCCTACTGGCCTTGCCCCGCCCCCTACAAACCCTGTCGCCACCCCCAAGCACATTACAAACCCCCACACACACATGCACAATGTTTAAGGGGACGTTCAGCGCAGTGCATTGAAAATGCAAGTTTCAACTTCTTCCTACACTTTCATTTTAAAACGAAATAATTCCAGAACTGTTTCTTTTAACATTGTAAAGTATAGGAACAGTAAAATTCAATTAAAGTAGAGCAGCACCGCTACCAACCGCTCCTGTCCACTTTGACCACTGTGAAATAGTATATTTCTCGGAAAGGCTTTATCAGCAGGATTTTGCGGAAGTCCCACTCTATGGGCCCTGTTGATTCCTCTTGTTCATTGGCTTAAGACCGTGATTAGAAAGCAAGCATTGTTGAATATCAAACTAAAGAAAAGCTTTGCTAAGCCCACCAATGAAATGAAAGCGTGTGTGAAACGCACATAATAAATACTTAAAGACAAAGAATGAATTCTTATGAATAAAGTGAAAAGCAAGTGATGAACATTTATGAAGATTGTGAAAGCAAGGGCGTGGAAAAGAGTGAGCACCACAGTCAGTTGTGTGGAAGAACACACTGTGGCAAAGCCAAAAGAATGACATGGAGGATTCGGAGTGAGTGCAAACAAAAGCACAGGTGCAGAGAAACAGAAACCTGTGTGGGCAAGAAGCCAAGGGTTATCTGTTGCATGACCTGTAATGGGTGGACCGGGTGGTCTGACAACTGCGCCTAGACGGAGGATACTCTGCCTGGAAAAGCCAAGGGAAGTCAAGATAAAGAATCTCCACTTGTGAATAAGATTGCTCAAGTGAATGTGAAAGATCGCAATCTGCATCAACAGAACCTGAAGGATTATAAATGGGTTTGAACTGTTTTTGAGAATTAAAAGACTTGAACTGATTTTCAGTTGGCAAGCTGGAAGAGCTGACGTCTTGGGGAAGGTGAACCTGAGAATTGTGAACTGTGTTGTTGCCTTGGGGGAAAGAACCCCAATGCATTTCCAGAACTGCTTTGAATTAGGGCAAGGGGAGCTGGAAAGTAAGCCAAGAGCTGGAAGAAGCTCTGAACCTTATTTGGAGCACTAGTTCTTCTGTTGCTGACATCCCTACACCCTGTTTAGCTTTAGTTGCAAGGGCAAGTAAAGGTTTTGGACACAGACAAACTTTTAAGTCGTTCTTAATCCCACCTTAGCATAGGGCATGTTAGACCTTAAACCATCCTGACATTTAACAAAATAAAGATATTTAGTTTGAACCTTGAATCTGCTATCTGTGTCTTGCTTCATAATGCCGTCACAAGTAGCATACTGGACCTGGAAGGGAAGTGCGATGAGGAAAATATGGATTTAGAGCTCTCAAATCACCACAGCAGTGTCTTTTAAGGTTTGGAAGGAAAATCCATTAAGGAATAAAATGCAAATCAGGCCCCCAATGAGCTGGAATGACCACCTGTTATTGATAACCCTCTGCATGTGGTGCGGGTCTCTACAGTCCGATCTGATCGCTATGGCACCCAGAGGAATGTGCTCCACACCCGGCCACTGGCTCACCATGTGGCTCCTATGTCCCATCAACCCACTTGGTCCCATTCACAACTCTCCCGCTGCGCAGCCCGGCCTTCCCTCACACTCAGGGCTGCCAGTATGGTGTATCATGTTCCCTGGTGGTGCTTTCTTCCCCCCCTGCACCCCACTCCCAGTGTGGTATGTGGGTGTGGCTCCGGTTTAGCTGCTCCCTACTGGGGATTGTGTTTCAGCCGTTCAGTTATGAGTGTGCCCAGTGCCTTTCCACAGCAGTATGTAATGCCTTGGCACCCCTTTAGTAATTGGGGCTGTTATTGATCTCTGCACCAGCTTCTGCTCTCGGTGCCCGGGAGATATAGATGTTTCCCACTCCTAACTTGGACGAGTCACAGGAGGGCATCTCACTCCCCCTTGCTTAGTCGGTTACTCCTCAGAGGGCAGGTCCGTCCACCTCGCTCCGCCCTCTTGCCGCTGCCTTCCCTCTTGGTCTCCGCATAGTCTTGTCGCTCCTGCTCCACCTTCGGGCACCGTTCAAGGCTCTTTGATTTCCTGTATTGGTGCAGTTTCCCCAGTGACACTTTATCTCTTCAAATTTGTTGGATTGGGCGGAGTACTGCCGGAGCCTTGTGGTTCCCCATCCTGCCATGCTGCCATCTTGGCTCCTCCCTGCTTATCACTGTTCATGCTGGTAAGTATCCTAAATCATGGCGTATACAACTTTATAAGGGCCCATACAGCTGTTTTGCATCTAGTTCCCAAAACTACTAAGATATACCCTAGTTTGTTACAGCTTTGTGGTTGGAGGAAATCGATCTGCAAATTCCCAAAGGGGCTATAAAGTGGTGGTGTGCTTCTGGTATAGTCTGGACCTCTCTTCCTGGATTGTTTTGGAAACAAATAACACACCAACTACATTGTTCTTGTGCCATTGCTGCTAACTCGGGTGCATTCCAAGTGTCGGGAGTCTAGCCAGGAAGCACAGGGCAAATGCTATATCTCATGGTATGCGCTGTAGATAAGGGGAGATTCCTGAGGCAATGCTAGCATATAACAGACAGGGTACATACAAAGCTGACTTGAGTTGAAACAGGTATTCACAGGAACTGCAGGGGCAGAAGCTGGCTATAAGCAAAGAGACAGAGAGAAGGCAAAGACACGCAAATATACAGGCAACACCGATTGAATAAAGGGTATACTGGAATATGATAAGGGGTCTGCATGGATTAGGGAAAGCCTTTGGAATCGGTATCAGCAGATTAATCTTAACTGTCATAAAGCAGCGTCATGAGTTAGGCGTGTCGAAGTGACTGTTGTACTCTGTGCAAGGGTAAAACTGGAGAACGTTTACTGAGGCAGGTAAGTCTACAACGGACTAGGCAAAGGCAATAGAAGTCTTTCCCTTATCTGATCGGAACGGAGACCAACCAAGGGGTCACACTGTAAACGGATATAGAGCGAGGCACAAAAGTGGACCAATATATAATACAGGCAGAAAGCAGTGTTGAAAGAAGTAACCAGGTACAGGACAGGATAGAGAAACAAAGCAGAGACTGGAATATCAGAATACACAAGGCAAAGGACGCAGTTATGATAGGTTGCTGCCAACACAGTGAATATGTGGGATTCCTTAAACTCAGAGCACTAAGAACATGCCCTAGAACTATGGACTGAAGTTTGATAATATCACAGGCAAGGAACAAACAAGAGAAAAACTGGGCAGAAACAGGACAAGTCTGTGAAAGGCAGAAAAGATATCGGTAAACACTGAATGTCTTTAACAGCAAAACAGGAAAGGGTTTCAGAAGTCGAAAGCTAGAAATCGAGGAAAGGGGAAACGGGCAGACTGAATAGGGTGCTGCAAAGCAGTAACAAACAGGATTCAAAAGCCAAAAATCAGGATATTGTGGAACGGTTCAAAGGCCCTCCCAGCCAACAGCCAAACAAGGTGGAGCTGATTGCAGCCTGAGCCAGCTGTGTCCAATTAATCCCAGTCCAGGCTTCAGTAACCGGCAGCAGTGGATTGCAATTAAAGCCTCACAATTTCTTGGTAGCCTAGCCTGTAGTAGCTTGAAGCAGGTGAATGCAATCAGGGCCTCTCCAGCTCCTAGATTGCTGCAAATAAATGTACTCTGTAAGCCACCTCCAGCACTCTGCCTCTTGGACAGCATACATGTACCAGAATGCATCTGCTGGTTTTACCCAAAACCTGGAATGGAACATGAAATTAGATGGGTCCAAAACTGCAGCGGTAAAACAAGTAAATGATTGTAGAGGCAGTTTGTAGGTTTTAAACGTGCAATTATGCTATAAACAGAGTCTGAATGTGCACATGCAGCGGTGCTGGGTGGCAGGTGGGTAGGATTGTGACACCAAGTCTCATTTACTATTGAAATCATTCCTGTGACAAATCCTAACCAAGTGAGAGAGAATATTTCTGGCCAAGCCAGACATCCCACCTCCTCTCTCGATGGAGAGATTGCTTTTATAATCAACACCCTATACCCATCCAGCAGTTTTTTCTGAATTTGAGGGAGCATGCTCTTGTATTAATGCTAATTCCTCAAGAGTCTGAAAAAGAGACTGCTCTGGCATCTTTCTTACTGGCATCATATATTTATCCTTCTAATCGGCAGTCTCCACCAGCCCAGCTTACCTGTGTCTGCATAATTGTTGCCACCGTTAACCTCACTGTCCAATGCCCAAAGTGCTGCACATTTGATTATTGCTAATTGTTTAGAGAGCATAATATCATCCAGGAGTGCTCTTTCATATTGATGGTTCTTGGTAGGGGGACCCAAAAGAAGTTCAGAATCCTCTTCGATGCTACAACTGTCAGAAGTTTTGGGTCCTCCAAAGACATAAAATTAGTAGGTATGTTTACACGCTGTTGTTCTGCCAGTTTACAAGCCCTTGTGTGTGCCGCAAGCTCGGATATCTCTGCTGAGGTAACGTTGGGAAATGTATCACTTTCTACCACCTTTGCATCTGCACATAGAGCATATCCCGCCACCAATTGGCCATTCCGATCACAAAAACATGACCCTTCGAATAAATGTCAGATCTAGATTATCTAAAGGAGTATCGGTCAAATTGTTTCGTGGAGTTAGGAGGCTAGAAACATAATCATGTAGTTCAGGTTCCTGTGGTTCACCATCCTGGGGGGTGGGACGCAAGAATGATGAATTAAGCACAGTGATCGGATTAAGGAAATGTAAGAATTTTACAACAGAATTTCTTACTTGTTGGTACGGGAAGCAGAACTTGTATTGAATGTGTTTTGGTTTTAAACAACAATGTCATTACTGAGTGTGGCACAACCTATTCTAGGGGAGAACTTGGATCATGTTTTCAGACTGCTGCACGCCGGATATGCAGCGACAACTAAAGACTGCAAGCAAGGCAGCATGACTGCTTCCATTGGTTCCAAATATTTGCTATAATATGCAATGGGTCTGTTATGCTATGTTTTTAAAAATAAATGTATTTATTAGGTTAACATAAAGGTCAGCATCAAAAACATGTAATAAAATACGTATCATAATTCGGGGTTCTATCTCAGCAAGTCATAAACAAAATATAGTCCAGAGCACGGAGCTAGAGACACATCAGGTTGTTGCTAGCGAAGGAGGACATTCTAATGCCGCACAATCATCCTCACCAGGAGATTCACTGACCATCAACAGCATATCACTAGCCCGAGCTAGGAGAAAAAAGGAGAAAGGGGCCCAGATATCCTAGGGTCTGGCAGCCAAAGTGATCATAGCACAGTTGTCTGGTTCCATAGCACAACACCAGGTCATCACCTCCATCCATGCTGCACAATTGGGCGCCTGACGACTAGTCCGCTTAACTAGAATGCATCTCTGTGCCAGAATCATGCTAAGGGAGAGCAATCTCGTACAGCCCTTGGGTAAACCAGGCAACCACCTAAACATGCAACACAAGAACTCACGAGGCACCTCACAGCCCAGCATGGATGTACATTTTACCACCACGTCATCCCACCACATGATCCCAAAAGTTCGGGACAGGGCCAGATCATATGCAAAAGGTTTGCAGCATCAGTCTGACACCCTGGGCAGCACCCATCTCTAGTAGGATCAAAGAGTTTGTCTAGAAGGTGTGAGACGCGCCCAATGTAGTTCTAAATTGGGTCATTTTAAATCTCGAGCTTAAAGCACAGGTGTGAGTAGTCCAGTAGAGCTGTTCCCATTGTTTTCACTAAACCCACCACCCACGTCCACCTCCCTTTTTTCTCTACAAGTCAGCGTTTTCCTGGTATCCCCGGAAACCGAGTGCATCCAGAACATCATTCATATCCCCAGCCCAGATGAGGTCCGTGTGTACATTTGGACCACAGCAGAGTAAAATAGTCTAAAAAAATTTGGCATCATCCATATTAGTTCCGTAAATATTCACAAACATTACTTGTCTGTGAGCTAACATCCCAGAGACCAGAACATAGCTACCATCCGGGTCCTTGTAGTTGAAACTGCAAGGATTTATGTATCAAAGTGAACACCCCACGGGAATAGGATGAAAAGGACGTGTAATGTCTAGCCGCCCCCCATACCTTGGCCACCCCCACTTAATGTGTTTCCTGTAGTATCATTGGCTATATACAGTGTGGAAATGGGTTTCTGCAGAAGTGCTGTCAGTGTATCTAGAGGGTTCATTGATGCCCATGTTAGATTGTAATAACCGTGACCTGTTGGCAGCTCTGGTCTCAGTCAATGAGATATTGGTAGCCAATAAAATGATTCCTACCTGTTAGGCTCTGGGCTCAGATGGAGGTATCCATTTATTTGCTGCAGGTTTGGCAGGAATCTTTGCAATCCGGGATGTTGCCCTCCACGCAGAGTAAGGCGATAGTGCTTCGTGCTGCTCTCAATAGTTAATCGCCTTCTGTGGGTTGGTTATTCAGCCCCTCACATTCCAGCTCATGTGACACGACTCCATATCCAGGGGGCCATGGGGCCAGGGTCAAGAGCTTCAGGATAAGACCCGCCCTCGAATCAGGAAAGCCAGGGACCAGAGAAGTCCCCGTCCCCCCCAAACAGGTCTACACTGTGACGATCTCTAACCCTGAAACCGCAAGTACATAATCTGACGTGAACCAATTTTTAAGTGAAACCTACACAACCCACTCAAATAACCCCTCCACCCACACTGCCATCCCCCAACCTGCAGTGAAATACCCCCCAACAAAAACTGCCCCTCGCCCCCCCCCCACATTGACCATCATAACCTAAGAGACCCGGGCTAGAAGGAGCAGAGGGGGGAGGAGGCCATCCTCACCAACTCGTCAAAGCAAGTGGACTGCAATGTTACATATTTGACTATAATTGCACCAGCAAACCACTAAAAGCAAAAAGATAGGAGCGGCACACCAAAAGAAGAGCCAACCAAAGAAGCTTATGGACTCAGCCTGCATCAACAACCCACTCCCAAGAGATCCAAAGCATTCAGCCCAGAGCCGCAGCAAACGGAACGTTACATAGTGATCCAAAGGGCTGCCACAGCCAACAAAAGTCAGGCAGAAAAGAACTGCAGTAGACGTCGCCCCTTCGGCAGGGACTCCGGAAAGTTGTGCACCTCAGCGGGGTCTGAAAAAAAAAAAAAGACTTGTCCACCAGTGAAGACTTTGAATAAGTGTTGGCGAAACGACCACTAGATCGTCCCACTGACCATTTGCCTGAGACCATTGTTTCGCCAACTATTCTTGCATGGGTCGCATGCGCAGGCGCGTGTGGGGGACCAGGTAAATACATGATGCCATCATGCCTAGCAAACGCATCGTTTTGTGCACAATCACTGTAAGTCTGGAGGGATATAACATGGCATACTGTGGGCATTGTTCCATCAGGGAGCGTTTAGCTGCCAAGAACTAGAGACTTGCTCTGTGCACAGGAGGGAAATCCGGATAGGAGACCTTCGATCCATTGTACAAGCACCTAATTTCACGGGCCCTACGAAGGACCACTTCCCGGTCTCTGTAGTTTAATAGTCTGGCAATCACAGGGCATGGATTTTGGCCAGGTTTGGGAACCTGAGCAGACACGATGAGCCCTTTCGACTAAAAACTGCAACAAGAGTAGGGGGTCCGCAAGCACCTCTCGTGTAAAGTCTTCCATAAAGAATTCCATGTTCTGATACAAGGTAGACTCGGGGATCCCCACCACTCTAATGTTTCTACAGATCTCGCCTACAAGTCCTCATTCTTATCCCTGATGGTCTTCACATCCTGTTGGAGTGTACGGATGGCTTGGCAAACTTCTGCATTCTATTCCTCCAATATCCCCACTGTGTACTTCGCCTCAGAAACTCGACAGCTCTCCTCCTCTATCTGCTTCTGCATGCAATCAACTTTATATACAAACACACCCATTCCTGGGAGCCATCTCCTCCATCTCCAACGGGACCGACACAGCCCTGTGTGCAGGCCTAGCAGGTTTACACATGGCAGTTGCCTCCTTGTGAACAAAGGGCAATCGAGACTGATGCTTATTACTTTAGCCATGAATGCAGGATGTTGTGTAGGGCCAAGGGTAGGCCCTCTGTCCCTGATGCCTGCACTGTAAGGCTGCGGCTACCCAGGCCTAAGGCGTGACAGGGGGTCTCAATACTCCTTGCAGGAGAGCTAGGAGAATACTAGCTTGAAAAAGAGATCACCGTAGAGTTAAAAAAACAGGAAGATTTATTTTGACAAGAAGACATATTAACAGAATTCTTTGTGCCGTGGCACATAATATATGCATACTTGAAGTACATTTATAGTCTGCATATCGGTGGGTTAGTAATCAATAAATAGTGACAAACTATTCCATGTATTGTTTACATTCACAATATATTAACATTGTCATCTTGTCAAAATAAATCTTCCTGTTTTTTGAACTCTACAGTGATCTCTTTTTCAAGCTAGTATTCTCCTAGCTCTCCTGCAAGGAGTATTGTAACCCCCTGTCACGCCTTAGGCCTGGGTAGCCACTGACTCTACGCCTCTATATCTCTGTACCTCTCAACCCTCTAGAGTCAGGCTCCCAACTAAAAAGAGGGTTCCGCCCATTTTTTTCTTCCTGCACTGTAAGGCTGCCTGGAGTTCCAGGCTGGAGATTGGGTCCAACACCTGTGAACCCACACAAAAATGGAGCAGCAGGTCATGAATGTGCAAATAGTGAGAACAGTCTATGTGTGATGGGGACCAATATGCCAAGCCGTGATAGGGACCATAGACCATAAACTGGGCCCCCCTCAAACACAGAGACACATAGTGCGCCACAGGGCACCTGTCCCATAATAAATAACGTTTAAAAAAAATAAAAAATCCAGGTGGTCTGCACCCTCACAGAAACTGCAACCAATCCAATCGCAGTGGGCTTCCCCACCAAGGTGGTTGTCACAACAATCCAGGTCAAGCTGCCCGACTGCAGGGCAAGGCTCTCCAGATGGCTGACTCCAAAAAGAGCGTCCAGGCTGGGAGAGCTGCAGCCCCTACCCTCACTCTACACTACGCCCACTCCAGGGCTCAGACCCGATCTCCAGCCTGGAAGTCTAGGCAGCCTCACAGTGCAGGTATCGGGGACAGAGGGCTCTCCTGAGCCGTGGCAGCCCGCAGCAGGCGACCACGCACCCACCCAGCCTCAATCCTCGTCCTCTGTTGGCAGAGCAGGACAGGCGTTGCATGCTCAATTCAGCTTGAGGACTGCAGCGGGCTGCTCCAGTGCCATCACCCACAGCCTGTGCCTTCAAAGGAGCAGCAAGCCTCCACACAATAAGGTTGCTCTTTGTCGGAAAAGCCTGAAATTTGCACTAGGTGCGTTCCAGGGACATCCACATGGAATGCCGATCACAAAAATGGGTTGCCGCCAGTATAGCAGGTCGCCGCCCTCCTCCAGTGCAATCCCTGATACGGAGCTCAAGACACTGCAGCCATCTTGGTCGCTGGCTCACGAGCGCCCCCCATGTTATGTTCATTATATTTGTAAAGCGTACTTTCACTGCAAGGGCATCATGCCGCTAGTGATGAGGAAAAGCAGTAAGGACTAGCAGTAGGAAGATGGAAGATTGAAAACAGAAAGGTTTTAAGGTGGCGCTGAAAGAGAAGATGGCTGTCAGTGGCACAGAGGGAGCTGGGGAGGTTGTTCCAAAGAACCACAGTGGCCACAGAGAAGGCGCAGTCACCAATCCTCGTCCGAAGAAACCTAGGGACCTGAATCTGAAGACCAGAGGCAGACTGGAGCGCTCAAGTAGGAGTATATGGATAGATCTTCTGCAGAAATTTAGCACCATGGCCATAAAAGGTCTGTTGAACAATTCAGAGGGACTTGAATTCACTACGGCGTCTGACAGGGAGCAAGCGGAGGCAACGCAGAGTAGGCAAAATGTGGTCCCGGACAGAAACACCTGCAACCACGCTCGCAGCAGCGTTCTGAAGTATTTGAAGGTGGTGAAGTATGTAAGAAGGCTGGGACAAAAAGAGGGTGTTGCAGTAGTCTAAAGTTTCAAAAATAGATGTAGCAACCACCGGGGCACGCATGTGGGAGGGTAAGAACGGAAGGATCTTTCGAAAGATTTGAAGCTTAAAATGGCCTCCTTGACAAACCAATCTCCCTTGAGCATCCATAGGTAAGGTAGCTGAGATCTTATCTCCAAGGTGTTTGGTTTACAACAATGGTCACAGGTTTAGGAACATGGCATAAAGAAGAGGGCTAGATCTTGGAAGTCCAGGCCGAGGTCACCACCGAAGCACCAACTACTCTCTTTGATGATGTATTAGCGTTTGTGTCAGTACTGAAAGAGCAAACCTATTTCTTATGGCAATGCAAGGTAAAACTATTTGTAATTTTCTTAAACCTAAAGTGAGTGTTTCAGAAACTTTTCTCTGTTTTAAAAATGATTCTTCAACTTCTGGTGACCATTGTAAAGATAAAATAGTGTTGGCCTTCGCATAGTGTTGTAATGGTTTCACTGTCCCTGCATAATCCTCATATCTATTGTCTACAGTAGCCTACTGTACCTAAAATGCTCATCTGTGTATCTGTCGTTTGGGAATTGTATAAACTGCCTGTTTTCTGGTGCAGAGGATGACTGACCCATTACAATATTATGTTCCAAATAGTTTACTTTTTCCCTATACAATTGCAGTTTCTGTTTTGAAGCTGTTCGCCAATGCGGTCAATAGCACCGTTGTGCCCAATTTACATACCTCATAGGAAGAGGATACTAGCAATGAATCAACAGACTGCACTAGCCCTGATTTTCCTGGTAAATAAATTTTGTCTAGGTATTTCATAAGTTGTTCAGAAAACAGGATATGGGAACTCCATATACCTCTTGGGCAGCCTAGTTCACGTGTAATGAATTCCCTTATGGGACAATGCAAGCAAATACTGAATGTATTTAAATATGGATATGGGAAATAACGCCGACTACAGGTCCACTACTGTGAAATGTGTGGCTGATTGTGGTATGTAGGATGAAATGGTAGCTGGTTTGGGCACAAGAGTAAATGATGGAATAACGACAGAAATCATTTCCTTTAGGTCTGGTACAAATCTAGAATCCTGCATATGTGATTTTCACTTCAGGTGTTTGAGAAGGTCAATAAAGAAGAATTGGGACACATCTAGAACACATTTAAACATAATGGATCATACTTAATGGGGAAAAGGTTAGTGTAAACCGTGTGTGGGAGTTAGATTTGAAGTGTGCCGTGCACTTGCTCCTGCCTATTGGTGATGCCTGACACCCAGGAGGTGATTTTAGTTCCTTCTCATCAAATCTTTTTTCTTGGGTGTAATTTTATTTTTCAAATTTAGGTTATCGGTGGAGTGGCATAGTTACAGCATAATCAAATTAACTTCTTGCATATTTGTACACCAAATCAAAATGTGGGTTTTAAAAAATGTTCAACCCCCCCAACTGTGGGTATTAACTCCCCTCCTTCCACCCCCCCCCCCAACATTCTTTCGTGGCTCCAGGATCACCATACCGGAAGTCTCTTTGGGTCAAATGCTCGTGTTTTGCCAGATACACCCCATAGGCCTCCACTTCCGTTTTCGGGCCCATCTCGGGGCACATTTATTCACTCTTTTCCACCACTCCACGTTACTGACACAGCCCTCCCTCTACACCTCTGCTCTTAGTTGGCCGGGGGAGAGTTTTGTCTATGCCAGTCCCACTCTGTCCTCTTCTTCCCCCGCTTCCTCGTCTCATAGTAGTCTCTCCGGGTCATATTTGTCCAAGAATGCTGCCCATTCTGTGGACCTCGTTGAGTTTTTGTCATGTAACTGCATGGTTCGTTCTTCCATAGGTCCAATGCTTTGTGTGCCCATTCTTTCTCAGACGGGAGCCTTTCCCTCTTCCACCCTCACGCCAAGCCCGCTCTGGCCGCCAGGAGAAGATAGTGCGGCATATTTGGGAGTTTCAACCATTCTCCTTCAACTGTTTCCATGCCGAACACTAGTATTGGGTTCGCATCCCTGTTGATACCTTCTAGTCCCTTGATCCACCACAGGACCTCCTTCCAATATTGCTGCACTTTACCACAGCCCCACCATATGTGCCAATAGTCAGCCACTTGTCCACATTTCCTCCTCCAGCAGCGAAGATCGGGCCCTGGGAACATTGTAGCTCTCCTCACAGGGTCCCATCTATATAAGAGCTTCAGACCTTGCTGTTTATATTGGTGTGCCACTGACGTACGTTGATACATAATTTCTCCCATTGTTCTGGTCCCAGTCCCGGATCTTCCTAATTGTACTTGTATCTTCTAGCAGCGCCTGATCCATTCTGGATATGACCTCCTTGGTCCCCTTCTCCGAGTCCAATAGCTTTTCTGTACGGGTCAGATCTCTCTGTAATTCCAACTTCCAGTCATCTGACATTAGCACCCCTTTGAGTTGCAAGTATTTAAAGACGGATATGCTTCATATCCCCAGTGATACTTCCAGATCAGGTAACTGTGAATCTATCCTTCTTCAAAACCTGTCCCCATCTTTCCAGTCCTGCATTAAACCACTCCTGGAACTACCATGGTCTGGTATCTGTTCCCGTATCGGGGGTGGGGGGGTGGCATATGTGGCTTAGGGGTGATGGGCAAGTAGTAACCCAGCCATCTCCCTCCTAACCCTCCACAACCTCCAGAGAGGACCCAGGATTATATACATGTGTACGCTGTTCGGGCAGCAGCCGCCAGAGCCACTTTCCAAGGGTTACGGGTCGGAACAGGAAGTTTTCTATCGCCACCCATTGCTTAGCCTTCTCACGTAGGTGGGGTATGAGGGCTCTGAATTGGGCCGCTCTGTAGTAGGTCCGCATCTCAGGTAGTCTCACCCCCCCCCCCTTTTTCCTTGGGTTGCACATTTGCCACCCTGTGCTTTCCTCCCTGCCAGAGGAATCTCGGTATTTTATTTTTTTTATCTCTGTGAAATGTAATTCAGGGAGTTCTATCGGGAGCGCATGATAGAGGTATAGCACTTTGGGGAGGAACATCATTTTGATCGCGTTTACTCTTCCAAGCCAGGAGACTTTCCAAACACTTAGTGCAGTCGGGATCCTCACCTCTAGGTACCTTATATCGCTCCTCTCTACTGCAATCCATAGGTCTGCTCATTTACCCATTTGATCATCTGTACACTCATGGAGTGGGAGGAGTCGACTTATTGACGTTCACCTTGAAGCCTGACACCTCCCTGTATTCTTCCAAAGCTCTGAGCACCCTCTGTAGCGATCTCTTTGTGTCTGAGAGGTAGAGTAGTACTTCATCGGCATAAATGCTCAATTTGTGAGTCTCTGTCCCTACTTTTATTCCCTTTATTTGATCATCCATTCGTATCTTCTCGACAAGTGGCTCCATTGTCAGCGCACATAGTAGGCGTGATAGAGGCATCGCTGCCTAATGCCCCTCCCGAGTTTGAACTCTGTGGACATGATTCCGTTCACCACCACTCTTGCTGTTGGTCTAGAGTAGATTGCTCCTATTGCTGGACACCTTCTTTTCCCCCATCCATAGTTTCTGCATTACTGCAAAGAGGAAGCTCCATTCCACCCTATCAAAGGCCTTTTCGGTGGTGTCCAAACTCAATAGTGCCTGGTCTCCAAACTCAATATTGCGTGGTCTCCTGGGTTACCCTTTGTGTGTTCTGAGGGCTAGTGTTTTTGTAATTGCATCTGGGCCTTGTCTACATGCTATTAACCCCATTTGGTCCGGGTGCACTAAGCAGAGTAGCTTAATTTCTAATCTCATTGCTGGGAGT
Source organism: Ambystoma mexicanum (assembly GCF_040938575.1). NCBI lineage: Eukaryota > Metazoa > Chordata > Amphibia > Caudata > Ambystomatidae > Ambystoma > Ambystoma mexicanum. The sequence continues at coordinate 497,276,836 of NC_090924.1, forward strand.
CTTGTGAATATTTTTTTATCTACATTTAGGAGTGCGATTGGACGGTATGACAGGCATTGGGTTGGGTCCCTTCCCTCTTTTGGTATTACAGATATCAGTGCATTGCTAAATGTCGCGGGCGCTATCCCTGTGTCTAGAATGTGGTTATAGAGTTTCGCCATATGTTGTGCCAGGATTCCTGCATGTTTTTTATAAAATCCTATAGTGTACCCGTCCTCATCTGGGGCCTTGCCATTTGGGAGGCGTGTAATAGCATATTGTATTTCCTCTTCTGTGATTGGGCTCTCTAGGTGCTCTCTCCGGATGTTCGTCTAGTCATGGTTACCCCGCTTAAGTATTTCTCCCACTGCATTTTCCCTGTCGGTAGCCTCGGACTCATATAGCTTTTCATAGTATTGGGCAAATCTCTTGGCAAGGCCTACTGGGCGGCCCTCCTCCCCCCCCCAGCCCCCTTTCTGTGTCTACCAATTTGGTTACCCAGCTCTCTGCCCTCTGCGCCCGGAGTCTGGCTGCTAGGAGTGCATCTGCCTTGCCCCCTTTTTTGTAGTATTTCTGCTTTAAATACCTCAATTTCCATAGGGTTTCACCCATACCAAGTGCTTTCAGCCATGCTCTTTTTGACAACCCCTCCCTGATCTAACCTGTGTTCCCCTTCATGGCATGAATCCTCTCCTCCCCTTCCTGTACCTCTTTTCTGAATTTTTCTTCCATCAGGCCTCATTTCCTCCTCGCTCCCTCCCTAATCAAGAGACCTCTCCATGTGGCCTTGCCCGTATCCCAAACCACTTCAGTGCTTACCTCCCCCGTGTCGTTCAATTCAAAATAGTCTGCTATTCCTTTGGCTAGTTGGTCAGCAAAAATAGGGTTGCTCCAGAGTGATTCATTGCAGCGCCATGTGCCCGTGAGCCTATATAAACCCGTCACATTCAGGATCATTCCAAGCGTCCCATCGCTCTCCATCGCGCAGAGTCTCTGTTGTAAGCACAAGCATATGACAAAATACCACCCCATTTCTGAAAGAAGGCTGGAGTCTCATTACCAACATGATGGACTTCCTTTTCAGAGGCCAGTATTGACCACAGCGTGACCACATATCCCCCTCACTTGGCATCATTGCTGACCTCCAAAAGGATGCTATTGTGGCCTTTGCAGCAACGGGCATCACATGTACCAGTCCAGCATTGGAAATCTGTCCTATGAGCGCCCTCCTCCCACCCCCCGGAGAACCCTGAGGAGGCAAATACTTGGCTCCAGCGGTAATGGGATCCCCTTAATGCAGTAAATTGAAGTCCTCACCTCAGACCAGTACCGTGTGAGATTAGGACAACGCCACCATGTATGTATGTGTGCCCAACTCTCCACACCACCTGACCAGATTCCCGTTCCCCCATGTGCCGCATCTTGTCTGGTGTTAAATAACCTATTGCCAGGAACGCATACCCACGCTCTGAGTACTGGACACTTCTGGTTGCCCTCCGAAGACCCCTCCACTCCTCTGGGGAGAGCACACATCCCAGGTTCATATGCCACGCATCTACATAGGATGGTTGAGAAACCCTGTCATTTCCGCCCAGGCAGGAATAAAGATTAGACACAACACCCCCGGAGAGAGTTAACGAGAATACTGGTTTCTCAAATTTGGTAAGGGGCCTGGTGGCAGCATGCTGGTTATGTAACTGCATCGGCCAGTGCCGACGCTGCTAATACTGTCTCCCTCCACCCCAAAGGTGTCCTTGCAGGATATAAAGGAAGGAATATGGCTCTGGTCAAATAGATGCTCCAAGAATTCAGAGCCTGCTGCTCCCCAACTGGAGAAGGCCTTGCCATCGTAAGCCGGTTGAAAGCCAGTATTAAAATGAATAGGGGATAAAGTGGAGGGAAAGGAGGAGAGTCCCAGATGCCCATCCACCGAGTCCCATAATCGCATGGTTACCCCAGTAGCGGGTAATTTGTGGACACTCAAAGGCCTGTCAACCTTGGGAGTTATCAAAGCGGCTTGCCCGCCACGTCCTCTTTCAGGCGATGCCACTCTTCAGTATAGATCGGGTTGATCCAATCCCGAATGGCTCGTAATTGAGTTGCCCAGTATATGTCAGGTAGTGCTATGCCCCCGATCCCCTGTTCCTGGCCCATAGAGTATCTTTGGTGATGCAGGCTTCTCCTCCACCCCCTGCCTGACATACCTCATAATCTCTGCAGCATAGCCAGTGAAAATGCTGGTATATTAACAGGTACTGCCTGAATGTGGTACAGCGGCCTCGGTCGACTATTCATCTCGATAGCCGCAACCCTCCCAAACCACGAGATGGCCCTCGTGCTACAAGAGCGCAAATCAGTTTTAACAAGCCATTAAAGCGAGACATGGGATAAAACCCCAAATATAGAAGTTTCTCAGCCGCCCAAGGGTACAGAGCTGTCCGTTTCAATGTACATAGACTCAACCCCATCAGGAGATATTCAAAGCCTCGCTTTTACTGAGGTTTACCTTGAACCCTGAAACCAGACAGAAAGTATCCAGGATATCCATCAGCTTGGGGACCAAGTCCTTAGCCCTCGCCAGGAGCACATTGTCCGCAAAGAGTGTGATTTCGTGTGCCGTGCCCTTATTGGGAATAATATAAATACGCTCCTCTGACCCTTGCTGCGAGAGGTACCACCTCTATCGCACGTAGGAGAGGGGACAGAAGCCTAGTACCGCGGGAGAGCACGAAACCCTGCGGTATCTCTGCATTAGCTGATACTGGTGCCTTTGGGCAAGAAACACCCGCTTGATAAAGCCATCCCCAAAGTTGCACCTGTGTAGGACCTCGCTGAGAAAAGGACACTCCACGCGGTCAAACACCTTCTCAGTGTCTAGCCCTAGCAGTATGGCCGAGGTGCCAGTACAGTGAGCTACATCTATGAGGTTCGCAATTTTCCAGACATTGTCTGCCCCCTGGTGTCACTTTACAAATCCCGCCTGGTCCTCCCTCTCACAAGAAATGGCAGCACCTTATCCATCCTCAAAGCTAAGATCTTAGCATGTATCTTTACATCAGTATTTAGCAGCGCGATGGGCCTGTTGGACGCGCACTTGGTGGGGTCCTTATGCGGTTCCACTATGAGGGAAATCCTAGCCTGACCCATGATCTGCTTGGAAACGCCATGTCAGAAATACGGTTAAACAAGGTGTGGAGAGGTTCCAGGAGACTAGCCGAGAATTTATTGGACAACGTTGTCAGACCATCTAGCCCGGGGTGCTTCCCCCCACCCACCTGCACAATCTCCTCCTAATGATTTCCTTTTCTAAAAGGTCACGCTACTCGGTGGGCAGGCGGGCCAAAGGGCACTGATTCAGAAACCTCCCTTGAACGGCCTTGTCTGGCAGGCCTGAGGTATAGAATTTACAGTAAAATGTGTCAAAATCCCCCAGCAGGTCGCAGTTGTTACAGTGAGAAACCTGAAGGTCTCCCTGACTAGTCCCCGGGAATCTGTCATCCAGGTGGGCAGGACATGGCCATCGCCATTGTATCCAGTTCCTGGGGGTGGACCAGTGCGGGAGGATCACCTGGATGTGGGGGGTCATCAGGGAGGGGAGGTGGGACACCTACGGTTGAGAGGCGGTGTACCCCTTCTTATAGCACCTTTTCCTCATCCTACCACGTGGGATACTCAAACTCTACCTACTTCCCTTTTCCGACGCAAACACTTTTGCACACTACGAAAAACAGATTAACACCAGAGCCGTTTACCCGACATGTCCCAACACAAGGATAAGACAAAGTCAGGCAATTGACCGGAATCACACACACCTGATGGCATTTTCCCTTCCCCCACTGGGATAAAATGGAGGACGAGAGCACACTACGAGCAAGGCAGACCACATAACGAGACGGCTATCCCAGTACGGCAGTTCAAGAGGAGGAGCAAGGTGGAGACCTCCTATAATGATGAGCAGGACAGGGAGAGAGACGCTTGCTACTGTGGTACCGTCCTTGACTTCAGAGACAAGAAAAGCCAAGTGGTTCATCACACCTGCTGAGTCGGGTGGAGAACCAATAAGAAACCGAATTGTGTTAAACGAAAGTGGCAAATGCCAAATTAAGGGAAGTTCAAAGAACTGTTAACATTTTACGGGAAGACCAGCTGCAGAGCAGTCCGGCATCTCGTGGGAGCTTACTCGAGAGACTCTGGTTTGTTCTCCTTTTTTTGTTGACACAACCGATACCAGAAGGCCTTAGGAGAGCCGGCAGGAAACGGTCAAAGTGGTCATACAGCGGTCTAGCAAAATCCCCTCTACAGTCGAAAGTCTTTGACCGGCAAACCATTGGAAAACTAAGGGAAGCAACTCCCGTGCAGTGAGAAAGCAGAAGGAACTGTGAGGCTGGCAAACGTGCACCCGACGGAGGGATGCCCGCCGAATGGGGCGAAGCATAATGCCCCAATGAACACGAAGCATAATGCCCCAATGAACATTGTGTTGACCAAGAGTGAACCCGACAGAGGAATGTCCACAGTGGATTGTTTAAAAAGGCATTAAGACTTGTGAATGCAACAGGTGAAATTGTACAAGAAAAGGCCATAGTGAAGGGTCTGGACCCGGAAGAGGGGAATCCAGGGGGTGGAGAGTCATCACCCTATGTACATACGGAAAGGAACCTTTTGGTTTGTTACTTTTGAACATAGCAGGTCCTTGGAGGCAAGAGACTTTTGGTCGAAAAGAGACATAACCACTGAAGGTCCTGATTCATGAGAGCAGAACTGTAGTCTCGTGCTGGGAAAGCTCGAGCATGTGCTGTACTCGAGTCCCGCCTAGTCCCGTGCTCAAAACGTGGGGAAGGGAGAACCCCGGGTACCACATCCTGACTTATCATTTGTGAACACTTCTTTCTTTCTTGTGAACCCTATCCCACACGCGTTTTGTATTTATTTGTAAGGATTGGCAATAGGTTTTTCTTAGAATGGGCCCTTTTATTTGACAATACAACACAAGGACTGCCTTATTTAATAGCTTGCTCCCATTTTAGGTTTAGATTAGGTGTTTTTCCAACCTACCTAAACAGTTTAATAAACACCCTTGACCTTTGATCATTTGTGTCTGTCTTTACTGTTGCCACCATGAGTTCCTTACACTACTCAACACAGCTTGGAGAGCCCAGAAAACCTTTACAAGACCCCTTTTCCACCCCTCTACTCTTCACTTCTTGCCCCATTAGGATGGTTTGCTCCCTTCTAAGTCAATTTATCCCTGCTGCTTTGGAAATGCGCTCCCACCCCCATAAGCATGCCTTAAATGCGTCCCATCCGGTCATCTCTGGGACCTGTTCCACTGGGTTAGTCTGAAAGAACTCTGCAATCGCTCCCCTAACCTCCTCTCTCGCTACATGATCATTGAGGAGAGTGTGATTGAGTTTCCAACACTTATGGCCTGCCTCACTTGGGGGCATGGGGGGGTGAGATACTGAGACTCATGGTGATGGGGGCATGGTATGAGAAGTAGATGGACCCTATATCGATGCTACTTACTTTAGAGATCAACTCTTGCCCCACCCAGAAGTAGTCTATTCTGGAGTATATACGACAGAGCTGATACCAAAAAGTGTAGTCCCTTTCCTCTGGGTGCATGTGACGCAACACTTCGACCATTCAAGAATCCAATATGATAAGCCATTTATAACGTGCCTGTACACAAGTGTTTCTAGGTGCCACAAGACAAGTGAGGGAAGATGAAACAATCTATCTTGCTAGGACTTGTAATTCAGATTGTGCAAGTGCGATAACACAATGTGTAGGGGGAGGGAAGAGGGGGAAGTGTCAGAGAAAGGGAAGGGGGGGAAGTGCAATCATGGAAGCATTGCTCTGAGTAAATACAGCCAGGGCAGCGCGGCTCTGGAAAAGTGCAAGGAGGCAGGGGACTGTAGGGTTAGTTAGAAACCCTAAGTGCACGGTAGGCCTGGAGGCAGTGCCGGGGCGACTGGACATGGAGGAGCCTGGTACCCAGTGAGACTGAGGGTAACCAGGCAACCAGTCAGTGGAGCAAACTGGTAGGTCAGCAGGGGAGAGAGCGAGTAAAGCAGAGGCGAAAATGAAGGTCTTTTGCTGCTTCCGGAACTTCAAGTGGTCCGACTCAAGTTTGAGAGGGGCAGAGAGGCCATTCCAGAGGGAGGCACTTGCAGGGGAGAGACCTACCACCCCACTCACAACCTGGAGAAGCTGACCATCAGAGAGTTGGAGGTGGCTGAGCGAAGGCCTCAAGAAGGAAGATGTTTTGGAAGAGAGTTAGAATGTAGTGCGGGCCGCGGCTCCAGAAAGCTTTGTGGACGATGCAGAGGGTCTTGAACTTCAACCTAGCAGCCACTGGAGGGATAGAGTCCCAGGGGTTGAGGCCAAGGACAAGTCTTGCAAACCTGTTCTGGATTAGTTGCAGAGGACAGAGTAGAGGAAGGTAGATTGTGACAAAGGCTGTTGCATTAGTCCCGCTTAGAGAGAACCAGGGCTATCGAGACAGTGAGCTTCTTGGCGGAAAGTAAGAAAGGGAAGAATACCCCTGAGGAAGTGCAGCTGGTAGTTGGGCCTACTTGGCAAGGTCCGTGATGTGAGGAGAGAAGGAGAGAGTGGAGTCGAAGATGACACCAAGGTATTTTGCCTTCTAGGAAGGCGAAGGAAGAGGGCCCAAGGAGGGTGGCCAAAGTGAGAGAGGGAAAGTGGGAGCAGGGGTCCCAATGAGAAGGATCTCAATCTTACTGACATTAAGGCAGAGATTGTTGGAGGTGCACCAATCCTGAATCATGGCTAGACAGTCGGGAATGAAAGAGAGCAGAGTGTCATCTGCATAACACTGAAAGTAAGAGTTGAAGGTAGAGATAAGGTGTGCCAAAGGGGCCAAGTAGACATTGAAGAGGCAGGGTGAGAGCTGCTTAAGGAGAGTGGCAGAGGAACGCACAGACCACCATTAGTCCTGTTTAGACTCATCCCAATTGGGGTCAATGGGCAAGTTAAAATCCCCCAACCCCCCAGAATAATATGACCCTTAGATAATGCCAACAATTCGCCCAATACCCTGCACAGGAAGTAATTGTGCCCAATATTGGGCCCATACACCACCACAAGCATAACCTGGACACTATCCAGGGTGGCAGTCACAAATAGATATCTCCCTTCAATGTCGTATTTGATCCCCTGGACCTGAAACGGGACCCGCTTCCCTATGAAGATGCCTACTACCAATTTTATGAGGTGGTATGTGGAGAGAAACTCCTTTTTGAGCAGATGCTGCCCACATCAACCTGGCACAGATGCTGCCCACATCAACCCGGGGCAAATGCGTCTCCTGAAGGAATGCAACATCCACCTGCGAATGCTTCAGCCTATGTAGCAAAGTGCTCCGCTTCCTGGGAAAGTTCAGGCCCATAACATGGGTCAAACATCTCAACTCCATGCCCCCTCATAAAAGCATATTGGATGACGGTCCACTAAATGATCACCCAGATCCCCAACATAACTATCGACTTGACCCCTGGACCAATGCTATTTGACATAGATGATGCTGACTGGCACACCGACCCAATTATAAGGAAGCTAGCACACAATCCTATTCTCTGCACACAAACTATTAATCATGCATTGGAAAAAAGACGAAATACTGACCAAACGTGCATGCATAACGCTGATTACTAAAATCTGCTCACATGAATGCTTTGTCCTGAGACGACGAGGCAGAAGTACACAAGCAGACCACTTAAGGGATATATTGGACAGATAAATCGATTAAGATGGTAATCTTGACAAGGCCACCCTCATTGTATAGTTGTATATACGCACCATCAATGAACCAAGAATAGGTTCGGAAGAACGTCAGCAAACAGTGCTGCACAATATAAATCTCCTCCAAACTGGCTGATGTCAATGCAGCGAAACATTGAGCCCTACTAGACAGTTCCTGCCTAACTAACTATATAACGTCGAACATCCCTATAATGTATGTGTGTTATTACTGTCACTGTTCTAACAATGGCCAACACTTATGCTCTGAACAGGTAGATGATGGAACACTGAACAATGTGAACAGCCGGGACGTTGACTCTACTTTTTCAGTATTTTCTAAGCTGGCTGAGCAGAGGGTGGGGGAGGAGGGGAGGGCGAGTATGGATCAATGATACTGAAACCTAGCCTCCGACTTAGGCCGATGAGTCATGTAAGATGTCATTAACATGCTTTGCAAAATTCTAATAAAAAGAGTGTTTAAAAGAAATCTCAACCCCAGCCCACCTGGAACAATAATTGAAAATCTAATTGAAAATCTACCACCTGCCCCTTATTCCTCACCACAAATAGCCAGTCTTGAAATACCACCCAAATAGTGCCTCCCACCAGGCTGAAATTGCCAGGATCATTATGCATCCAAACATCCCCACAGTTAACAAAACAACCATAACTACAACCAGTAACTGCATCCCCCAACCACTCTTCAGGGTGTAGAGGCAGAAATGTCCAGCCAGCGAGCATTCCCCTTCATAGAACAGGCCCGGCCCTCGCCCAATCAAAATGTCACCTGGAACACTCCACTCATATGCAAAGACTTTGAGAACCAGACAGTTCTCAGGACTCTATGCCATACATTACCAGTCAACCCGCGGTGCCCTGGGCAGGCCACCCCACCCCATCTCCTTCAGGCTCCTGTCCCTCACTCTCCTCCCTCTTCTCTTGGTGTTCTCCTCTGTCGAGTGATCGTGACATCCCCAGGATCTATGCTGCCTCGTCCAGCACTGTGCAGTGCCATTGCTCCCCTTCCCGAGTAAAAAGGAGACCAAAGGGGGAATGTCCCCTGGTATGGGACCTGCTCCTGTCTGAGCTTCCCGGTCCCCAGTCAAAATGCCAGATGCTTCTGGAGTGCAAAGGTGGCCATGTCGTGAATGAGGAGCTTGTGCTTGCCGTAGGATATCTCCCCCCCCCCCCCAATGATTTAGAAACCTGCAGGATCTCTTCCTTATCAGTGAAGGCATGGAATTTCATTCAAATGTCCCTAGGCTGTCCACACAGGCCCTTCCGAAGGGGTCCAACACTGTGCACTCTATCCAGTATAATGTCCTTGAAGAAACCGAGGACCCACGACTTCAGATCTGCGTCTTCTGCTAACTCCAAGTCCCCTGGATCCTGAGGTTCTCCTTGCTGTGCCGACGCTCCAGATCCTCGATAGTGAAGATCAGCTCCTCAATACCCAGCTAAGCTCCAGCTAGTTCCCCTTGCAAATGTATGTCCTCCTGGAGGGAGTGAATGGGACTGTTCAGTGTCTCCGACTCTAGTATTAACTTGCCTCAGGCCTTTTGATAAAACATGAAGTGACTTCATAAACGTGCTGTCCTTCCTTGGTGTCCGTATCTGGTTATGTCACCAGTGGTACAATCTGTTCATTCGGGGATTGGACCTTCACCCTCATGACCACTCCTGGTCAGGAATAAGCACTTCCTTTGTCCATACCTGTTGAAACAAGTTTTCCCAATAACATGGGTGCCAGTGAACCTGGTACCAGTTTTTGCCGAACAGCACTTTTCAGTCTGTGAATAGAGGCATTCTTATTAATGTCACTGAAAGAAGTTATGGCAAAGCCAAAAAGGGGATGGTGGAAAACTATGCTGTCAGCTAAAATGTAATGAAACACTAATGGATATGGGCGATATGTCATCATGGTGGGGCAAATAATTTTAGTTTATGCTACCTAGAAGAGAAATTCCTGCCCCTCATTATTTATTCGTATATGCCTTTTATTAAAACTACCTGCTCTCACACCTCTATTTTGCTGGTCATTTAATGCCCCAATACCCTTCTTCCACCTTTCCTTCTCAAAGCACTGTGAAACTATTTGGAACTGTGCACTTTACAAAACAATAAAATGAATACCAATGTTGGAAAGGGAAAACCTATTTTCTCATTCTCTTCTTCTAGATATACATTTTTGATCATTTGTGAATAAATTAATCCTCTTTTAAAAATATTTGAGTGAACTTCATTATTATGGCCTAATATGAGATGGAGACCTTGTACATAAAGACTTGATTGTTTTGTTGCCCGCATTTGCTATGGAGAGTCTGTTTGCAAAGCTTTTCTGTAAAAAAAAAAAAAAAAATTGGTAGTGAAAATTATAAACCCCTGAATCACAAATAACAAGGGAACAGGGGTTTGTCGAGTTTGACATAGTTTACATGTGGAAGGAAGTGGGAGTTAACAGGGATACATCCCAGTAAAACAAGGTGGAAGAAGAGTTTTAAAAAGTAAAAATTGATAAACTCCAAATTGATGAAACTTTAATTGTTGAAAATACTTGAATCCGAAGCTGAAGACGCTGCTCCCTAACACTTTTGTTTTTACCACAGAAAGCATGTGTTTTAAATACTGTATGCTATTCATTCATCATATGTTTTCCTCTTGGCAACAAAACTCTGCCTCCTCTCTGGTCTGGACTCTTTCTCCACCCCTAATTGCTAAATTTGTAATGTGCCAATTTCTTTCGTATACCATTTTACAAATCTTCCAGTTTCTTTTCATGCCCTGCATTTCTCTTCTTGTGTAAAGAACTATATTGCCCTTCGAGGTTAGGTTTTTGCTGTAATAAAGAAAGCAATTAAAATTAGATATAGTTCAGTGACGGTTGCAATTCATGTTCCCCGTTCACTTTCTAAAACATTTTTTTCAAACCTTATATTTCAGATTTTCCATAACCGCTGTTAGTGGAGCAGGGGAACCAGGACTTACTAAAATGCAGGTATCCGAAGCTGACCCACTACTAATTTCCTACACACTGCAGCAGCTAGTTGGGCAGGACACAGTGCAAGTGGAGTTGATTCCTGAGAAGAAAGGCATGTTCATTAAGCATGTGGAATATGAAGTCTCAAGTCAGGTAAAGCAAGTTGAAATGTAATACAATATGTATAAAGTGACTCGTTGGCATGAAAGGGATATGTAAATATTAAATGCTAAAACATTTATAATGGCTGTAAAACGTTTTTGATTTAACCAACTGAAATCTGAATTATTGACAGCTTCTATTGAGGTGTTATGCTCTTAATAGCGACCATTGTGTGTCTGTGTGGTTTACATACTGGTGTTTTTCAAGACATCTATTGGGTCTTTGTTTGCTGCCAGAGCCCATGACGATAAATATTACTGAGGGACATTACTGCTAGGCTCTGCAATTAGTGCAGCCTGGAGGAAGCTCTGTTACAACAGATGCTATTTTGTAGCAGTGAGTGGAGCTGGTTAAGTTAGCCAGAGATGTTCTCAAAGTTGCTTTGAAGGGCTTGTTTTGTTTAAATGTTGCTTGGTACATTCTGTTTTTCCTTTTTGTATATGTTTGTGCAGCCTCCACGCTACCCATATCCTTTCCCCCATCCACATGTTGCTCTTGTGATGTAGTCCCCTTCCTTGTTGTGGAGATCTCTAGTGGGATGGCCAAGGGGATTGCACGCTTCCTCATGCTAGTGGCTGATGGGCCTGGGCTTTTATGGAGTGTCACCCCAACTTATTCTCCACCTCAGGACGGCACAGTCACATGGACCAGGAATTACACCTCTCCCCAACCGCAAACCACAGTACTTTTGCTTCTGATCAAGTTGAGGACTACTGCCCCCTTTTAAGGGAAGCAACGCATAGTGATCCCACTGGAAGTGCCTTCCTGATCGGCTCCCCTCACTAGTACAGGAATCCCATCTAAATCTAAAGGGGGGGAAATATAGGGGTCTGAATTGGGGAGTTTAATTCTAAGCCAACCAGCCATCACACAATGCCTCCACTCCCATAAAGTTAAGAACATATGGGCTAAGGCAGGCCACACCAAGCTCATGGGGAGGGTGAGACAACCAGAGAGAAGGAAGATGGACTAGCCAGCCCGAAGTTAGAACGGAAAGCTATGATCAATATGAGACCCACCAGCCTGTCCCTATGCCAGCTGCCTCAGGAGAGACCTCAAAGGTCCCATACCCAAGAGTGGCTGAAAGGTAGGGCCAGGAGCCCTCCCCTAGGGAAGGACTAGCTAATTCTAAATCCCATGAGGAATGTGAGCCGTCTCAGAGAGCAGATGGGTCAACAACCAGCCCTCATCCCAGCTAACGCACTGGAAGCCTATTTTACCAGGGAGAGGCTGGAAGGCAGAAACACAGCATTATAAGATTACACAGCCCCAGTTTGAAGTAGGAGCTGGAGACAGGAGAGTTAAGGCAAGACCTGTTATGTAGAAGGTTGGAGGAGCGAGCAGGAGGACCTCGAGTTGGAACAGAACCTAGGTGGCTGAAGGATCGGTTCAGAAGCATGGGCCCCATCAGAATCTGTGAGCTGGAAGAGAGACCAAGGAGACCAAACTGATGAGCCAAGAGCACTAAGTTTGTTGGTAAGTAGCGGGGGAGAGGTGTCAAAGAGGGTGACACTAGTAAGAACAGGGAAGGTGTGATTTTTGACAAGTGCCCAAAGGGATGAAAATGTTAATGTTAAAGGACATTTGTATGGAGGAGATGGTCACAAAAGTGCATAAAGGGATTACAGTGAAAATATGGATACTGTGAGAAACCTGAGGGTATCCTCAAAGTGGCCAGGGAAAGGCCCTCACTTTTGGATCCTGGTATCCCCTTGCCCTATTGAAGACCAACCTAACCCTCCCCCGGCCTTTATAGGCTACTGTAACACCTCTTCCCTCATTTCTCTACATTTTACCTCTGACCGTACTGGGACGAGGAAGTTGCGAGTAAGAGTAATGAACACTAAAACTTAATATCACCACTCTAGTACTGGGACGAGGAAGATGCCTACAGAGTACTTTGAAGGTCAGGCATGTCCCTTTATTTATAGTTGGCAAGCTCAATTGAGAGTACACACCTGAAAACTGTCAAGTGGTTGGAGGCGTATAAAGGGAGACCAAAGGAGCAGCAGAGGGAGCAACAGGGAGCCCTGTGTGGGAGAGACCAGCAAGGGACCCTTTTTGTGAGGAGGCAGCTGTGGTGGGTCCTGGGAGCAAGCCAGGACGCCGGCAGATGTCCCAGAGATCCTGTGGAGTCCAGGCCGAGTCAGGCTGTTATGCTGCCAGAGGTATGGCAGGTATGGGAGCCTCCGTGGTCAGGAGAAAGCAGCTGGAGGGGAATACATAAGACCACCTCAAAGTGAACTTAATGAATGGATACAGTGTGTCAAGGCCAAGGACTGGCATAAGACCTGTGACACACAATGGCTAACCAGGAGAAGCTACGAGAGTGTGAACCTGCACATAAATCCAAGAGGTTGACAAGGAGAAGCTAAGTGAACGTGAATCTATAGACGGGGGCAAATGCAGAAGAACCTGTATAGGCTCAAGAGCCTAGGGATCCTGGTTGCGTGACCTGTGATGGGTGGACCATGTGGTCCGACAACTGCACCTAGACCAGGGAGCCCTAAATTGTGACAGCCAAAGACATTGTGAAATAAACCAAGAAGAGCACTGTGAATGAACAGGTGATGCAATCCAGAAGGAAGGTCAAGTAGACCTAGAATTGTGTTCAATCTTTGAAAGATTGAAACAAGTACAAGTTGCTACGTTGACGTCTTGGGGAAGGGAGCCCTGACACTTGATGAACTGCAAATGCCTCAAGACCCCTTATTTGTTTTAACTGTGTTGCCTTGAATTTGGGAAAGTTAATCTTGAGACTTTTGTGGAACTTTCTTGAACTTGGGGAAGGTGACCTGAAGAGTAAGCTAAGAGCTGGAAGAACTTTGGGTCACCATTTATTTTATTATTGACATCCCCACACATTATTTAGCTTTAGTTGTGAGGGCAAGAATAGGTTTTTGACACAGTCAAACTTTTAAGTTGAACTCAGACTTTCTTTAGTTTTGTTCAGGACATCCGACCTTAGCATTGGGCAAGTTAAGCCTTCTACCATCCTGACATTTGATTTAATGAACCATTTTATTTTGAACTTTGAATCGGTTTGTGTCTTGCTTGATGATGCCTTCACAATACCACTAAAAATGTTAAAATAGTACATTACTGCTTGAATGACCCCATTCATTGCAGCAAATTGTTGATTGACCTCCACAGACACTTTTATGATACGCCTTCAAGAAGTTTGTGATGAGGCTATAGAGAGTGGGTTCTTTGAGCAACAAGAGGTGTACTGTGCGCTGAGAGATGCTAGGAACCCCCTCTTCTATGCGTTGTCCAAGATACCTAAGGATCAGGTGATTTTCCCCCTAGCCGGCCAGTTGTCATTGTGCAGCACCATGCTAGAACCCAGGGGGAAATCGTCATGATGAGCAGACCAGACCGCCTCAGCCCAGCAACAGTGGGAATATTGGGGCACATTAAGGGCCCTGACTGGATCAAGCCTCAAAGGAAGGCCACCTGGACCCAGTCTTGGCGCCTCTGGCACCAGGCTCAAGGAGCGAACCTCAAGGAAAACACAGGTATAGTCAGTCTGCCACTGAGTGATTGACTTCTGTGCTAATTGCAGCTTAGGACGTGGCTCTAAGCCATTAACTTGAGCATTAGTCTGCAATCATGGGTGTGGCAGAGAGCTTCTGGAATTAATTGCACAATGGGAGTGGCAGGGCGCGGTTGGCTATATAAGCCCTACCCAAGCCCTAAGGCATAATTTGCGTTATTCTGCAGTTAGCAGCGCAACGCTCTCCGAGGAACTCCTGCCAGCAGTGTTCTACAAACCTGCAAAGAAAAGCCAGAGACTTTCGGGCCTCGCATACTCAACTGCTCTGACTTACCTGTGCCTCCAGCAATGACCCGGTTGTTCGACGAGGACTCCAGCTTCCATCGAGGACTCCATCGGTCGCTGGCACCTGCAGAAACAAGAGAAGGAAAACAAGGTTAACCGCTGAGCTCATTCATTGCGCCCTGTCACTACCGTGCATTACTCAACGCTTCCGTTGCCGTCGACCGGATTCATTCATCACGCCGGCTCACAAGTACCTGGAAAAGAGAAAGAAAGAACAGGTTAGATCACGCAAACCGCACCTGAGCTCACACCGGCCCCCTAGACACAAGGCAGGCCACCCTGGCCCACTGGCTCAGCCGCTCACACACGTTGCACCAAACCAACACACACCGAGGAGAGCTTAGTGCCACAACAGCGACACGAGTCACAACAGTGAAACGAGCACGGACTGCGACACGCAGCAAAGGACAACACAGATAACTGGACACAGACAACATACAATACAACGGATTACACGGACAATAACAAGCAGAGCAACACGAGTTGCGACCACAGCAGTACTGGGTTGCCACTCGACTTCAAGGGTCAGTCTAGTAACTGGATCCTACAGGATATTGCGCCCCTGCTGAGACTAATCATGAAGGAGAGCCCACCAACCAAATACACAAGGTGAGAGAACCCCGGAGTGGGGAACACATGTGGAAGGAGATGGGTGGGGGGTCACACGTGGCAGGTACAGACAGTCTCACTCACCACCCTTTCCCCTGTCGCAGGGGCTGAACCAAGGCCAGTCCAGGGAACAAAAGACGCGCATCACCTCTAAGCAGGGAAGCGGACACTCCACGCATCACCCACGCATCACCGCCTGACGTCCCCGCAGAGACAATGTGAGCGTAACAGAAATATATAGATCTATTTTTACAACCCATAGAATAAGAAACAAAATCCTATTTAAAAGACACAACTGATGTGATCGGACTCATTGAGGGGCAGCAATATGATAGGAATGTGTTACGCTCACCTGGTCTCTGCGGGGACGTTGGTGCATGGTTGCAGCCCTCCCTGGAAATGGCTTCCCTTTGTCAGGCTTCTTACCTGCTCACTGGTTGTTGGCACTGCCCCTGCAAGGATATGAGCGGTTGTGAGAATGCTGTGTTACGACTGCTGGGTCCCTCAAACACTTCTTCCCAGAAGGTGGTGAGCATGCGCCGACCCATATAGTCTCGCCTGTTTAATGATGATGGTGAGCCCTCCGTCCCGCTTCTCACTGCAGGGGCGCTTTTAGATGGAAAGAGTTTCTTCACTGGTCTATGTGTGTGGCAGCCCAGACTGGCTGTGGCTGAACCACTCAGAAGGTAAGTGTTCTTTTAATAGTGTCTTTCCTGGATTATTGTCCGTATCATTTTTATAATGTCTTTGCTTTCTCCAAATAGGTGATATGCGGCCCACCGGTAGTTGCGAGGCAAGAATTGAGCCCCAATGGAAGAGACTGAGTTCACGATGTTCCAATAGATGGTAATGTTGGTTTTAAGGTCAAGCGCAAGGATTTGTCGGAGCAAGACCTTCGCGTAATGTCTTTAATGATTTTCTAACCTTGTTTGTATTTTTCTCTTGCAGGAATTGCTTGCCGAAGTCGGACTGCAGTGTTGCTATCCAGAGATCTGCCGACGAATGATGAATGCCTGGATCCGGGGTGATGGTGACTGAAAGTGGACTCCCGGGTAAGTGTTGTGGCTGGGAGCCGGAATCGGGTAAGCATGCGCTCAGACTGCGGTTACTGCTGGAATCGGGTAAGGATGCGCTCCGACTGAGGTTGCTGCTGGAATCGGGTAAGGATGCGCTGCAGGCGGCAGTGAGCGTTACGCTGCAATAAGCAGAATAACACGAAAGGTTTACAAGCGGGTAGGGCAGGCTTAAATAGCCTGGCTCCAGCCACGCCCTTTAGTTCCGACTCATGGCCCCACCCTTCAACTCCTTGAGAATGCTGCAAGTGCAGCCCAACTCACTCCTATGGCCACGCCCGACCCAGAGGCACGTGGAGGACCTGCAGGGGGAAACCAGCACTTGCACAAGAATAAAAGTGTACAGGGCACACTTACACATGAGTCTGGTGCCAAAGGCGCCAGGACTGGGTCCAATTGGACCCTTTAAGTTGTGGAGTCGGGGTTCTTGCACAGTGGCCATCACAGAATGTAAAATGTTTGGTTACATTTGATGTCTCCGTGCTATATAATAACATCCTCCAATCCCCCAAAGAGACACCATCCATCTACCAAACAAATAACGTAATGATCATCCACCACCACATTCAGTGCCTACTGACTTCATTGTACAATCAGTGGAAATTGCCTTTTATGCACAAATAAAAGGTACTGCGATGGGCGCTGCATTTGCCCCAAGCATATAAAGTGCTGGAAGTGTTATATTAACCATGTCTTTTTTTTATTATATATATATATTATATATATATATTTGGAAGGGCGTTACTATTCAGCTTTTGAATCTTTGTACATGGCTTAATTCTTTAAATCCTAATCTCGCTTTTACAATTACATTTGATCCAGATCAAAATCCATTCTTGGACATTACCATTGTATACAAAGATGGACAGTTATATACTACTCTGTACCGAAAGGAGTGTCAGGTTTCCTCCTGGTGTAACATGAAGACCCATCCATAGGAAACTTGTCTCTCGAAACCGCCACAACCGGAGGATCCAAAAACACCTGGTTGTCGAGCGTTCCGGTAGAAAAGGGTAAGTGAAACAGCAATGGCCCTTGCTGTCACAGAAAAGAAAGAAAAGGACAGAAAGTAAACACTGTATGAACATATGTACTACCAAGTAGGCTTCCCAATAGCCCCTCTCTTACCTGAATCAGAGTCCAAAAAAGCAGAAAACCTAGAAGATTCACCTACCCAAGAAGAAGTCCATAGACCAGGAAGCCACGGACAAAAGCAGAAGGTGACACAATGCACTGATTAGAACCTGGGTGGAAAAGGGGCACAGCTAACTAAAAAGCCCAAGGGACAGAGTCTGACAGGACACAGATGGAATATGCAGGGACCTACCCGGGCGGCACGAGGGAGAAAGCAAAAGAATTCCACAATTCAGTCTGCAAGCACCCCAGGGTCAAAGTACAGGAGAAAAACAAACTGAGATCCAGAACCCCATAGCCATGGGACAAAAGTAGGGGAGAATCCAAGGAAGAAAAGTGAGGTCAAATCCACAGAGAACAGGAAGCCAAAACAAGAAAACACGCCTCTCCTAACGTTGAAGACCTATTGTAACTCCATACTACAATACTCGAGCCAGCACCCCAAAGCCATCCGTGACAAATCTACCTTACTCTCAATTCTTAGAATCAGTAGGAATTCCACCTACAAAGATTATTATAGTAAGCATGCTAATTTACTTAGACTGCAATCACAAAGTTATCCATTTAAACTTCCTACAACACTTTGCTAAACGAGCCTGGTACACAGTAGAGGCATCGCTGTTCACACTCAAGATCAAAAAGACACCAGGTAACACCATGTACTCCTACCTCCTGTCACCTTCCCTCCATACTCTATCGCTGCCCCGATACAGGGACAAGACCAGTATCATTTTGCCTCACAAAAAATGCTTCCTCTTTAAATTTTGTAGTGGGCGAGGGTGCGGTCACGCCCCGTTAGCCTCACCCACTGGTGCCTCGCCTCAATCCTCTTTTCCACTCAAGAAAAGATCAGGTTTACTTCGCATAGCACTGGCAATTTCTGCTGCGCAATGCTTTTTCCCCACATTGTTTTTTCTGGTTTCTATGATTCACTGACCTCTGGTGCTTTGCTCCCCCGGTGTATGTCAGCTCGAGCAGGTTTTCCAGGTGTTCCTCTTGCGAGAAGTCCCTCCTGCCTTCAGACACCCTTTCGATAAGCGTGTCTGGTGGCTGAACACCAGTACGATTCTTCCACGGCCTCTCATGTCTTTAATCTGCTTTCCTTGTTAAATTGGGCGGCGCAATTACCCTGTGAGGTCCGCTTTTTTTAATTGCATTTAGGCAACCAGACAATAGACATTCACCAATATTGAAACAAACCACTAGCACATTAGAAAGCTAATAGACATCGTCTCTGTGTGCTCAATTGTGTCCAATTACTTCTGTTTGCCAATGTCCAGATAACACTCCTTGCCCCAGCCTTCCAGTGTGTCGTTCCCAGTACACGCATCGCTACCCCTCCTGCTCCACAGCCTGGTGGTTCTTAGCAATGTCTCGTTTTCATTTAATTCTTCATAACTAAACACAGACCCAACTACGCATCCTACCCTTCCTGCCCCATCTGTTAATTTCCCCCTTATCTCTTCCTGTCAGCCACATAATTCTTTCTCTGCTGGTGCGCCTTTATTCTCAGGGAGGCCTGTTGTCTGGGGTCGCAAACAGCATCTGCACCAGTGTGCTCTACACAGTCCCATCACTACTGACCTCTCGTTGATCACCGCCCTATGCCACACCACCTTCTGGGCTTCTGCTCATTTCTTTAAGTCTGCCCACCATGCCTCTGTGATACCCTCCACTGATATCCATGCTAGCACAATTCGTCTTTTAGCCAAGACACATACAAGGTCTTTCATCTTTGACAGATGTGCTTCCCCTCCTCGCTGTGGGAACAGTCCCAGCAGACCAGGCCCAGGTGACCACTTGCGCATATCTATCCCCCCCCTCTCCTTATTCTTCCTGCTATATTCTCCCAGAAGACCCTGATCACCGGGCATGACCAAAACATGTTTATAATCCCTGCCGTGTTGCTTGCGCATCTGGGACATCTATGCAGCTCCGCTCCTGGGAATTGCGAAATGGCTTGTGGTGTCAAGTATACCTTGTGTATGAATGTTAGCTGTACCTGCTTAAATCTGGTGTTCCTAGACACTTTGCTCGCGTATACCAGCACTCTGGCTCATTCCCCATCCGTGAAAGTCCTCCCCAGGTCACTCTCTCACTTGGCTCTCACATTGAGCTCTGCCTGACCGAGTGCCTCCAGTACGACATCATAAAGCCTTGATCGCGTGGCCCCTCTCTGCCACATTGTAGAGCACATCCAGCATGGCATCCCCCTCCCTCTTCCTTTTTCAACCCAGGCCATGTGTCTTCAGCTGTCTTTCAGTCTATGTTACACCAAAAATTGTCCTTTAGGGATATCGCATTTTTTCATCAGTTTAGGGAAGCCCACCCACACCCCCTCCTTGTATAAGTCTTCCCATGTGATTATCCCATTCGATACCCAGTAAAGCAGGAGGCTGCAAACCTCACCCAGGTTTCTCCCACAAATGGCTGTCATGGGTATGTTAGTGGAGTACAGGTCTCGCTTCCCAACCATCCCCCACAATCTGCGCCAAATTCTCTGTCCCAGTGTTCTAAGCGCTGATGTCTCCTGTAGACCGGCGTCTCCCACCCATAGTACATCTTTCAAGTGGTATGGTCCGGCTCGCCACGCAGCAACCCTGTGTCAAGTTAGCCCTCATCCGCTAGCCATGTCGCGACAAACTGCAGTTAGCCAGCCAGGTGGTACGCCTCCAAATTGGGCAGTTTGATCTCCCATCCCTGTAATCCCTGCTCACTGTGCCCAGCGAAATCTTGCACCTCCCTCCACCCCAGATGAATCCCCTCGCCATTGACTTCAGTTTGTGGAAGAACTGCCCCGGGATGTCATACGGCATAACGACAAAGTGGTACAATAAACGCAGCAGTACCACCATCTTCATTATCGCAGCTCAACCCATCATAGACAACAGTAGCTTTTGCCAGAATTCCATAGATATTTTGACCCCCCCCTCTATAGCGCCCATAGTGTGTTCTGCTTGTGTTTCTTTCCAGGATCACGATAAACATCCACTCCAGATACCTAAAGATATCCACTGTCCACCTGAGGCCCAAGTTTGGTAAGCGCTCTTGTTCCAGCCCTGCCAGGCCCGCTAATGGGAATAGGCTAAACAAATTTCTTTTTCTTCCCTGCTGAAGGTTAAATAGACAACCTTGCAAACCCATCCAGGACTTCTAATATGAACGGTAGGTTTCCTTCAGGATTCTGCATGCATAGCAGCATGTCATCTGCCCTTTCCCTCCCCATGCAGCTCTATCCATACATCTGAGGCCTAGCTCCTCAACATGACTCTGAATGCTTTAGCCGGTGGTGCCCATTTCATGTGCCTGTCATCTGACCTATCCAAGGTAGGGTTTAGTGTACAATTTTAAGTCCACACCGCCAAATCCACATGGCGCCCCTATACTGGGCCATTCTGGGGTCCAGTGCCCTGAAAACAGCTGTGACATTGTGATTGGGAGCATATGTATTAATAATGCAGATTTCTCGCTGCTCCAGGAACCCGTGCAATACCACCATCCTGCCCTCATTGTCGCGCTTGTATTCCAACAGTCTGAAGGGTACTGAGGGAGCCACCCATATGAGCGCAACCTGGGCATGCGTGGAATAAGTTGAACTGTAAATCTGTCCTCCCCACTTCTTGGCTATCGTTGCTTGTCTAGCCACCCTGAGGCATCTCCTGCAAAAGGGCTATTTGCACCCCTTTCCCCTTCAGGTATGTGTGCACTCTGTTTCTTTTCACAAAACTGTTCAGTCCCCTAACATTCTAGGTGACGACTGTGACAGTGCTCATTCCTGGCTCCAGCACCCCCTTTCCTCAGACATCCCACTCACCTTGCCCCTCCTCCTGCCTCTCTCGTCTCTCTTCGAGCTTCAACACACTCCCCCTGCCCCCTTGTTATTCCCCCTCCCTTGTGCATCCTATGTGGCAGTGTGGCCATAAAGGCCATGTGCCAGGTTAGCATGCGTTGTAATTCCATGTGTAACTGAACTTTGAACACCCCCAATTTCCAAACAGTATAACAATTGCTGAACGGCACTTTCATGCTCGGCCGTTTCTCGCTCTCCACCGGTCGTCACCGCCCCTCTCACTGGTCTCGCAATCTGTTGCCGGGCACCTCTATCTGGCACCCCAAAGAACTCCAAGTTAAAGTGTGGAAATGAAATTATTACTGCATGGCCACTGAACCCCCCCCCCCTCCCCCTTCCTGGAACCTCTGCAGTTTCAGTCTATCACTGTCTTAAATCTCCCCATTTAACATCTGTTCTCCCCCCGCCCCCATTCGTGGAACTTATACTTGCCTGCCACAAGTCTCTGAGGCCAGAATCTTTGTCTTTTCCATCGTCTCTCAAGTCTCTGCACCACACCTCTCTGGGAGAGACGCCAACCCCAGAATGTCGATCCAAGCGTGAGCTCCTGCTGTGTTGTCGAAAAAATGAGGCACTGTCGTGTATGATCTTGAGCTTTGCAGGGTGAATCAACATATATTTGAAACTGGCTGTCAGCAGCCTTTCCTTGGTGGGATCAAACTCTGCTGTTTGCCTCTGGGCTTTCAGTGTGTAGTCTGGGTATACTGCAATCTTGTCTGACCCCATTTCGATGACTCCTCATCTGGAAAACGCAATGATTTTCACTTTATCTCTGTAATTCAGGTTTTTCGTTATCGCCAGTCTCGGTGGTGCCCCTGGCGAGGGACCGATGGGCCCGGTCCTACCTCCTGCAGCAGCTTATTTTCAACGAATGTCATGGGGTCTCTGCCCTCTTCACCCTCTGGCAGGTCCAAAGTCCTTAATTGTTTCGGCATGTCCTGCTTTCCAGCGCTGCCACTTTCAGCTTAAGGTCCTTCACCTCTGTCATGGTTTCCGCTATGTGCTGCTTGTTCTCCTCTGCTTGGTTCTCTACTGTTCACACTTTCTCAGCCAGTGTTCTTACTTCATGCCTCAGCAGCCCCACATCTGTTATAACCTAATCTATCTTCTTCTGCAGCGAGGTTTGGAGCGCTGCTATGACCTTCACAATCTAATTTTCTTCTGTTCTAGTTTGTATGCTCATTGACGCCCTCTTGCAATGGTCCACCACTGCTGTCTACCTTCCGTGCAAAGATGTCCATTTTGGTCTGCTTGGTTTTCCTCTTGTATAGTCTATCAGGCATGTGGGTGGAATGCCTTTTATGCTGTGCTTTCTTTGCTTCCTAGTTCATGCCCAGGAGTGTGTCTGTGAGGCGTCTTGCCCCCTCTCTCTCTCTCTCTCTCTCTCTCTCCCTGTTTGCGTGCTGTGCTGAAACCTGCGTCTTCTCCCTGTGGGGTGCTCCTGCACTGAGTTCCATCTCCTTGCCTCTTCTCCCACTCACTGTATGTAGTCCATGGTGCTTACGTCTTACTTTCTGTGTGGATCTCGCCGCAGTTCCATCCACACCTCCTTGTTGGGCTCACTAGGGTCTCTGTTGGCCTCTGTGATGGCGTTGGCCTGTGCAGCCCGTCACCCTGCGGTTCTCACCTCCTCCTGGTGTGCTAGGGGCCACGTTCCCTTTCTGGCCTCTCCTTTGCCATCTTCCGTGGCTCTGCTCCAGCTCCTCTACCCGTAGCTGCAGCAGCAAGCTCCCAGTGGCGCAGGCCTCTGTCCAGTGGCATCCATCTGCTGCTCTGTCGTGCAGCTCCTCTCTTCGACTCCTTCACCTCGTTTTTAGTGTGCAATCCAGGTATATTGCCAAGAGGCAATTCTGGGCTCAAGAGTGTGTTGCCACTGCTCCTTTCAGACCCTTCAGGCCTTATTTCAACTGCCTCGCTCTCCCTGCCTCCCGATAACTGCCCTCTGCTGCTCTCAGTACTATGGGTGTTTGCTGTGCCTACAGTCTTATCTTACCCAGTCTCCTGCACCTCCTCCTTCCTCTTGTGGTCCTGGTCCCCTGCTCCTGCCTCAAATAATCTGCTTTCTCCAGGCCCCCACGGCCTATAATCTGGGCTTTCACTACCCCAGTCACTCAGGCTGAGGTAGGCAATGTACATGCTCGTCCGTTCCTCCTCTTGCCCAAATTCACTCTGCATTGCTCCAGGGATCCTATGTGCTTCCCAGTGGGGATCTGCTGTCTTCCACTGCACCGCCACTACCCGGTGCCGTCTGTGCTCCTTCTTGCCGCACAGCTATCCGCTGCACCATCACTCACCCCTGCTGCTCGAGGCCATCTGTACTCCTTCTCCCCACTGGGGCCGGCTCTTTCCTTGCTCCTCCTCTCTGCAGCCCGCAGAGCAAAGCAGATCCAGGCAGAGAGCAGCCCGGCTGCTGGGACCTGTTCTGCAGGCTGCCTCCTCGCCCATTCCACCAAGCCGACGGCTACCTGCTGGGCGCTCTGTTCCGCTGCCCCTCACTAGCGGCTGCCTTACACCGGCGATGTCAGTTCACGACACTCTCGCCTGGCTCCTGATGCGCCAACAGACACTCCCAGCCTCTGCTGTAATTAGCATGCCGCCTCCCTCTTCGCAAACTGGTGCTAGGTCACTTGGGCAGCTCCCTCGGCGCTTGCTTCAGCACCAAGTGGCAGGTGCCGTTACTTCACTGCAGACTCTGTGCTCTTCTAGCCTCCCTTTCTTGGCACCCCCGGTGCACCGTGATTTCCTTCTCCCCACCCCCCTACACCCTTCAGCAGTTGGGGGAAGGTAATTCAGTGTTTTCTGCTGCAAGCTGTCATTTCTTCCGCTGCAGGGCTCATCTGTATTAACGGATCCAGCAGGAGCTCTCTGGGCTCACGTCTTTACAGCATGGCTGCTGGACGTGCCCCCTTGTGAGGTCCACCATTGTGGGGGGATGTTTCAACTGGAAGATTGGGGTTGCTGGTGGGGTGTGAGATGATAGAGGGGCAGATGTGCACTTGCTTGGTTAAAGATGTGTTTTTCAGGACAACAGGCGGTTTTCACTCTCATGAGGTTTTGGTCATGAGTCATGGCTGGACTAATCCTGGGGCAGTGGTTTGCGGTGGTGGAGGAGTGAGAATGTATGATGGAAAATCAGGGGTGGGGAAGTGTGCGTAGGAATGCTCATCATACAGACAGGTTTCTCCGATAAATCTGGATAATAAAATCTTAGCGAGGGTGCTCAAACAGCGTTGGCTTGCTGATGTCCACAAGTGTTAAGGCCGATCAAGCAGGCTTTATTCCGAGACGGTCCACATCATATAGCCTGCGCATGGTGTTTGGTCATCTCTCATCGCTTGACCGGCCATCCCCAGTTGTAGCAGTCCTTCTTGCCGCTGAGAAGGTGTTCGACTCCGTGGAGTGGCCCTACTTATTCTTGGTGCTCAGGAGTATTGGGAGTTGTTGAGGCATTTGTCACGGTTAAGGTTGAATGGTAGATTGTATGACCCCGTTAAGATGGGGCGTGGAACGAGGCAAGGGTGCTCCGGCTGAATTAGTTGGATCTAAACACATTCATTGGGGAATAAGACAGTTCACGCATAGACTGGCGATTTCACTTTACACAGATATGATATATGATATGATTCTATTTGTCACTGACCCGACGGCAAACCTGGCACCCATTATGGCAGATGTATTGGAATTCGGGCAATATTCTGGGCTCAACAGTAACCTCACGAAATCTGTGCTGTTCCCCCTGACCAATGGATTGGAGCAGTTCAGTGAAGGGTTGGGCTTCCAGTGGCATGGGGAAAGCACTAGTTGGATGGAGGTGATGATTGCACCCTCCCGCCCCCCCAGTTGTTGTGCCAGGAGAATTCTAAGGTAAAACATAATCTGGCTGAAGTAACCTTGGAACGGTGGAAGTATTTACAGTTAATGTATGTTTTGATTAAAATGTTTATGCTCCCTCGGTTCCTATATACGTTCCTGAATATACCTTTAGTGATTCCCCCTTCCTTTTTAAAAAAAAAATGAAAGCCTTGATTTCTGGTTGCTTCTGGCTGGGTAGGCTTGCCTGGGTACACTGGAGCAAGCTGTTGGCCCCACTAGAGAGGGGTGGGCTGGCACTCCCAGACCTGGAAACCTACTGCGGCGCAGACATTATTCTTAGCATATTGTTACGACCCATTGCCTGACAGATCACATGTTCTGATTGAAAGAGCGCTAGTGGCGCAGTCATTCCTGAGGGCAATGATACTGACCTCCCTGCAGCGCATTGCTAAGTCCAAGAACATGGTTGATATGGCTAAGGTGCAAGGCCTGGTGGCAAATTGAGGGAGGATCGCGGCAGGAAGTTATACTCTTCCCCTCCTGCCTGTGATGCTTGTCCCTGTAATCTAGTTGACTAGTGAGGGTCTACACAATGCATACGCAAGCATAATCGATAAGACAGTGAGTTGGGCCGACTTCTACGGGAAGTGGGAGAGCGCCCTCCGTGTCTCCCTGTGAGAAAACGGAGGGTAGTTTCACTCCATCGACTCATTGGATACTCTACACAGGTGGCCTGGGAAAGGCCATCGCTATTGGATCCTGACCCTTTGGGCGGAGAAGTGAGGGAGCATCACCTGGGTGGAGGGTCCTTGGCGACTAAGAGTGTGGTACCCTTAGGCGAGACCTGGTATCCCCTTTTCCTAGTGACAATCAACCCAACCCTGCCCCAACCTTTATGGGCTATTGCAGGGCTCGCAAAATCTACTATCCCACTAGCATTGGCGAGTCGTTTTTATGAAGGGCGAGTACCATTTGCATGATACTAGACCTTTCTGGTGAGTATGGGGGATGTTGGAAACATATTTTGTAATTTACTGCATACACACTTTGTTTGCAGTAAATGGCAAATGCAAGTTTGTGTGTATGCTTGACAGCATTGCACCAAACATGAAGTGTGCTTATGGCGACATGCACCATTTTACAAAAAGCACTGGTAATTTTTTTTTGCCACCAGCCACCTTGGGGCAAGTGCATTTCTTAGATCTAGCGCGATTTTTAAGAATTCGCAAGATCTGTAAATCAGATCCCCCCCCCCCCCCCCCCTAATTTGTCCACCATTGACACTTGACAGTACTGGGAAGAAGAAGAGGCAACTAAGAGCAATGAAGACTATGCTCCTTTACCACTCTATTACTAGGAAGAGGCCTACTCGGAGTAGTGAAGGTCAGGCATGTCCCTTTAATTGTGTTTAGGCAAAGTGGAACAATCATCCACCCCTGCAGCCTGTTAAAGGACTACAGGTTTATAAATGGAGCTCAACTCAGTGGGGAAGGGGGAATGACAGTAGAAGGACCAGGAGGTGGAGCACCCTCCAACGTGGCGTGGGAGTAAGGACTCCCTGGAGAAGAGCAGGAAAGGTGAAGGAAGCCGTGCTGGGAGGCTACCCCTTTCCTTGTAATTGGACATGTTTGTTCCCCTCTAGTGGAATACCACCCAGCAGTGTTTGTGGGGCAGGAACTGTAACCCTGACACTGAAGAGAGGCTGTGTGATCCGGGCTGCAGAATTCATTTTCAAAACGTACAGCGAGTTTCGGGTAATGGAGAAACCCGGTGCGCGTGTGAGTACTTGAACACTTAAAATACTTTGTATCAGCGTGTTCGCATTTGGGTAGAGGCATGTTTTTGAAGGTCTCTGAACATTGAATGGCTCAATTAAAGTGAAACTAACAAATAGACTTTTCAATTATTTAAAAGAAGGAAATACTTAGTATCCGAGTGGTCGCGTGTGCAAAACGCACGTTTTTGAATCTCTGAACTAACCAATTTAATTGAAGCGAACAACTTGTTTGTGAACTGTTAAGGTGGAATATTTTGCATCAATGTTTTCAAAACATTGAACTATTTATTTAAAGTGAAACAAACAATTATTGAATCATAAAATGAAGGGAAAAAGAACTCTAAGCTAAAGATTTCATTATTGAATACCGAATTGAATTAACTGTACTACTAACAAGATTTGAAGACAAAACGAGCGAAAGAAAGCTTAAATCCATGCAAACCATCATACACTGAAGTGTATACAGAAGTATCATTTGTGTGAAAGCTACAAAATCATCCAAAGCATGCACTTGACAACAACATTTAACTAAACTGTGGAAGACCAAAACATTGTTTCTTTTTGAAACAATTTTGTTCTGATTTCTCTCGATTGATCAGAAATTGTAGGGAGGACAGAAGAGCGCTCACCCATAGCACTTGCTCCCTGAAGGCTGACTTGTTCTGTGCTAGCACTAAGATATCGTCTAAGTAAATACTAATTCTGATGTCTCTGTTTCTGATGGCTTCCGCGACTGGCCGCATCACCTTCGTAAAAGCCCAGGGGGCCGATGCTAGGCTAAAAGGCAGGCATGCAAAATGCCAACTCTGCGCTTTCCAGTAAAACCTGAGATAATCTCTGAACTCCTGAGCTACTGGAATTGTCAGGTAGGCATCTTTCCGATCTGGCCTCGCTAGCGGGTCTCCCTTGCGCAACAAGTCCCTGAGGAGGTGAATTACCTCCATCTTGAAGTGCCTGTAAATCAGCCACCCGTCCAACTCCTTCTGGTTGATAACCGGCCTCGACTTCCCTTTACTGTGCACTAGGAACATATTGCTGTAAAACCCTGTACTTCCAGCGGGACACACCTCTATCGCCCCTTTCTCCACTAGTGCTAGAAGCTCCGTCTCGAGGAGCAGCTCCTCTTCACTTGACATTCTTGTGCTTGTCGGGATACGGGTCTGCTGTGGTGCAACCACGAACCCCCAAGCTTAAACCCGCTATCGCCTGCAACACCCAGACATCGCCTGATAACGCGTGTCACTTGCCTATATGCAGTGATGTCCGCCCCCCCAACCCTGGGGTAACTCTGTGCACTTACGCTCTGGCTTCTTCTCCCACGGAAACCTCTCCCTCTAGCGGGAAAGAAGGCGTCCTGTTGCCTGTTCTCCCAGTACTGTGTCCTGGGTCCCTGAGGCCGTCTTGTGAAGGCGCTACAGGCCGCGCGGCCTCTATGGCATCCGGTCCCAGCAAAAACTTGTCCAAGGAATATCTTACGGATGGATGTCTTGGCCTTGTCCAGCGCTGTATGGGTTCCCACAAAATGGGACATCCCCCTGGCGAATGCCTCGCCAAATAGCATGCCTTTCGCAGCTTTGCCTGCTTCGTAACTGGTGAGGTCTCCTAACTTGCTGTCGATCTTTAGCAATAGGCTGCGGCGCCTCCCTGCCGACAGGGCTCAACTGGCATTACCCATAAAGCAAACCGCTCTCTGCTCAGAGTTGGCCATCATGTGCGGATCTACCGGTTCTCCGGTGTCCTTCCTACTTCCACAGGAACGGCCACTTCTAGGACCGCAAATCCTCCAGTGTACTCCTGACACTGCTACTCCCTGAGCCACTGCGCTCCCAAGTTCTGGTAAGCACCGGTCCTTCATGTATTTAAACCTCTACCTGTGCTAGATACCCACGAATGTGCCCACTCCTATACCATCTTGTTTGTTTATCTCAACAGACCTCACAAGATACTTCCTGCTTTGGAATATCTCGTCCTGATGAAGGCCACACCATCAGAGCTCATCCTAGCTCACCTTCTGGCCGAAACACTGTTGTGTTGACCGTTATATTGTCTGTGTTGTCCTTGTTCAACCCTACATTGTTTTGATGCATATGTGCTGATTATTACATGCGATCACCTCACTAAATCCACTGGTCTCCTTCCCAAGGACCCCTCAGTGGATGTGTAAGCATTGGAAAGACGCTACAAATATTTGACATTTGTTACTTACAAATTGGTCACTATACCTGAAAAATGTGTAAATACTGTTGTATCATGTGTAACTCCTAGTTAAGTGTATCTACAAACACGTAAACTGCAGTTTTATTAAAAATCTAACTGCAGTACTCAGAATTGTCCTGATACATTTTTGTCAGAATTCATTTACAGTAACGTGTACACACTTGCCAAGGTGTAACCCCCATAGGAGTGTGTTCACCCTTCGTTCATCAGCCAAGTATCCCATGACCTTGCTCTTTAATACGTGACTACCCACCTGGGTAGAGCAAGGCATCAACCAGGTGCCCTTTTGGATAAACTTTCCTGGAGTCAAGACCCTACCACGGCCGCGGGAGCTTCCCTTGGTCATTCTTATCGGCATAAGCTTTTACCATGGACATCTGCTGAAAGACACTTGTACTATTGTCCGCAGTTTTAGGCTCCCCTCCACAAAGTTTCTGCGGGCCTGGGATGAAAAGAGCAAGGTCACTTCTCTCCTCGCCACTCTCTCAATTCCTGACACCTTTCTCCTTCGTTTGAACTGCCGCACTTTCTTAGCTGTCTCGTTGTGCTGTCTGTCATGCTCTCCTTGCTCATACGGTGCTCTTTGGCTCCACCTTTTATCCCTTTGGGGAAGGGAAAAGGCTGTCTGGTGTGTGTGTGATTCTGACCAGTTGCCTGACTTTGCTTGACCCTTGTATTGGGACATATCCGGTAAACGGCTCGTGTTAGTCCGTTGTCCTTTGTGTTGTGCGGAGTGTTATTGTTGGAAAAGATGGGAGGAAGGGGGGTTTAGAATGTCGTACGTGCGAGGAGGAGGAGAAGGTGTCAAAGGAAGGATACCGCGTCTCACCTGTCTGTGTCCCACTTCCCAAGGACTCCCCCATCCAGGTGGTCCTCCCTCACTGGTCTACCCCCAGGAACTGGTTCCAATAGTGATGCCTGTGTCCTGTCCACCTGGATGACGGATCCCTGGGGACTAGCCATGGAGACACCTTCAGGTTTCTCACAATTGTATTGGGACGAGGAGGCCCTACACAGAAGTGTCTATCCAGCTACTAAGGATTCTCTGCAAATAAAAACAGAAGAGGGGCAAAATGAGAATGATTGCAGAGGTAGTAGCAGGAGCAGTAGTGGCAGTGGAAATGCAAGAAAAGCAGTTGAATTGTAAAAGTAGCTGGCACGAGAGGATCCTGCATTGGGAGAGCAACAGTGGTGGTGAGAGCAATACATTGGAAGTACAGCATGGTCGTAGCCAAGTAAGGAAGAAGTGGAAATTGAGAACCCTACTCCGGGAAGCGAGAAACGTCTGTTCACTTTACCACCTCCGAACCACTTGGAAGCCTGGAGGCATGCTTTCTCATGCAACGTTTTCTGAGTTATGGAGGAAGCAGGCCAATGAAAACCACTGCTTCGTGGGGTGTTGCTGGATCAGTGCTAACCATCCGCGGCCTGAACGGATAAGCACATTGCCTGTTGGAGAGGCAGAACGCCGGAGTCCAGACGCAGGAAACCTTGACCAATCCAACAAGCAACAGCAGAGCGCAGAAGGCACTCACGAATACCTGGTTATTGACTGGGAAGGCAAAGGATATAGGGACGGGGAACGGCTACCGCTGCATTACACCAAATCCAGTACCTTTGCAGCAAAGCCTCCAGGGGAACCAGAAACACTGAGGCTTCACTGACTGTTGGCAACATGAAACCACTTTGCAGAGAGACCTATCGGCACAAGTGATCTTCTAGCGGAAACAAAGTAACAGTTACCGGTTGGGGTTTGAAGAACTGAATGAAAATGAATTACTCATCATACGTGTTTTGAGGTAATAAGTGTTAACAGGCTCTTTCTCGCATGAAGAGGAGGAGTAGATGAATCTGGAGAGAGGAATAAAACCCCAATATATCCAGAGGAGCAAAGCTAATAAAAAGGCTCAAGGTAGGTTGGGACTCTAATCCACCTAATCCTTCTCACCACTCTTCCTCGTCCCAGTGAGTGTGGGAAATAAAAATTGATGGTACTTAGAATGAAAGTATGCCAAGTCTAATTAGCAAACCAAGGATTCTAGACCAGTAGGAAAAGACGTACACATCTTGGCAGGGGAGCATACCAAGTGTGTACCTAAAATCTAGGCCAAGCTTGCATTTAAAAAGGGCAGCCTATGCACATAATGGGTTCAGACCGCTCTGTAAAGAGGTCAAACAGGACGATAAAAGTCAATCTTAATGGCACAAAAGCAATGACTCATTAAAGGAAAGTCCTGGGAAGAAGACTGTCTGCTTGCCATTCATTTTTTTTTTTAAAGTTAATTTATTTGACTTGACGACAAACAAAACAGTGATGCGTACAGCATAACAATAGGACATACCATTACAACAATACATGTTTCATAGTAAAGTGCTGGATTTCGGGTACATCGAGATGGTCCGGGAACGAGGTAAGTGCATGGGTAGGAAGCTGAAGGTTCACTATTCAAGGGATGACCATTGTGTGGAGAAATGGCAGGGGTAGAGGATGCAGTGTCCGAGCTTGAGATAGTGGCGGACATATAGCTGCAAAACCTACGCCAAATGTCTCTCGGCCTTGAGTGTGGATGTTGCATTGCTCCCCAGGCCTCCTCGGTGTTGTGTGCCCATGTGACAGTCCTGATCCATTGTGCATACGTAGGTGCTCCAGGTCGGAGCCAGTTCATCAAGATGCAGGATACAGCTAATAACATGCAGAGTCCTGCCAGCTTTTTGGAGTCCCTCCCCAGTCGGGGTAAGTCGTGGAAGAGGCATCGCATTGGGGATGGATCGATGGTATAATCCAGTAAGGCGGACAATGTGGTGCATATTTTGGACCAATATTGTGAGAGCCGCGGGCAGCTCCAGATCATATGAATGTAAGGGGCATGATCCGCACCGCATCTAGGGCAACTGGAAGGGAGTTCGCTATACATATGGTGTAATCTGTCTGGGGTGTGATGGTATCTGTGCAACACTTTAAATTGTATTAATCTGAACCGGGAGTTGTATGATACGTTGTGAGTGCGAGCACACATCTGGGACCAGCATTCATCAGTGATCTCAACTCCAAGGTCCTCCTCCCACCTATGTCTTAGCTTACTGAAAGAGGGGTTAGCCTTAGTTTGCAATAGGGTATAGAGCCTTGATACATTTCCTCTAAAGGAGTCAAAGGAGCATAACTCTTCAATTATGGGCTCGTCTGGTGGTATTGCAGGGAAGTTGGGGTATCTGGCTTTGAGATTTTTCCGGAGGGAGTGTTGTATAAAGCTAAACCTTTGTATGCTTTGTTGTATAAAGCTAAACCTTTGTATGCTTTCTTGTTGCTATGGATATCAGCTGTGTTTATGCCAAGCACATCATCTGTAATTCCAGAATGGATTTATGCCTACTGTGCCATTCTGGAATGATGTGTGCTTGGAGATGTTTACTCTGGAGTGAAGTCAGTTATACCCTGGATGCTGCCTGTGTTGGGGGTCTTAAGTGAGTTACTGAAGCTGTTCCAAATAAATTGGCTTTCACTTACCAAGTTTGTGGCTTCTTTACAATGGCAACGTGGATGGGATGTCTGTAGTGATCCCTGCAGAAGCCAAGACCCCCAACAGTGACTGGAAGTGGAGTTTGGCAGGGGCTGTCAGCAGGAGCAGCCACCATCCAGGAGGAATTGGCAGGAGCTATCAGCAGGAGCAACCACCATCCAGGAGCTGTCAGCTGGAGCAGCCACCATCCAGGAGGAATTGGCAGGAGCTATCAGCAGGAGCAGCCACCATCAAGGAGGAATTGGCAGGAGCTATCAGCAGGAAGCTGGAAGCTGCCTTTAAGTGGATTTGGCGCTGAATCAAGCCCAGCTGAATACGGATGTGGCGCTGAATTGAGAAAGGATACTGAAACCTCGCCCAGGGCCCCCTGTGGGAAGGCGAATTAGGGGTGTATGACAAAGGGCACCACAGCTTAGAGAAGGTGCTTTCTCTGGCCCCCCAAAGGAGGAGATATATTTTGTGGTGGTGACTGGACAAGCATAGCCAAAATAGAGTGGCTATGTATGGCAACATTTGACGATATTCTAAGAATCACCATTTGACATCTTGAACGCAAAATTGTTTTTGTTGTATCATATACTTTGGACGCATATTAACCTGTTATTTTACGCATTGTGTTACGTAGCATTTAGAGGTTATAAATATGGCCCTGTCTGGAGTCCCCGGTCCGCAAGCATTTATGCTCACACCAGGCCCGCCAAAAATTAAGTGGGCCCCGTAGAAGAAGGGATTCCTACATTATGTTAAAGCTATGTGTGGGAATGGAATGTCTGTAGAATGTAAAGCAGCGATGTTAATGCATTTTCTGGGGTATGAAGGTCAGAGGATATATGACCCACTTCCTGATATTTCCGAATTAGATTCAGAAGAGGGAACAAATGATTTTGACCTGGCATTGACCAAACTTGATAGGCATTTTGAGTCAAAAACTAGCACGGTATTGGAGCGATATCATTTTGGCATGAGATGTCAACATGAAGGAGAAACTGTTGAAGACTATATAACTGCTTTGAGACATTAATCCCTCAATTGTAAGTTTGGTGGTGGATTAGAGTAACACATAAGAGATCAATTTATGATTCACTGCTCTAATGATAAAATACGGGAGGAAATTTGGTTAAAGGACGATCCAAACTTAGAGGAGGTCATTAGTATAGCGAAGAGAATTGAGCACACATTACAGTGTGTAGCGAAGCTGTCCCTCAAGGAAAATAAATCAGCACCAAGTGTTGAGGTACTAAGAGTTGGAGATAAGAAGGGAGGGTGCCCAAAGGAAAAGAAAAAATGTAGAACCAAGCCCAATAAACATGAGAATACCCAAGACAAAGGTGGGGGTGGTGAGCAGAATAATAGGCGGTTTCAAAAGGACGCCGCTCAATTTAATGTGAAAAAGGAAGATAGGTTATGTTTTCGCTGTGGGAGCTCACAACATTTGTCTACATCTCCCATTTGCCCTGGGAGGCGAGTGAATTGGGGTTTATGTAAGAAGTGGGGGCACTTGAAAATTGTTGTAAAAACTATCGAATTGGAGGTGGAAGGGGAACCCTCCTGATTGAAGAATATGGCGGTGTATCTTCTGAAGAAGCTGATGTTTCTGAGAATGAAATAGTTACCGTTCATATGGAAAAGTATTCAGGTTCTGATGAGTGCGAGCATCCATCAGCATGGATAGAGGTAAATGGTCATATGGTTAAAATGCTTGCTGACTCCTGCTCCAAAATCACATTAATGTCTAAAACTGTTTTTGAGAATGTAATTGGAGGTGGCGTCAGATGTTTGATTCCTTCAGATAAAATGCCTGGCGGATATAACGGAGACAAAATAGAAATTCTGGGGTGCTATGAGACAGAATTCAAATTCAAAGGGAGGTTCACACGTGGGAAAATATGTTACCAAAAGAGGTGAAATCTTGTTAGGTTGGAAGGAACAAAGGGGTTTGGGAATCAAGTTGGATCCTAATAGTGAAGAGCAAGTCCTCAATGTGGTTAATTCTTCTGAGGTTAATAGTGACAAAACAAAATGTGAAATGGTGACTAGATATCCTGAGGTATTTTGTAACAAAGTGGGGTATTTCAAAGGGATGGTGCACAAGATTGAGGTGAAAGAAGGAAGCAATCCTGTTGCGTCAAAGCTCAGACCGCTGCCCCGGTCTATGCTGAATGCTGTGCGTGAGGAATTAATGAAATTGGAAAGAGAAGGAATTATTGAGCCAGCTAGGGCTGTGGAGTGGATATCTCCTGTGGTGGTGGTAAAGAAAAGCAATGGGGATTTGAGGGTATGCATTGATTTGAGGGAGCTTAATCGGTGTGTGGTAGCAGATCGCCATCCTCTTCCCAATATGGGGGAGTTATTAAGTAGTATAGGGAGTGCAAAATAGTTTGCAAAGCTTGACATGGCGAGTGCGTATCATCAGATAAGTTTAGATGATGAGTCACGCAAATTGACTGCTTTCATCACTTATGAGGGAATATATCAATTCAAGCGCATGCCATTTGGGCTGGTGTCAGCGTCTTCCATATTCCAAAAGGCTATGGACAAATTGTTGAAGGATGTCGGCGGTGTATGGTGCTTTCAGGACGATGTCCTGATATGTGGGAAGGACGAGAGTGAGTTAAAAACAAGACTGGATTTAGTTCTCAAGATCTTTAAAGCAAGAGGAATAACTTTGCGTGGCGAAAGATGTGTATTTCTGACTCAAGCGGTTGATTATCTAGGTCATGAAATTTCTGAGCAGGGACTCAAACCAAAAAGGAATTTAGTTGAGTCCATTTTGAAAACACAGCCACCAAAGAATAAGGCTGAGTTGAGATCGTTTCTAGGTACTATTGAGTTCTATCATAGGTTTGTTGAGAACTATGCCGATTCCATAACTAAATTGAGGGCATTATTAAGGAAGGGTGCTGAGATTGAATGGAGCAAGGAATGTGAAAAAATTTGAAGCAATGAAAAGAAAAATTGATATGGCAAAACCCCTATCGATGTTTGATACTAGGAAGAAACCCATTCTGGCCGTGGATGCCAGTGAGACCGGTATAGGTGTGGTGATGTTGCAGCCAGATGTTGATGGTACGGAGATGATTGTAATGCATGCAACCCGCATGTTAAGAGGTGCAGAATTGAACTATTCCGTGTTGGAAAAGGAAGCCCTGGCATGCCATTGGGGCATTGAAAAGATGAACAATTTTGTCTGGGGTCAAGAGTTTACCTTTAGAACAGATCACAAACCCCTTAAGGCGATTTTTGAAAGTAAAGGCCTCGACAAGGTTTCAAGGAGAGTTGCAGGCTGGGTAACCAGGCTACAGTGTCATAAATTTGAAATAGAAGTAGTTGCTGGTAAAGAGAATGTGCAAGCTGATCACGCTTCGAGAATGAAGTTGGAGAATGATGCTGGTGAAAAGGAAGTAATGTATATGGTGAACATGAAATGGATTTTGCAACTGTGGAGGGTATAATTCAGAAACAAGAGTGGATTCAAGTGTTAAGGGCCAATGAAATGTGGAAGCGGATTATGGTATTTGTGGCGGATGGGTGGCCAGAGAAAAGGCTATTATCAGGTGAAGAGAGGGCTATGTGGGAAGTAAGGAATAAACTATCCGTAAAAGGAGAGCTGTTGTACAGATGGGACAAGTTGGTGGTTCCAGGCAGTCTGCGGAGGAAATTGATTGATTGTGCCCATCAGGGACATATTGGCATTTGTAAAACGAAAGAAGTAATAAAAGCCGATTACTGGTGGCCAGGAATTGATCGCGAAATTGAGAAAGTGGTTGGTGCGTGCAGTGACTGTACCAAATCAGGGAAGAATGCGATAGCTGTGTCCCAATCAATGGGTAAAACTACCATTCCTGATGGTGTGTGGCAAGATTTGTCCATGGATGTTCTAGGTCCCGTAGACATGGGTGCAAGTAGAGGTAGGTTCATTTTGGTGATGGTTGATACCTTTTCGAGATGGGCAGAGTTTAAGATCCTGAGGGAAGTCGCGTGTCAACGCATAATTGAATTCATGGAGGATGTGTTTGAAAGGGAGGATTTGCCTAGGAGCATTCTCACGGATAATGGTCCACAATTCATGGGAAAACTATTTTTGGAGTATCTGTACAAATGTGGAATCAAACACAAAAAGACTCCTTTGTATTGTCCCCAAGCAAACGGTATGGTTGAGAGAGTAAATCAAAGTATTATGGATGCTATTCGTGGAGCTAATGCATGTGGTCTTGACAAAAAGGTTGCAGTAAGAGACAGACTGTATGCTTTGAGGATGGCTCGGCGAGTAGAAACGGGGATTAGCTCATTTGAACTTATGAGGGGGCGAAAGGCAAATACCTGTGTTGCACCAGCTTGGTTGGGCAGGGCGAGAGCGTCGGATGCGGTTGTGGATGATGTAAAGAAAGGGATGGAAGCCCGAAAAAACAAGTGGGTGGAAAGAGTCAATAAGAAGCACCCAAGCACCCAAGGAGAATAACCGTGGTCAAAGCTGGAGATTGGGTACGGATAAGGAAGGCTGTTGTTACCAAGAAAGGGGAACCGTTATACACAGAGCCTGTTAGGGTTACACGAGTCTTCAAAAACGCTATGTGTGTAGAAAGTGGTCAAGTCTGGTCTTTGTCCAGAATCACGAAAGTAAAATGATGTAAGTATATATCTGTTCAGTGGGTACATATCCTACAATAAAGACATAAGGGAGGGGGATGTGTTGTATAAAGCTAAACCTTTGTATGCTTTGTTGTATAAAGCTAAACCTTTGTATGCTTTCTTGTTGCTATGGTTTTCAGCAGTGTTTATGCCAAGCACATCATCTGTAATTCCCGAATGGATTTATGCCTACTGTGCCATTCTGGAATGATGTGTGCTTGGAGATGTTTACTCTGGAGTGAAGTCAGTTATACCCTGGATGCTGCCTGTGTTGGGGGTCTTAAGTGAGTTACTGAAGCTGTTCCAAATAAACTGGCTTTCACGTACCAAGTTTGTGGCTTCTTTACAGGGAGGAATATTGCAGCCACGCTGAGGGCCTTCGCTTAAGGGGAATTGGGAGGTCTCCCCATTCGAGGAAGTTGCCCTGTTCATAGACATCCCGGAGTGCTAAGAAGCCTGCTTCAGCCCAACGGGACACCATGGATTGTGGGATATTTGGAACATCGGGGAAGAAGTTCCAGAGTGGGAGGTCCCTGTGGAAGGGATGTGGTGTTCCAACTAGCTTCCAGATCTTAGTGAGAGCTAAGGGTGTGCTAGTAACAGGATCAGTGGAATCCAGGTCAGCCGGATCGGGTTTAAGAATAAGGGACCCAAGTTCTCAACCACTGACCGACCGTTTCTCTAGGCGGATGTGGGAGGGGGTTCAGTGGTGTTAAACCAGTACGAGGCGATTGTGCCTGGGACACCAGCCAATATCTGGCAAAGTCAGGAGCCCCAAATCCGCCCCATTCCTTAGGGGTGGTCAGTGTTGTCAACTTGAGTCTGACTGCACCGGAGTGCCATAGGAAGGTATTGGTTATGCAGCGCAGAGACCGGAAGAATTCATCACCTGGCCATTGGGGAAGATTTGTAAATCGGTAAAGTAGTTGGGGCAGTACCACCATTTTAAGTATGCCTATTCGACCCGCCAAGGAGATAGTCTATTCCAACTCTCAGTTTTAGTGGCTAAGTGTGTGGGGTAGCTCCGATAGCTATCTTCGCGTAGCTTCGTTGTATGCCGGGAAACCACCACCCCCAAGTAAGTAATGTTGGATTGGGACCACGTGAACCCACATAGGTCGGAGGGGGGTAATGTGGAGTCCGTGAGTGGGAACAGAACGGATTTAGTGCAATTCACTCTTAGTCCAGACATGTGTCCGAAGCGGACCACGTCCTCTAGGATTGGGGCAAGGTTGGCTTCCGGGCAGCGAATATGGAGGAGGGCATCGTCGGCGTACAAGGACACAATATCGGTTTGACTTGCAGTGCGCAAGCCTCTATTGGAGTGTGATTGGCGCATCATATCGGCGAATGGTTCCATGGCTATGGCGAATATCAGCGGGGAGAAAGGACAGCCCTGCCGTGTTCCCCTGGTTATCGGAAAGAGGGAGGAACATCTATCTTCTGTGCAGACTTTGGCCGAAGGGTCAGTATAAAGAAGCCGCACCCAGGTGCGGACGTTGGGGCCAAAGTTGCATTTCTTAAGGAGTCGCCAGAGGTATTCCCAAGACACTGAGTCGAATGCCTTCTGCATATCTAGGGTGGCTGCCAACGCCTGTACCTCTGGATCAATCCTGCTGATCACGTTAAAGAGTCTTCTCCGCTTTAGGGAAGTGGATCTGCCCGGGACAAACCCCGCCTGATCAGGATGGATGATGTGGGGCATAAATGAGGCCAGTCGGACAGCTAGTACTTTGGCAAATATCTTGATGTCACTGTTGATTAGTGAAAGGGGGCGGTATGAGCTGCATTGGGTGGGGTTTTGTCCCGGCTTTAGAAGGACCATTATCATTGCCTCACGGAGCGAGGGCGGGATTATGCCTACCTCACAAGCCTCCTCCCATAGGGCCAACAGGTGTGGGACTAGGAGGGTTTTGAATCGTTTATATAGGTCGATGGGGAGACCATCTGGGCCGGGGGCCTTACCTGATGCCAATGATTCAATTGCTTCAGTGGGCTCCTCTGGTGTGAACAGCTTTTCAAGGGAGATGCTAGCATCAGTGGAGAGGACCGAGAGTGGGAGGCTTTCTAAATAGGAGTCCATTTCAGATGTCTGGGGGCCATCAACTTTAGAGTAAAAGGAGGTGTAGAATGATAGGAATTAGGAGTTGATATCCTGAGGGGACGTGGCTAGTGTTCCATCTAGTCTCTCTATCGCTGGTATGTTGGGGCTCCGAATTCTCAGCGAATCAACCTGGCAAGCAGTCGTCCTGGCCGTTCTCACTTGCCATATTTCCTAACTGAATGTGGGTTGTCCAAGAATTTGACCTCTCCTTCCGCTAGCGCGCGGAATGTGTCTAGGTCTGTTCCCAGACATGCCAATGTTTCAGGGGCCTGATCGAGGGCATATTGAGCCTCGAGGGTAGCCAGGGTTGACTCGCTAGCAGCGATTTCTGTGCGGAGTTCCTTCAGGATACCACACCCTTTGGAGATGGCAACGCCCCTTATGTATGCTTTAAATGATTCCCAGAGGGTGGCCTGTGATGCGACCGAGCCAGAATTAATTTCAAAGAAATCCTCGATGGAGGACTTGAGTTCAGATGCAAAGGCTTGGTCGAGTAGGGCATGGAGTCTTATTCTCCACTGCCTTGTTTTATTATAGACCTGGCCCCAGTTTAATGGGATAACTACCAGTGAGTGATCAGACAAGGTTCTAGGGAGGATCTTCTGGTGGGATAGGCACCTGACCAATATGTCTGACCCAAGCCACCTGTCTATCCTAGAGTGAAAATCATGCACTGTGGAATAGTAGGAGTACACAGAGGAGTCGGGGTACATAAGTCGCCAGGTGTCTATGACCGCCAAGCGAGGAAGCGTGATCAAGATTGCATGGGCAGCCCTGGATAGTTGGCGGGGCCTGGAGCCTGACCTGTCCAGGTTGACGTCAAGTATTGTATTGAAGTCCCCGCCCCATATGATTGGGACCAGGGGGTAACTCTCCATCATTGAGGCCAGGTGTAAGTAAAAATCGGGGTCATCAATGTTTGGGCCGTAAATGTTTAAGAGGACTACTTCCTGATTTTATAGTTTGCCATGGATTAGGACATACCTCCCTTGCAGGTCTATCAGTTAGTGGCTACATGAGAACTTAAGGCTTTTGTGTATTAGGGTTAGGACACCTCGACTTTGGGTTGAGTAATTGGTAAAAAATCTTTGAGGCCCCATTGTCTAGCAAACTTTTTGCATTGTTCTGAACGGGCTTTGGTCTCTTGTAGGCATAAGACTTTAATGTCGTGCCGTTCCGCGTATAATTGTATCTGCCTTATTTTTTCATGGTTACCTAGACCTCTTATGTTCCAGCTCATGAATGCTAAGCTACTATCAGCCATTTTTCTGGGGGTGTTGGTTGCTTACCAGGGTACAGAGTGGAAATAGGTAAGGCCGGCCCAACGGGGGCGGGCATGTAGACCCATTCGCAGGCCCTGCGGCCCAATGCAATAGTATGTGTGGCATCTTCTGTGGTCGTCAAGTCCTTTTTAACATAACTCCCAATCCCCCCCCCCCCAACCCACATCCCTCCCCCAACTAGAGGAATGATAACCCAATCAAACCACAGTAACCGCAAACTCATTGGCATCGGCGCCTGGGGGCCCTGGCTTACCCCGACGGGCTCACGGCTGTGGTCTGGCGTTCTGATTGATTACTCGGGCTCTGGGAGGTAGCGGGATCGAGGCCTACACGTATATCATGGTTTCTGTGGGGCTTTCAAAAAAGTGAGCTCTGCCACCATGTTGGATTCTCATTTTTGCTGGGAAGATGAGGGCATATGGTACGTTGCATAGCAGCAGTTGTTTTTTTACCAGTTTGTAGTATAGTCTCTGTGCTTGTATACCAGCGGAGAAATTTGGGTAGATGTGGATTCGAGGGGATTGGGTCCTCTGACGTATTCCATATCTATGACCGTAATCACCACAGCTGTGCTGCTTCGGAAAATATTTCGGCGTCTGCGCGCCCTGCGTCGATGACGTTGATACTCCGTCCTCGAGGACCTATTCTGACGGCCGACGTCACCAGATGTTTCACCAGATGTTTCACCAGATGTTATCAGTAGGACGCACGACGCCCATAGCCTCAGTTCCGTTTTTTCTGCGAACGTGTACGCTTCGGAGATCTCGGCGCGCCTCGTCTCTTTGGAGTTTCTGTTCTTTCGGTTCTTCAAACCTGTTAGTTTGTGTAGTAAAAGTCCTTTGAGATGTCTAACTCTTCCTCCCCGTGTCCGGGCTTCAAGAAGTCCGGGGGACTGCGGGTCCAAGATGTCAGTGACTGACTCGCACAATGCCTGTCTCTGGTGCCTCTGGGAGACCCATGACACGGATGATTGTGTCGTCTGCCAGTCGCTTACGTCCAAAGCCTTGCGGAAGCGCAAGAAGAAACTGTCGGTCGGTAAGGTGTCCAAGCCCCGGAAGTCAAGGTCCACAGGGCTTTCGACGGACGATTCGAGGGGCAACTCTCCGCATCGTCATCGGAAGTCCATTGGGTCTCGGTCCCGGAGAGGGTACCGCCACTCCTCTGCGAGGCACTCCCGGAAGCACCGTCATCGGTCGCCTTCCCCGTCCTCATCCGAGGACTCCGCCCGTCGGCGGGTCGCTTATCCCACCAAGCATGCGACGCCGGAG
The DNA here is from genome assembly GCF_040938575.1 of Ambystoma mexicanum. Taxonomy (NCBI): domain Eukaryota; kingdom Metazoa; phylum Chordata; class Amphibia; order Caudata; family Ambystomatidae; genus Ambystoma; species Ambystoma mexicanum. Next base: position 497,318,834 of record NC_090924.1, read on the forward strand.
GAATTGGCTTCCTTCGGTAAGAAAATGCTAGCGATTCTCGAATCGCAGGGCACTGGTCCGTCCGCGCTTCCGAGTGGGGTCAGTCATGATCGGACTAGAGACAGCGCTCGTACGCCTTCGGGCTCGGGTGGTTGGCACGATTCGCGGGAGCGGTCCCGCCCGGACAGCGGGAATCGTTCTAGTCGTGCCCGTTCCAGGTCCCGGTCCTTGACACGCTCGAGACCGTGTGAGCCTGTGATGTCTTCGAGGAAGACGTCGACGCCTGTGGTGCTGAGGTTATCGAGGGACTCTCTCAAGGCTCCGCCTCCGAGGAAGTCGTCGACGCCATCGGCGCCCAGGATGTCAAGGGACACGCTCAGGGCTCCGCCCTCGAGGCCTGTGTTGATGCTGTCGGCGCCGCGTTTGGCGTCGACGCCGATTCACTTGACGCCTTTCGAGGCTGTTTCGACGGGGGTACCCCGGGGCACGATTGAACACCCTAGAAAGGCTCTGGCCAAGGTCAAGCATGGCTTGGTTCCCCATTCTGTGCCCACTTTCCGCCATCTTGAGTAAATTTCGGAGGTGCAGGAGAGGAGGGTGGCAGCAGCTTGGACTACTCCGGTGAGTCTTCCGGCAGTGGGCAAGTCTTTGTTGCGAAAATACCACCCAGCCAGTAGCGACCCCTGCTACTTGACCAAGCACCCCACTCCGGAGAGTTTGGTGGTGCAGGCGGCTACGGCCCCAGCAAAGCAGGCGTCATATCCTACCATCCCTCCTGATAGGGACGACAAGCGTTTTGATGGTTGGGTGAAGAAAGTGTTTTGTTCAGGGGGGTATGGCTCTTCAGGCGGCCAACTCCGTATGTGCCTTGTCACGTTTCACGCACACCCTGTGGAACTGTTTCCTTAGTGGCTGAACATATTCCCGAAGGAGACAAACGGGATGGTTTTTTTGCTTTGGTCCAGGATGTCAAGGACGCCATGTGTGAGGCCGTTCAGTCGGGTTTGGACATGGTAGATTGTGTCAGCCGGTCCATGGCGGCGAGCACCGTAATACGCATGTTTGCGTGGTTGCGGAAGTCGGGATTTGCTCCTGATGTGCAGGCCCGGCTCCTCAACATGCCCTTTGACGGTGAACATCTTTTTGGCAGCAAGGCTGACGAGAGTTTTGAGGTTGCAGACTTCCAAAGCTGCAGCAAACTCGTTGGGTTCTGCAGTTCGCCAACCTCTGCCTTTTCGTCCTAGGGGACAGCAATGGAGGGGAGGTTCCTTTCGTTATTACTCATCCTTTGGTAAAGCGAGAGGAGCTGTCAGTCAAAGGTGCCACTGTAGGAGTGCCAGAGGTGGAAAGCAGGGTACTCGAGGTGCCAAGGCTGTTCGGGCAGTTGCCTCTTGGCCCTCAGGCAACGCCGCAGCTGCTTCAGCTCAGTCCCATGGTTCGCCGGTTGGGGGAAAGCTGGTGCAGCATCTTGTCGAATGGCGTGCCATTTCTTCAGATGTGTGGGTTCTGGAGATCATAGCCCACGGCTACTGTCTTCCCTTTCGGCAGAGGCCTCCCGACAATCCACCGGGGAATCTCTCGTTGCAGAGTCCGGATCCGCTCCTTGTGCAGGAGGTTCAAGCCCTGCTGGAGAAAGGCGCCATAGAACTGGTGCCTGTAGCAGAGAGGAACATGGGATGGTATTGCCCTTATTTTTTGATTTCCAAGAAACACGGGGGATTGAGACCCATCATGGACTTTCGCGGTTTGAACAAACTCCTCAGGAAGGACAAGTTCAAGATGGTTACTCTTTCTCAAGTCCTCCAGGCCCTTCAACTTCTGGACTGGTTGGTGTCTCTCGACCTCAAGGACGCTTATTTTCATGTGCCGATCCACCCAAAGCACAAGAAGTACCTGAGGTTCGTGGTTGGCGACTCGCACTTTCAGTTTTGGGTCCTGCCGTTCGGATTGACCTCAGCCCCGAGAGTCTTCGCCAAGCTCATGGTAGTAGTGACAGTGCATCTCAGGAAAGGGGGGATTCACGTCTAACCCCTACATGGACGATTGGTTGATCAGGGCGTGCTCTCCCAAGCAAGTCTTGGATCATCTGTCCGTCACCTGCCACTCCCTCCACAAGCTGGGCTTCTCCCTCAACTTAAAGAAGTCCCATTTGACACCAACTCAGGTTTACATCGGAGCCGTGCTCGACACGTCCCTTGGGCAGTGTTCTCCTCCCCAGGTGAGGGCTCATCACATTCAGCAGATGGTGCGCAAGTTTCAGCAGTCTCCCAGCGTTCGAGTTCTTGAGATTGCTCGGCCTCATGGCATCCTGCATTCTTCTGGTGCCAGGGGCCAGGTTGCGGATGAGATCTTTGCAATGGGCACTCAAGCTCCAGTGGTCTCAGTCCTCCGGCAGGATGTCGGACCCTGTTGAGGTGCCGTCCTCGGTCGCCCAGGACCACCTTTGGTGGGCCGTCGAAGGCAATCTGATGAAGGGGGCTCCATTTTGGCTACCCTGGCCGGAGGTGACGATCGTGACGGACGCATCTCTCACGGGATGGGGAGCTCATGCCAACGAGTTGACAGTCAGCGATCTTTGGTCTCCGTCGGAGTCCAGACTCCATATCAATCTGTTGGAGCCGAGGTCCGTCAGGCTTGCCCTGAAGGCTTTTCTGCCGACTGTGCGAGAAAAGAATGTCCTGATCCTTACGGACACAACAGTGGCCATGCACTACCTCAACAAAGTGGGAGGCAGGGTCACTTCCTCTGTGCAGGGAGGCGATGCAGCTCTGGTTCTGGGCAATCCAGCAGGAAGTTTCGATCTCGGCAGTTCATCTGGCAGGAGACGAAAACGAGACGGCGGACGCTCTGAGCAGGCAGAGCGTGATCTCTCACGAGTGGGAGTTGGCTCAGGAGATTCTTCCGGAGATCTTTGCCCTTTGGGGGACCCCTCAAGTGGATCTCTTCGCCTCCAGTGTCAACAGGAAGTGCGAAAGGTTCTGCTCGCCGGAATTTCTTCCAAATGGAGCCTTAGGAGACGCGTTCGTGATGGAGTGGTCCTTCCCACTGCTGTACGCGTTTCCCCCAGTCCCCGTCATTCCGCAAGTACTGCAGAGGTTACGGAGGTTCGGTTCCCGGATGATCCTCATTGCTCCGGCATGGGCCGGGAGGACGTGGTACCCGGACCTTCTCGACTTGTCCCTCTGCCCTCCACGTCGTCTTCCCTACCGAGACGATCTGCTCTTGCGGGAGGGGGGTCAGGTTCTCCATCCAGAGGTCAGATCTCTCAACCTTCACGCTTGGTTTCTGAAAGGTTGAGGTATAAGGATTGGGACCTCCCTGAAGACATGATGGAGGTGTTGCTTTCGGCCAGAAGGCCCGCAACCAAGTCCCTGTACCGTTGCCGTTGGAGAAAGTTCTGCGACTGGTGCAGGGTTAAGGATGTGTATCCTTTTTCATGTGACATTCCTATGGTTCTGTCTTTTTTGCTTTCTTTGGCCCACAGGGGCCTGCAAGTGGGTACCATCAAAGGTTACCTGGCGGCGCTATCTATATTTAAGCGCTCGTCTGAGGAGTGTTATTATTTTTAAATCCCTTTAAATTCTCAGTTTTTGAAAGGGCTCACTAATGTGTTCCCTCCGTCACCTTTCCAGGTGCCCGGTTGGGATCTGAACCTTGTTCTCAAGTTTGTAATGGGTGCTCCATTTGAGCCTTGGCATTCTTGTCCTTTGAGACTGTTAACCCTTAAAACTGTATTTTTAGTTGCGGTCACTTCCGCTCGCAGAGAGAGAGTTACAGGCACTTTCAGTTAAGCCACCCTTCACTGTGTTTCATAAGGACAGGGTTGTCCTGTTCGTCCTTCCTTTCTTCCAAAGGTGGTGTCAGAATTTCATTTAGGCCAGAAGGTTATTCTTCCGGCATTTTATCCTCATCCGCATCCTGGTAAGACCGGGTGGACCGCGAAGTTTAATCAAGTTCTTATGTGGTTCTAAGTGGGGTGCCCCTCTGCAGTACTCCGGGGTTGAGTTCAGCCCGTTGGGAGCCGCCTGGCTCTGTCCTTATGTTCCGGGATGTAAACCGTGCGTCAGTAGCCACACTACATCAGGGTGTGGTGTTAGTTTGATCGGCTAGTGTCACTGAGTGCTCGAGGGGGTGCAGCCCCTTACGCCCTCTGTCATGCCAGCTCCAGACTACTGTAACCCATCGGGGGCACCCTCAATGATCCCCACCACTTATCGTGTGTTGTGCACACAGGGCACTGTAATCATTCAATCCCTGTACCGGTTGCAGTTTGTGGGATATATTATGGAGCTTCTCTGTGGTCTCCCCCGGTGGGTTTCGCCATGGCACTGGTGTTCTTCGTCGTGGGGGGATGGGGGGGGTTCTCTGCCCCGCTTCACTTACTTGATATTAGGGGTGTGATGTCTTCCCGCTGCTCCTCCGTGCCCCTCTGTCTGCCTTTGCGGGGGAAGAGGGGGCTAGCCCGCTATGGCCGCGAGGGCCGTATGTTTCTTCGGCTGCCCCGCCGGCCTTCCGCCTCCCTCCTCTTGTGTGTACACGGCTACGGTTTTGCGAGCCTCCACCGGAGGCCTCTCAACGTCCCAGGCTGGGGACGGCTGCGCCGCGCCTCGCTTCTCGGGTGACGCAGTATGAGAGTCACCGCTACGCCCCTCCCCCGCTGCGGCCTGCCCTTCCCGGCGCACCTCCGGCACACAGTAGATGTTCAGTGGAGCTGGGGAGCGGCCGCGTCAACCTCTCCTGTCCGCCAAAGTGCTTCCAGCCGGATCATTCAGCTTCCCCTGCATGTATTCGTACGATTCTTTCGGGGGTCGTTCAGGAGTTCTTCCGTCTCAGGAATTGTCCTCTTTTTAGCATTTGAAACGGCGCTGAAAGGATTTATTGGGGATATGATTTATGTTCGAGCCGGAGCTCTCCTCTCAGGCAGCCATGTTCGTTGCACGCAACACCACTCCCTGCTTGCCATTCATTTTGACACTATTAAGCAGAAGAAAGCCACTTCCCCAGACATTTAATTTTGGACTACTTTATACATTGAACTTTGTACATCGGCTTTTTTCCTGTCACCTTTAATAGCCAAAGAACATTTTATTTTCCCTTGTCGTTATTGTAGTATTTGAGTGTGAGGGTCAGAATAGGTTTTGGACACAGGACAGTGAACATTTATTTTGACATCCTGATGACTGTCTCATTAGTTAGTTTGGTTGAGGCAGGGAGACCCCTCATAGAGTTAAGGCAAGTGAGGCTTTTTTCCAACACCTTTTTATTTTTAAATAAAAGCATTTGTGAAATAACAAACAGTGTGTGTCTTGTTACTCTGACCCCTCACACAACGCTGCACGAAGTAATTTCACTCCTAAAGCAAGGGGACTATATGGCAACATTGGACATGAAAGATGCGTAATTTCATATTTCAATGTTGCCCTTGCACAGAAAGTACCTAAGGTTCAAGGTAGGGACAACTCACTACCAATTCAAAGTACTTACCTTCGGCATAGCCTCGGCGCCAAGGGTATTCGCCAAAGTGCTTGCAGTAATGACTGCATGCCTGCAGTCAATTCCAGTGTACCCCTATCTAGACGACTGGCTAATAACAGGGGACACGCTACAAGCATATCAACAGAACACCCAAGAAACAATCTTCGAATTCTCAATCAACGAGAAAAAAAAATCTCCTTCCCAGTCAGGTAAAAGAGAAGGAAAAAAAATGCACCTTTTTACTAAAAATTGCTTCATTCGTTTACCGGGTACCACACGCTTGTCTACACATGCGTCCTATGCAAGAGTGGCTAGCAAAACAATGGTCGCAGTCAAGCGGTCTATGGGACGATCTAGTGATGGTTTTGTAATTCCTCGTTCAATCTCTGAAGTGGTTAACAAAGGAGAACCTTTTAAAGGGAAAATCATTCACCACTCCCTCAGTAGAAACCACACTATCAGGGTGGAGAGCACATTTCCTCCATTACACCGTGTCCGTAGTGTGAACGTAGGCAATGTTAAACGAGCATATCAATCCTCTGGAACTAATTGCAATGTTAAAAGCTGTACAATCACCAGCTGGCAAACAAAACGGTCAGACTGCACCACAGTGATGTACTATGGGTGGCAGGGGCACACTCTCCAAGTCTGTCAAACTATCCCAGAACATCTGGTTTTGGGTGCTCAATTACAAAACTCGGCTCGGGAGGATAGCTCAGGAGCAACGTGTTCGCCTTGGAAGCAAGATGACACGGTGATCCCCGGGTCCGTGCTTAGAAACCTCTGGGTATTAAGCGCGTTTTAAATATCATATCATATTCCTCCTGTCACATGTTCCAGGGGGACACTACTGTCTTGCAGTTGTGCTAAGCACAGAAGTTTAACTTCCAACAGAACACAAATAGCTGCTGCACTCGGACATCTTAGACCGCATCTTCACAAACTGGGGTCATCAGACATAGATCTCGTTGCAACACAAGCAAACACAATGCCCATACTACGCATCGAGGTATCCCCAGACTGCGTCCAAGAGGAACGCACTGTGGATGTAATGGTCAGGGAGATTTATGTACGCTTTTCCCCAACACCTCTTCTCAACAAAATAGTTCACAATATGCATCAGGAACAAGTCAGACCTATGCTGATGTCACCAGCGTGGGTGCATCAACCATGATTCTCACACCTGCTCAAAATGTGTGTTTGCACACCAGTCAAACTACTGTGCCTTTACTACATGTTATCCCAACATCAGATGACACATTGCATCCATGTCCACAAACACTGAACTTGGTGGCTTGGCTCCTGAAGTCCTAGAATTTGGACACTTGAAACTGCCCCAAAGATGTATGGACATCTTAAAGAAGGCACATAAGCCCCATCCAAGAGACTGCAATTTCAACAAATGGAAACGCTTTGTTCTGTGGTCCAGAACACGTAGCATCAACCTCATTGACTACTCACCTTCACATATTGTACACGATCTGCTTTATCTAGTAAATACAGTGTTCGTTTTTAATTCGCGTAAAGTTCATCTAGCATCACTTTCAGCATATACCACACTTGGAGTAAATTCTCATTGTGGAAAGTCGCAGTGGTGAAAGCATTTATGGAAGGGGTTTTTCAATTCAATTCTACTCCACGTTGGGAACTTAATGTTGTCCTTACAAAACCAGTGGGGTACCCCGTTGAGCCAATGCATAAAGCCAGTCTTAAAAATCTCACTTATAATACTGCTTTTCTTGTTGTTATCATTTCGATTAGAAGGGTCAGCAAATTGCAAGCTCTCAGTTCAAGATCCATTTTGTTATTTTTCACAAAGACAAAGTTGTGTTGCATACACCCATGTTTCTCTTCTAATTGTATTTCAAAGTTCCATGTCAATCAATCCATTTAACTTCCTACTTTCTTTCCAAATCCTCAACACTTTGCTGAAAGAAGCCTCCATACACTAGACGTCAGGAGGACACTGATGTATTACCTAGACAAAACCAAACCATTGAGGAAAACCGACCCATTCTTTGTTTCCCCTGCTGCAGAAATAGAAGGGGCCCTGTCTCTGAGTTGGCTGTTTCAAAATGGATTGTCAAATGCATCCAAATCCGTTATTCAGTGTCCAAGAATACATTGCCTTTCACGTCCAGAGCATCTAACTGGAGGTACTCTGGCTACTCTAGTTTTTATTGCAAATGTGCCCTTAGAGCCTATTTACAAAGCAGCTACTTGGAGTTCAATTCACACCTTCACACAGCATTACCGCTTATATGCACATTCAAGGGGTGACTCACAGGTGGGACAGGCAGCGTGAAGACATCTTTTTGCCACTGTACCTTCCAACAACCCACCATCATCTTCAGGCACTGCTTGCTAGTCTATGCAAAGCTTGCAATTTTAAGCAGATCCTCAAGCCTCAGAATGCTCCCACTTCCACTGGTCACAGTACTTCACAAATAAAGGATATCCAATCCTATAACTGTCTATTTCAGAAGGTTCTCAGTTTCTTTACTTCAGGGAAAATTGATCCCTTCCCGTGGATCAAATGTCCCCAGCATAATTCTTGTTCTGCCAGGTGTAATTACTCCCTTCCCTTGGCCTCTTGGTTTGGTATCTGGCTTTCACACAACACCAAGGGAGTGTCTCCCTTCCCATGGCTGAAGGTTCTGTGGTCTGCTCTCAGTTGTCCAGAGAATGACTCCCTTGTCTTGACTGAGTGTTTTATTTCACCTGAGGGAATTACTCCCTTCCTGAGGCTTCTTGGCCCTTTTTTGTAGATTTGGCACTACACAAAGAATGACTTGCTTCTCCCGGTATATTGGCTTCACAGTCAACTTCACACTCAACTGTACCCAAGGGGAATGACTCCCGTCCCCTGGTTTCCTTTGTTTCACCCTTCGGATTCTCATGTACCAGCAGGGCCTTCGACCCATGCTTCGCCATGATCACACACTTGGTTCTCTGGCTGGCCAAGTGCTTCCACGAGCAAGAGGACTAAGCTTTCTTTTGTTGTGGGTCCCAGACACGTATTTCTCTTCAGTTCACTGAACAGACTTGGTCCACCACCCTGCCAAGTACGGTTGTGACTCTTTCAAGTTGAGGTTATATACTGTCCCCTCTTTGGGAGTTCCACCCCTTTGTATTCACAATGTCTTTCTTTCTTTGGGGGTCTTTGACTACCCCTATTCTTATTCCGGGTTTCTCAGGGACTTTCCGTTTAGTGCCAACAGTCTCTTGTCCCCAACAGCCGGCCTGTGTGCTCCTGTACCTTCAGGGATCTTCCTGGTGGGCTCCGTCTGTCCTAGGATCTGATTTCAGGTTGCTTGCGTCTTCCGCGTACTTCGGCTCTGCTGCAGCCACTCTGCAGCCTCTAGCTCTCTACAGTTCTCCGCCCGTTTCGGACTGCGCGGTCCATCTTCTTCCTTATGCTGTGCTTCTGCTTCGCCAGTTTCTTATGGAGTCATTCAGCATGGGCTCCTTAGAGAGGCCTAGGTCCTCCTGACCGCATCCCTATCTGCTGTCTCTTCGTGCTATGTGCAGAACCGCTTCCCTGTGCTCGGCTCCTCCTGGGGTGGGTTGACATTGCGCCCCAATTGTTTCCCCAATGTGCTTTCGTGGACAACTAAAATGTTCACCCTGGCTCCAGGTAGCATTATTCATAGTTCTGCACCTCCTCCTCGTCTCAGTCTTTGTCACATCAGACACTCTTGGGTAGTCCTTGTCCCAGTAGGTGTTAGACTGATAGCCTGACACACATACATTGGCACACTCCTTATCGTGTCGGGTTTTACTGTGTGGGGAGTTGCGAGTGGTGATGGGGTGAGGTCGTTCTACTGTGTTCTCCCTAGATGTTGGTCCCTGACCCCAGAGGGGGTGTCTCTCCCCCATGAAATCATTCCTCTGTGCACCACCTCCAAAGGGACTGTTTGGTAGCGGCCTCACCTTCCTGGCCTCATGGGAAGGGGCTCCCCCTTGCGGAGAAGTGACATCTAGGGATTTGTCACAGTACATAGACATCTTCCATCTTTCCTTGCTTTTCTGTACTTGTGCATACACTCTGTAAGGCACAAGGGAAATCTCCTTGGGGAATACACAAGAAGCCCAATTGCAGTACCTCTGATAGTCTGCACTTGTGATCACTACCTACCCCTTCAAGTCCCGACTTATCCGATCCTCCTTGCATGTAAGTGTGACCTGCTGGTGTCCGGTCAAATGCTCGAATGCAAAGGGTCGAATGACCTTTTGATCGAATGTAAAATGACCGAAAAAAGTATCGAATTTTTATTTATTTATATATATTTTTTAGTTTAGCATATATAAAAAACTTTTTTCTATAAAAAGAAAATGGGGGGGGGGGGCTTGGGGGGATCCCTCCCGCCCCCCATTTAAAAAAAAAATAAAATAAAAATAAATCAACCTTTTTTTCGGTCATTTTACTGTCGAAAAAAAGGCTTTCGACCCTTTTGTTTTCGAACTTTTTACCTAGAACCTGACCTGCCTACTGCTTTCATTTTCTTCTGGGGAAAATAAATGTATATATAATCTTGTTACACATGTTTCTATAGCCATGTATAATTGGTCAGGTTGGTTTATGTGATTAATGTACTTTTACAGTCATCTATAAAAAGCAGAACATTTTTTTAGCCCTGGCAAGCCAAACATTCACACATATCCGTACCAACTGGAGCTGGTTATGAATGTGGTCTTGTGCCTACATTACAGACTCGGATGACTTAACCAAAGTTAGTGATCCTAAGCCATCATTTCACCTGACTGTGTTTTAGGTTATTAAATCGGGAGCCCATAAAAGTAATTGTTCTTGCAGTGTGTGCTATCAAAAAACATAAATGAACTAGACTATACTGTAACAATAGCTAAATTCTCAATTTTGGATTGCGGATAGTGGAAATGTTTTCTTTTTTTTGGAAACTATTCACTGTGCAAAGAAATATTTGTCCACACATGCGTTGATCGCCTTGAGCATCTTGGTTACTGTGTTGGTTGCTGCTAGTTGCGAGCGTTTTAGTAAATTGAAATTGATAAACCATATTTACAGTCTGTTGTCTGGATAGAGGCTATTAGCTGTAGATAGACGCAATGAGAGCAAATGGAAAGCATACATTACGCAGCACAATAAATGTTTTCGCAGCTGTAAAATATAGACGAGTATACTTAACAATGAACATGCACACAATACAATGTTATTTGTTTGCAATATTGTCTATTTTGATGTCTACGTGTTAAATTTAAGTACTTCAATTACAAGTTGACATAACCAGCTTTTGTTTATATTTCAGTGATCTCGTAATGATGGGGCAGGATTGCAGTACCAGTGTTGGGATATTTATATATTTTCATTTTTATTTTATTGTGCTTTAGAACAAACAGAACTTTTCACAGAGACTAACAAGTTTCACATTAGCAATTTGTGCATCTTTAGAAACTATGGTTAAAAGACATAATAAATACACCATTCAAAAAACAATAATTCCTTAAAATTCAAATAGAAAAATCCTTTAACATATTATTTTGAAATCACAAAATCTAGTTCATTGCCTATTAACAATCTTTAAGAACAGCTTCCAGAAACTTATTGACAGCAAGAGCTCATTAGTATTCAAGATTATAATCCACATATCCTCTGTACTCAGACTAGGGCTGAGCTCAGTTTTTTCCCACACATCGCATAAGTCTAGGCATGAGATACACAGGTGTCTTAGGATCTCATCTGCAAGGGCACAAAAACGACATGACAGTTTTCCTTTTGGAATCTTACTCCTTCTCCCCAACACTTCTATAGTTGGGCAAAGAGTTACCTTCACTCTCAACATTTTGAACCTAAAATCTCTCGATGGATGTTTCCTTAGATATGGGGCTAAAATATTTGTCATTTTTTATTGACCAGTAAAAATGGTAATCAAAGGTTTCATATTCCATTAAGCCAGCCCTAAGCTGAATCCAAACATGTCTAAATAATTTCTGGCATACCTTGTTAGGATTCAGCGAGGATTCAATTTTTGAAAGTAACTGGGTGCCCCACACCACCCATTTCACTAAAGCCATTAGGAGGACTGACTATCCTTGCAAAGGTTTGCAATTTTCCCCAGTCAATTCCGGCCTCCAATGGGATCTGACCCAATTCAGTCAAAATCCCAACCACTAGGACGGAGGCCGGAAGCCGCACAACTTTGTGCCATAATTTAGTCTCCAGCTTAGCCGAGGGTGTACAATCTTCCCTCATTTGTATCCCAAAGGTAAGCTTCAACACAATCTGCTGTCTGAATAATTTCATAACTGGCAGCAAAGAGTACCATCCAAATTTACAATCAAATTGAGATAATTGGAAAGTTGCTGCCAAAAATCTTTTTTTTCCCCACTTAAATTTTATTGAAACTTTTCCGATTAATAAATCAAGCCGTAAATGTTAGAACAGTAATTGCAATATCAACACTTCAAGTAAAGACCTCCCCTCCCCACCTTCTCCCACCCCCCGCTCAGGGATCAACCGAATTCAACATGTTAATGTGTTAATGGAGTCTCAGGGTTCACAAAACAAAGGGACCAATGCATCACACGGTATTACATCATAGGCTCAAACAGAAAAGAGAAGTAGATTGACAAATAATGGGAGGGACACGCTCCATAAGATACAAACCTTCTCACGAGTATTCATAGTCTCAACGATTCACAGTTCTCGTGGAGAACAACCATCCGGTCTTGTAAAAAAGTGTTCATAGTATCATGAGTCAATGCCGAGAGCTTCTCATATGTGAATATCATCCAAAACTTGGCCATCCATTCTGATTTTCTCTGAGGTAAAGCACTTTTCCACTTTTGGGCCAAGACCAGCCTCCCTGCATGGCTTCAACCACCCTGGAGAGGGCAGTTGGGATTCCGTCCAGGGAGGAGAAGCCAAAAAGGAAATCAATAAGGAGAAGTGGCAGAGAGATTCCCATTATGTCATTAATCCAGGTCTGGAGCTCAGCCCAGTAAGGGTCAAGTTTGACAGACCATCAGGCCCTGGGGCATTTGACTTTTTACTTGATATTGGTCATTTGCCCCAGGCTTTATTAGCTGCCAAAATCTTGTGGTATCTTTTCCAAGCATGCTACTTAACATTGTCTGCCTCATTGATCCCGATCAGGAATGTGTGGCCCTTTAACCAGTTTTTTTATTTTTGTTTTATGGGGTGGACTTCGATGTAATTTCCGAGATGCTTCTTCTTCCCTGCTTCCCTTAATTCTTGGTGCATCTGCTTTTTGCACACCCTCCCCAAACGGTCGAAAGCATGGGTCACCCCCACCCTCTACATCCCTCTTTCCAAGTGCCTTGCTGGCACTAGGCTCCACAAAACCATTGAGATGCAGGGGGCAAAACCATCTCGAGAGCACAGGATCTCTGCGCCTGCACAAAAAGATTCATCTTTCCATCAAAGGCCCCCGATATTTTAGAGGACCATTTAACTGCGTGGTTTCTAGGATTAATCTCAGTGTAGTCCATAGACCATAGAATGTTCGCTCAAGTCTGTGGGGTTAATCCTCAGAGTTCACCCTTTCTGAATCAGATCAGCATACCTGAAAATATAGTCTATGGTAGACTTCTGCAGACTATCCCGCCAAATGACGCACGGAGGGACATCGCCTGAGGAATTTCCATTTAAAGGTGACAGGCCCGATGCATCGAACTCCTGTCTTTTCATTTGTCCTCTCCTACAAGCTTCTCCTGATGTTTTTTTCCTGATCGTGGATTGATACCAGATATCCAAACATTCAGCATTAAAGTCTGCCACAATAACAGAGGCACCCTCTTCTGGTGTTTCCCTCAACAGTAAAAAGGATAGCGAATTCAGAGATTATTCCATCTTTCTAGGATCTGGACTTGGGTACACATTCAACAGCAAACACTTGTTAAACTCCCCTACACCTTGAGCCAGCCATTCAAGCAGGACCTCTAACATGTCTTTTCTTTCTTGATCAATTGTGCATACTGTGAACCCCCGATTTCGCCTTGCAGCCGTTAGTATTCCACCAAATCAATTCATTGATCTTTGCCACTGGCTTAGAGAGCTTAGGACCCAGTAGAGGTTTAGAAGTTAAATCTCTTAGGACACAGACTTCACCATCTCCCCTACCCACAATCGCTTCAGCCTTGGGTCCACCACCTCCATACACCCTGTCCACTGAATTCTCCACAATAGAATAGGTTGAAATGTTAGTTAAATCAAAAGAGGGACTATCTTCAATGTGTTGGCACTTTTAGGGACTTTCAGACCAGCACCTAACCCCACGCATTCTAATGAAGTTCAAGCAGGCGCCACAGTCCCCTTTACTTTTCTACTTTTGAAGAAATCCCTCTTCCGTTCCAAATCTAAGTTCCTACCTTGCTCAACCTCCCTCTTCAACATTGCCGTAAATGTACTTGTTTCCTCTTCTTTTTCAGCCACATTTCTTTTCTTTTTGGCCCTTTTACAGGTGGCGGACCTTCCTTGAAGTTACTGCATAGGATTGCATCTGCCACCTCATGACGATTCCCTAAAATGGATACTGGCGCAAAGCCTCTTTTACTGGAGTATGAGGGGCTGCTCCCCGGGGGTTATTTTTTCAAACCTCCATTTCCACTGTTAGTGTTTCCAATATGTTCCCAGTGCCGGTGGGCATCAGAGGTGGGTCTACCCCTTCCTCTTGTCCCTTTTGGCCCGAATTCAGGGCCATGGAGCCTTGATGAGGCAACGATTAACCTTTCTAGGAAGCTGACCTTACCTGCAAGCTCCTTTTTAGGTTCTGCCTTACCACATGTAATTTGAAATTCAATTAAACGTACCCCCTATCCATAGAATTCAGAATTTGTGATAATATTGGGAAGGACAGCTCGTCCACCTCACAAGATGTAACCCCCCCCCCCCCACCTCGCCCCGATTTGAACTCCTCTCTGAGGTGGCTGGGATCCGCTACAGGCCCCGCTCTGTCCATGGAGTCTCAGGCCCCCACCCACCGATTGTCACCTGAGCCCCCCAGTCGCACACATGTTCAATGTAACAGGAGGGGTGAGCAAGAAGCGTCTACTCCACCTGGGTTCACTTCTTCCGACTGGTACTACATGATTTCTGTCAAACCCTCTGCCTTTGCTGGCGGCTCTGCAATTGACCAATGATTCATCTTCAAATCCAGGGACAATCTCACTAAGGTTGTGTGAAATTGCTGGTGCCAAAATGGATACGTCTGACACCAAATCCTTTGTTGAGCCAAAGTCCTCTTCCACCATATTGTTTGTTTCAATTCTTGTTGGTAGTCTCTTAACACTTCCTGTTACCACCTTCAAGGAGTTATCCTGAGTAATTAAAGCCCCAATCTGCTGACCGTCTCCAGGCACTGCCAAACCAATGCTATTGCTTAGAGCTTCAGTCCCTTTAGCTCTACTGCCCAACAACAGCATGGTTGAAGATGACAGGGCTATTCCTTCTTGAACCCCGCCCCCTCCGGTTTGGGCATTACCGTGGTTATATCCCTCCCTCCCCCTTGCTCGGTCTGTGATCAGCCCTGTGCTTCTAAGGGTTGCCACCATTCTGTGCAGGTTCATGCTGATGAGCATCTGCTCTTCGTTTTCAATGCAGTACGGTTTAATGGAGGAGTACTATACAGCAAAGTCACCTAATATGCTGCTTTCCACACCAGCCTTTTAATTAGGGGGTTCAAAGGCCCAACGGCCCGCAGTCACTCTTATTTTGATCAAGAATTATCAAGGACTGAGCTTGGTTACTTGCTAATCCCGTCCCAAGGCACTCTGTGTACCTCGCATATGAAGCATAGGTCAGAGTTTCTTAGGCAGGCTAGGGCAATATTGGCACTTTAGAGCAGCACTCTGTGTGGATTGCTCACTATTTTCTTTGTGCGCCAGTGCTTATTACCTGTACTTGGAGTGGCGGTCTTTGCCGCCCGCACATCCCAAACACACCAAACACACTGCTTCACACCGCTGTGCTGCGTGCAGTAGGGCAGCCTTTGTAGTGTCCTCCTCCAGCAGTATGGAAACTGTAGAAACCGTGAAAAGACTCGGTCTTTGCCTCCAGGGAAAAACTAGCAGCTCCTTCAACGCCACAAATACACTGCTTCACACTGCACTTGAGCCCATAGGCGTGAATGCGATTTCAGACATTACATAAACAAACCCTAAATAATACTTAATGTTGATCAACAAGTCAAAAGGCCGGGTGTCGGTCACACCCCTGGAAAGACCAAAAGATTGTGAAATGTTCTCTTAAAAGATGTCTTCAGTTGTCTTTTAAAAGGATCAAAATTGGAAATCAAAACGCAGGCAGTGTGCTAACATGTTCCACCAGTCTATGGCTAATGTTTGTAAAGGTCTGCATGTTGCGCGACTTGCAGTCCTTTTTAGCTGAGTTGTTGTGTGCTCAAGAGATGGAGACACCACCACCCCCTCTAGTCACACCCAACTCCTTCTCCTTCAAGGAAATCAAAGAATGTGACATGATCAATATCATGAAATCCATCAAACTGCAAAGGGGACATTTGCCCAGTTACACTCATTAAGGATTGTGCGAGCCATCTCACTCCCTTCCTTACAGCATTTGTGAATGCCTCCTTTGCCACCTGGCAAAGTCCCCACCTGCCTTAAGGAAGCCTGGGTTTTCCTTCTCATCAAAAAACCCTCCCTTGACCCCTCTTTACCTAACTACCGGCCCATCACCACGGTTCCCTTCCTCCTCATAATATTGGAAAAAGCGGCCTATTTAAAGGTACAATTATTTATTGAGGAGAACTAACTTCTCGGGTTACGTCAATCCGGTTTCCGTCCAGGGCACGGGATTGAGATGGCCCTACTCGACTTAAAAAATCAAATGGACTATTTAAGAGACTCAGGGAAACCTGCTCTGCTCCTTCTCCTGGATTTATCGGTGGCATTTGACCTTGTCGACCACAAGGTTCTATGCCACCATCTATCCACCACAGCCAAATTCTCACCCAACGCCACCACCTGGATATCTTCCTTCTTGCAAGGTAGGACCATGCAAGTAGTCCCTGACATGGCCTCAGCCTCACCTACCATTTATCCTATGTGGCGTCCTACAAGGAGCATGCATCTCACCCACCTTCTAACATTTGTACATGTCTCCTCTTCCTCATACTCTACTCTGTGGGTATCTCGTACACTACGCTGATGATACCCAGATCCTCCTCACGCTAACAGGGGGGAGGGGAGGGAATATCAACTAGTGAACCTCTGCACCCTATATTGCCTTTATTGATATGAAAAGGTGTCATATGCGTATGAAGGCAAAAAACAGACATGAGTCCCTCTACTCCGTTTACATAATCATTTCTTCACACTTGGTCATGCGCCATAATAAATATCAAATTGATGCAAATTGAAGTTCAATCCAACTCCAATTTTTATTGTTGAGTGGTATTTAAATATTACGGTTTGCCTTCTGCGTTCGCGCGTGGGAACGAACAGACGTGAAAGGGAGAGACATTTTCAGAAGGGATGCAACACAGGACGTACATTCCAATTCCATAAACGATGATAAAGACGCTACAGAACTGGGGTTTATTTATGATTTGACCTGATTTGACAAAGGCATAGTGTATGTCGAAACATGTGTTAAATAAATAGTACAAAACAACGCGCTTCGCGCAGCTCTCAGCACCCCCAAAAGGGAACACATCACCCAGGCTAGGTATGCCGCCCACTGGCTCCCAGTTACAGAAAGGATAAACTTCAAGATACTTACCCTAACACACAAATGCATCAATCACTCTGCCCCATCGTACCTAGCAGACACCATTATCAGAGACCCATCCACACGCCCCAAACAAAGTCATCACGCCAATCAACTCAGCGTACCCCCCCATAAAAAGAGCTAATGCAGGAGGCATCAGCTTCCCACACATAGCTCCCAAACTATGGAATGCCCTACCCAACGCACTCAGAACTGAACCCGCACTCTCCACCTTTCGCAAAACCCACAAAACTACCCCGTTCATATAGCCCTCTCTGCCCGCACCTCCCTCCCTCTATCCACCCAGCCTCCCCTTCCCATCTTCTGATTCCTGTAACTAAGATAGGTCTACGCATACTCTGTGAACTGCAGGATCATGTAACTAAATGTTGATGATATGCATACCCTGTCAACAATAAGTTCTATGCTTTATCCTCTGTAACCAGCAAGCGTCTCTGTAACAGCGCCACGATGCCCAAGGGCTGATGCGCGCTTTATAAATACTAATAGATAAATAAACTGTGTGCCTGATCGCCTATGCCTTTGTCTGGGAGGTTGTAAGATGGTGGTGGCCCCTAAATTATTGTATTATTTTACTACTATCCCAATATGGCCTGGAAGATTATTTTTTTTTTTTACAAAGCTGCGATCCCTGGTGGTCGACTGTGTGGGGGTGATGGGAGTGTCCCGGATGAGCTGGGAGGGGCTAGTGGAACCGTATAACAAAGGGGGGCCTTCCGGCACCCGATGTTGAGTTATATTACATTTTAGCACATACGCAATATGCTGGACACTGGTATACCTCGACCCCCGGCCGATACCATGTCCTCTGGAATTTTACAGCGCGGCACCGACTAACCTTTACCTTCGACCCAGTCCTCACGACAGTGATCGCATGGTGGAGGCTCTTTAAGAGGATGGGTGTGACCGCCCCATATTGCAGAGCGTTACCCTTGTGGAATATTCAAATATCATGGGACGCTGACGAGTGTATGGTCCTATGCGACCTGTACCCCGAGGGACGGTTTGTGATGCCAGAGTACTTCGCATCAAAGCTGGGAGAGAGTCCCATTTAAATATTGAAGTATTATAGAGCAAGGGCGGTGGCCATCGTTTCCGCGGGAGCCAGATACAAATTAATGGTTGGAAGCTGTGGCGTCCTGCAGAGACACCAGGAGGCTGGTATCCAGACTATACCGACTATGTCAGGAAGGGCAGACCTTAACAGGCTGGGCACGGCAGAAGTGGAAGACCGACATAAACATTGAAATACAGGATGACTAATGGCAGATATGGTGTCAACTGACAAAGGATGCCTTGCTTAATGTAAGGCTCCATCTCATACAATTTAAGGTGTTGAACCAACCATACTATACAGCAGTGCGTATTTCCAAATTTGCCTCAAATGTCAGTGATGAATGTGTGAAGTGCGGGAGGGCACGGGCGGACTTTCACATGTTTTGGGTATGGCCGTTGGTTGCACAATTCTGGCAGGAAGTAGCTGATGTGTTATACGACATATAACCCCAGTGCTTTTTCCTTTTATGTACCATCTGGGGGACGTCGGGAAGGTCTCTGTACCGGTATGCAAATTCTTCAATCTGAGCAGCATAATGGCCCAAAAAAATGTGTATTGGAAATCCAAGGTACCTCCAAACGGAGCAGAACGGCTTGAAGCACTAACGTTCGTCATTGATTGTGGGGAGGGATATATTGCAATGGTGATATCGAAATGTAGGACAGAAGACACATGGGGATCCTTCTCGAACTATGTCACACAGATTAACAGGGGGGGGGGTGTGGTGATGAAGTAGATCACTAATATACTATGACATTTTTTGGGTACAGGTCACTCAGATCAGATATGCTGCATTGGGGACTGATAACCAGTGCCAATCTCACGTGTGTTAAATCAAGAACCTGAGCATCTATTTTGCTTTGTTCACAGTTGAATGCTGAAAATATGTATGTCATCAGATATTCCATGGCGTGCCTAGAAACACTTGGGTATAGGCACGTTATAAATGCCACATCATATCATACTATACTTCAGTTAAAGATACTACATTTGTATTTCCAGCTAGTTTCATATTCCCCAAAACAGGTGGATGCGAGCTATATATTCGAAGTTTAGCTCTTCTTGTCTCAAAAATGAACCAACTACAGATAAGTCTTCTGACCTAACACTTGAGAAAGGAAGGGTTAATTCTAGATCACCTATTACGTCCCCGGGTGTTCCTCTCACTGCTCTTAAAGAGCAAGGGTGACATTCATTCTATATTTTGGTTAGCTACACCCTTATCCTTCAAACTTAAATTCAGCAGTTTTCACTACACTTCATGTATTTCATGGATGTTGCTTTTAATCATACTCTTATTACTTTGATAATCTGTTTATAGTTTTTAATAAATTTGCTTTTAGTCACTGTTTTGCTGAAACAATTCTCTCACTTCTTACTTAATGGTAACTCATTACATTTACATTTTATGGTGAGATGCGATTCAAAACATTTATGTACGAATTACATTCTTCTTAGTATTATATTTGTATTTTTGTTACTCCCATATTGTCTGTGTTTTGTGTCTTGTTTATTCATCACTAACAGAGGGTCCTTTGCGTTTGATAGGAGGAAAGATTTTTACTCTGTATTGCCATCCCACACTCACCCTAACATTACTATTATATGAAATTGTGATGCCTTTAAATCATTGAGGGTCCACATCATTCAATTCAGTACAGTGAAGAAAAGGAATTTTGTAACTGTTTTGGTTGCTTAATCGAAGGCTATTGACCCCTTAACTGCCAATGGTTTTCCCTCCCAGTGCCAAGCCCTTTTTTGGTGTTTTCAGTATGTCGCCATTCAATGCCTTGTAACTTTATTTTTCTATGTGATATCGCAACTAAATTTGGCCCCTTTTCTTCCCACATGTAGGCGGCCATAACGCCACCAAGGAATCCTAGTTTGCTGTATGGGGGTGAGAGAAAATAACCAAAAAGGAGCACATTTTGTGTTCTTCGAAAATGCCAATAAAATTATGTGCAAAGAAGCCTGTGTTTTTTATTTCTTTGTAGGAGCTAGGAACAAATGGTTTGCTATGCTAAATTCGCCATTTTTCACAGGTTCAGTGGAAACCAAAGAACATATTTTTATAAGGTTACCTTCGGTTTTGTGTGAGGTAGCTGATTTTACTGTTTTTTCCAATAGGACATGCACGGACGGAATGGAAGAGGGTAGGAAAGAAGAATGGGAAGACAAAGGCATACATTTCTGAAAAGTAGACAAAATGCCAAGTTTAGGAAGGGGTCATTTGCGCAGGTCCGGCAACCACTATATAGGTACAATTCCCATAGTTTGGGGAAAAATTTGAAAAATGACAGGAATAAAAGGTATATGCTGTACATGGTTGGACATGTAAGGTAATGGCTTCTTTGAATATTGAGAAAAGCAATGCACCGCTACATTCCCCGACTCTTCTAGCCTGGAATTCACACATTTTTCATAAGCTTTTCACAAAACAAGCAATACCACAAGCCGAAAACAAAGTCATGGTACACAGGATTTTTATGCTGACGGCCTAAACAGACGTACTTAGCATGAAGGTAAACAAATGTGGTGAGGAATGGCAAGCTTACATTCTCTGTTGTTGAAAATCGTATTTTATTAATTTTTGAGTTATAACATTACATTGCAAGGTTAACCACAAGTCAACATAGAATCAATTATAACATGTCCCCCACCATGTCCCTCCCCCCACCTACCCCCAGTTTGAGCTTTCGTGTAAAGTTCACATAGCGAGTTCTTGGAGAGCGTAGCGCTGTTTAAACATAATGTCACTTTGCACGCTAGAGTTTTGGGCCAAACATTGGGTAGCTCTCAGTTAGTCCGGTGGGAAGCGTCTTTCCCCCTCTAGGGGGGGGGGGAGCCCTTTTGTGAACCTGTCCCGCTAGGCAGGGTGTCCATATTTTTCAAAGAAGGGCAGCCAAAGTTCCTCAATGTTTGATTTGGACTCATCTAGCAGATGCGTGAGAAACTCCATGTCATAGATGGCCCGTACTTTAGTAACCCATACCTTTTCTCCCGGCATGTTGGGACTTTTCCATTTCTGTGCAAGACAACATCTAGCTGCTATCAGCATAACCTGTAACATGTGGCTCTGGGTTCCCTCCTGCCCATCCCCTGTGTCAATTCCAAAGAGGAGGAGCCGGGGACAAGGGGGCCTTTCAACTCCGTCCACCCCTTTGATCCAGTACAGCACCTCGCCCCAGTATGTCTGGACCACCGGGCAGCTCCACCACATATGGATATAGTCCCCTCTTTCTGCCCTACATTTCCAGCATATGGATTGTATCCCGGCCTCATTTTGGCGATCCTCTGCGGGGGGTAGCGCCATCTATCTAGTACCTTAAGGGCCTGGTGCCGGAATTGCAGCGAGGCCTTGAAGCGGTTGGCCCGCCTGCACATTTCAGACCACCTTTCATCACTGATCTCCTCCCCTAGGTCCCTCCCCCATTGTGTGCGTGCCAGTGATGGGTCCCTTGGAGCGGAGTGTAAGAAGAGTTTGTAGAGGCGGGATATTACCCCCTTAGTGCCCCGGGTGGAAATGAGGAGTTTCTCAAACTCAGTTAGGTCTCTTCTGAAGGTGTCCCCCCCCCACCCCACCATGATGCTCCAGTAAGGACCCCCTTGAGCTGGAGGTATCGGAATGGGGAGAGGGTTCCTATTCCCAGGGCTTCCTCTAAATCCTGCAAGGGTAGGAATGAGCCCCCCACCCAAAGGTGGCCAGTCCTGATTAGAGTGGCTTCAAACCATGTCTGAAACGCGGCTGGCTCTGCTATCTTATCTATAAGGGGGGGGCCCAGATACAGCTCAGTGGGGAGGGCCAGGTTGTGAGACAGCGGTAGTAGCCTCCCTCCCTCCAAAGGGACCACATCACTTTCAAGACTGGATGGTTCAGGAGCCTTCTTGGAATATTCTTTCTAGGAACCCAGAGCCATTCCTCTACTGTGGCAGGTGCGAGGAGCTTGTTGTCCATGGCTACCCATTGTTTTTCTGTTCCAGGAGTAAAGTGGTCGATCAGTACCCTCAGCTGGGATGCCCTGTGGTATGTCTCGAGGTCTGGGTAGCCCACCCCGCCATCGTCTTTCGGCCTGGTTAGCACATCATAGGAAATCCTGTGTTTTTTATCGGACCAGAGAAAGTTCAGGAGAACTCTTTTCGTTTCTGTAAAGAATGTCTTGGGGACCTGGACGGGAAGCATTTGGAAGAGGAATAGAAACTTGGGAAGAACCACCATCTTTATCAGGATGAGGCGCGCCATCCAGGAGAGACCCGATCTTGCCCATCTCTCTATATCCTTTATAATTTCAGACCAGAGCGGGCGGAACTTACCCGGGAATAGGCCATCAGGGTCTTGTGTCTCCTGAACCCCTAGATATCGGAACCCGTCCTCCTGTAATCTGAAGGGGGCTCTCTCACATAATTTGCCTCTGGGTGTGCCAGGTCTCCCCCCACAAATGCTACCGACTTCCCGAGGTTGACATTGTACCCCGAAAGCTCCCCATAACGCGTCAGGCCCTGGAGGATTCTGGGGACCGTCTGAGACGGCCGTGTAATGTAAAGTAGTGCATCATCCGCGAACAGGCAGATCTTGCAATGCATATCTCCTATTTGTACCCCTCTGATAGCCTTGTCGTTGCGGACAGAGATTGCCCATGGTTCCATCACCAGTGCGAATTTTAGTGGGGACAGTGAGCATCCCTGATGTGTGCCCTGCTCCAGGGGGAACGTCCGTGATTCCATCACGTTTGCAACCACCCTAGCCGATGGAGAGGAGTATAGCACCGACATCCAACCAACCCACCTCGGCCCCATCCCCAGAGCTGAGAAAACCTCCCCCATGAAGGCCCAACTGACCCCGTCGAAGGCCTTGGCTGTGTCGCGGGCCAATAAGAGCGCGCCCTCTTTCCGGACCACCCTGGAGCTGAGCACATGGAGGGTCTTCCGCATATTATCAGAGCCCTGTCTAGGATGAAACCTGCCTGGTCAGGATGTATAAGGCGGGGAAGGCAGCCCTTCAGTCTGGATGCAAGGATTTTGGCAAAGATTTTGGCGTCGAAGCGAGATAGGTCTATATGACCTGCATTCTGCCTGATCCTTGCCGGGCTTGGGGTATAACAGTGATTAGGGCCTGTAAGAATGTCGGTGGGATCGAATCCCGATTTCTAATTTGGTTAAACAATTTGGCCAGCGGTTTCACCAAGATGGATTGGGTTTGTTTGTAGAAGTCCGCCGTGTAACCATCTCCCCCCCCGGAGCCTTCACAGCCTTTAACCTCTTGATGGCGCCCTCCACTCCATATTTCCCCCTCCAAGACATCCCGCTCCGAGTCACTCAGCCGGAGCAGGGGATGTTCTGCCAGGTAGGACCGAATATCGTCCAATGACTCACCCTCCTGTCTGGAGTAGAGTTCACTATAAAAGTCGGTGAAGCCTTCTGCTATTTCCTCCCGGCTCCTACGAACCCTACCATCTTTGTCCCTGAGGTGGCCCACTACCTGTCTACCCTGCATTTTCGAGCCCTTTGCACCAAAAGGGTCCCCACCCTGTCCCCCCGTTCGTAGTACCTCTGTTTGGTGTATCTGACTTTCTTGATGACTTCCCCTATGAGGACCGTGTAGCTCCTGTCTTTTTTTAGCCTGCATCTCCACTAGAAGAGCCTCGCGGTCCTCTCCGTGAACTCCCAGCCTAAGTCGCAGGGCGGCCAGCTCTGTGCGGAGCTTATTTTCAATTAGGTCCCATTCACGCTTACGTCTTGCGCTTTCAGCTATCAAGAGGCCCCTGAAGGTGGCCTTCGCAGCCTCCCAGACCACAGACATGTCGGTCTCCCCATTGTCATTGGTCTCGAAGTAGGATATCATTTCTTTCTGCAGGGATTCCCGAAAAATTGGGTCCTTAAGGAATGTATCGTGCACTGCCATTGTGATGACCTCGGGGAGATGGGCAGTGACCAGTCGGCTATAAGTAATTCGTGGTATGACCATGTTATCGCCTCCACCCTTGGTTGATCGGCCTCCCCGCTCCCTTCCTTGGAGATTAGCAGGTCAATTCTTGTGTAGGTGCAGTGTGGGGGCGAGAAAAAGGTATATCCACCCTGGGACGGATATGTTCTATGCCATATGTCAACCCAATAGTGTTCCTGGAGAAGGGACTGCATAGCTAGATTGTCCTTGGGGATTCCCTTAGGCGTTCCTCCCTTTGCCGACCACCAGTCCAGGCCATCGCCATTCGAAAGCCAGGTAAAATGGATGCCCCCAGCGATATCGGACCCCTTTCTCCTGTAGCCATCTGGTGATGGATCCACATTTCTTCCACATCTGGAGCGTGAGGGCGGAGAGGTCCTGATAGATTGTCACCCTGGAGTTCGCATACTGAATGTCCCTCAGATTCCTCGCCCTCTCCAGTAGCCTGGTTTTGTCTCTGTAGTAGTGGAATCTTGCCTGCACCGAGTGCGGGCCCCTCCCGCCCCCACCTGACCGGTAGACCCTGTCGAGCAGGAGCATCTCTCTGGAGTCGGATCCCAGGACAATCCTGATAATGTCCTGGACCTTGCCCTCCAAGCCTGTTTGGGTCTCCCCCTCTATCTCCGCAAGGCCGAAAATCCTCGGGTTATTTCTCCTTTGGCGGTTTTCCATATCGTCTACCTTGAGCTGGAGGTCCTCTTTGCGGCGCTGGAGCCCCTTAAACCTTACTTCCATCTGCGTTTCAAGGAGGTCCGTTGACGCTTTATTATTCTCCACCCCTTCCATTCGGTCTTCTAATGTGGAGACCTTGGCCGTGAGATCGGCCAGTTTGGCACCCATATCTGTCCTCATGCCTCTGATCTCCTCGATCGTCTGGATATTGCTCTGGATTGTATTCATGTCTGGGGCTGACGCAGAGGCGGGCCCGGTCTCCATTTCCGAGTGTCCTGGGGTGAACAGGTATCTTGCCAGCATCTCTTTCCAACTCATGGGACTACAATCGTTCTGGGTTACTGTGGCTTTGTGGGGCGACCCCCGACATCCACCCCAGGTCCTGAGTCGTTTGTGCCAATGTGTGAGGCAGATCTGCGGGGTTCCCCCCCCCCCGATACTGGAAGCGCGCGTTGATCCCTGGGCTCTGTTTTGTGAACTATCACACTGGTCTCGTCAAGGCGGCCCCCCCAGTGCGCTGGCCTAGGGTTGGTGGAGTTCTAGTGTCCACTTCAGTACCACTCTCGGGGGGTCGGGGGGGGTGTGTGAGTGGTTTAGTTCATAGCTGGTGTACGAAAGTTCAGATATTGGAGGTACCCGTCCTTGGGTGGGCTCAGTTCGTGTTACTGGTCTCTTCCCCCTTAATGTGTTGAGGGGGTTAGTGCTCCTATGCCTCCCTGATGCTGGTGGTCCAAAGGAGCTCGGCAGGCCGCGCCGAGATCACCCCCCACCGCCGCGGGGACGAATCACTGCTTTACTTTAATTGACTCCGGAGGCGGGGGGAGGATCACCGGCGCAGGCCCTCTGCAGTCTGGCAGGCCGCAGCGGCGTGTTGGGGGGCCTCGCACAGGGCGAGCGGGTACTGCGCGGATGGGGCGCCCGTCTCCTCCTTCCCCAGCGTGGGTGGCCGCGCTGCGGTCTGCTGCCCACGTCTTCTCTGGTGGCGTCGGGGGGAGGGTAAGGGCTGAGGCACAAGAACCGCTGGCACAGGAACGGGGCACCTCTGGGGTCCTCTCGAGCCTCTTCAGATTCCCCGCCGGGTCCTCTTCATGAATTTCGCTGTCTGGTGGGGGCTACACTTCGTTGGGGTGCATTTCTTCGCTGGTTTCCCGGGGCCGTGTGGGGAGCGTGAAGTTTAGGCAGCCATCTTGCCCGCGCCCCCTGGTGGCCTCCGCTTACATTTTTTGAAAGAGCACAGGCAGGCCTTTGGAAGGGTAGGTGACTTGTTCAGGTTACAAAAGTGTACAGTGCCTAAAGCAGCAACTGAATGTAGATCACATTTGGGAAATTAAAGGGATGTGTGACAAAGTGCAGTAGCAAATGTATGAAAACGTTATGAAAACCAAGACAAAACAACAAATGTCCTACCTTCGCATAGTCCCACAGGTGTCCCGACGGAAACGGTGCCTCATATGTGGCAGTGCACCTACTTGGGCGCAAAGGGAGAAGGCCAAACCACTGGTACATCAAGTGCCCTGGGGAAGACTGGATTTGGCTTTGTGGATAACCCACAGATTTGTGCTTGGGTTGTCGCAGCCACCAAGGAAAACTGGGAACCCCATGCAATTCTGAAAAGACTCCTGTGGGAATCCACAGAGGTCTGACTTGCGCGAAATGCCCTAGAATTTATTACCCACAAGCCCCAGAAAAGTCTGAAATTTAGGAACAATAACACAATTTTCAGACATGTCCTATCTTCCCGTGTTCCCACAGGTGTCCCGATGAAAACGGTACCTCGTGTGTGGGTACACCTACCTGGGCGGAAAAGGAAAAAGTGTTGACCGTCCACAAGTCCAACAGCAGTCCCTGGTAGCCGCGGCAGGGTCCACATCCATTCGCCGAGGGAAATTCTGTAATGCTGAATAGCCAGAGCTCCAGGATGGTTTGGGGTGATGTCCCTGGCCTTGCGTGGCTGTCCTTCATGTGGGTTGACTGTCCACAAGTCCAGCAGCGGTTTCTGGGAGCCTCGGCAGGATCCCCGTCCTTTCCCAGTGGGAGAAGGTGTAACGCAGCCCAGCCAGAGCTCCAGGATGGACGGGGGTGATGTCCCAGGCCTTGGGCACCCGTCTCCCTTGTGGGTCGACCTTCCCCAAGCCCAGCCAGGAGCTCTGGCTAGGCTGCGTTACAGCCTTTCCCTCTGGGGAAAAAGGGGGACCCTTGCCGGTGCTCCCCGGAACTGCAGCTGAACTTGTGGACTGTGGAACCCACATGGGAGACATGTGCCCAAAGCCAGAGATATCACCTCCGACCATCCTGGAATCCTGGCTGTCCTGCGTTACAGCTTTTCCCTCCGGGAAAGGACAGGGACCCCGGCCTTGGGCATTTGTTTCCCATGTGTCTACCGTCCCCAAGCACAGCGGCAGCCCAGGGAGTCCCGGCAGGGTCCCTGTCCGTTCCTGGAGGGAGAAGTGTTAATTCAGGCCAGCCAGAGCTCCACGAAGGTGGGGGATGCTGCCCCTGGCATTGGGTGGCTGTCTCACATGTGGGTCGACCATACCCAAGTCCAGCGGCAGTTCCGGGGAGCCCCGGCAGGGTCCCCATTCGTCCACGCAGGTAAAATCTGTAAGCAGCACAGCCACAAGTCCAGAAGTGCAGTCTGGGCTTGCGAACGGTCAATCTACGTGGGAGACAGCTGCTTGCAGGGAAACACCAATGTTCTGCTGGCATGAGGGGCAATATGTGGCCTGACGCTGCAATTGTGTACCAGCCCTCCAAAATAACTCCCCAGACTGCCCACTCCCGCCCACACCACCAACAATCCAGCCCCAGCCCCCACCACCCTACTGACAATGGGCCCTAACCGTAGAATAATACATTAAAAAAATGACTTGCATAACATTGCAGCTCCTCGCGTAAAAAACTAAACCTGTAAACAAAACAAACATTTATTTTCTATGGTCAGCCCAGCAAAAACACATCACTATCACTCTCGGATCATTAGTTTTGTATTTAGTTTTGTCCCTTCCCTAGGGGCTGATGGGCACATTATTGTGCCCATCTGCTGCCAGGGTGTGCAAAATGTATTTCCCCATGCTTTAGGGGCCAGGGAGGGAGAGGGTCGCTTACATAGTCAGGAGCCCCCCCCCCACTTCACAAACAGATCACTGTTGGTCTAATGGCATTGCTGTGCACGCATTGAGCGATCCACGCCCAGCAATGCTTCAAGGTAGATGTCCTTGGAAAGGGGCGAGTCTCCCCTTTCCAAGGACACCTCCCTCGATCTAAACGGCAATTAAGACTACAAGTGGTAATACAAGTTCACCTTTGGTACATGCCTGTACTACACTGTTAAAGTGGCATCAGTAGCGTAGCAGCCAGACTTATCTCCAGAGTAAATGAGCAGTAGTAGAGATTACACAAAGGACCACAATTACTGTGACTCAAGCAAACACTGACTCAAGGTTTTAGTTAAAAAATATAAGTACATTTATTTAAAATCATCTGTTCATAAAACACTTCACTTCTATAATTTCAAAACCACACGTAAAATACAGCACACACAACCACTTCCACTTGTTCCAGCAAATTCAAGGTAAGTACATTAGGATTTGATAGACCGGTGTTGCGATACTAACGCGTACCCGCGGCTAGAAATGCTCACGAAGTTGAAACACACTTTGTACTTTAGAATTTCAAACAAGGGAAAAGGGGTTAAAATCACAGGCAATACTTTTGTCTAGGCAAGGGAATCGGAGGACTTGTTCAAAGATACAGATTAAAGTCGATAGGCCTGTGCCAGTGTCAATGGAGCAGATGCTCAGTTGCCGGGGATCACACGTTGAACAGTTCGAGATTCGAGATGCTAAGAGTACTTGGATATTGTCAATTTGAAGGAAAAGTTATAAGAGGGAGAGAAGAAAGTATAAATCTTCGTGGAGGAAAAGGGTTCACACAGATTCCGGATGGTCAGTCGGAGAGAACGACCAAATGTGCACAGTACCTTATTCCTTTGGAGAAAAGCTGGTCCACTGCAGTTGTTCCTGCAGACTCACGGTTCCTGCTGCTTCAGTCGTGGGGACAAGGACAACGTCTGGAGCGATCTGCTCTACCCAGGGATGAGGCCAGCAGCAGCGAAGAAAAAAGACAGCGAAGAATAAAAGGTGCGCTCTTTTAAATCAGTAGAGGGCTCTTCTGATGGCTATCCAGACCACTACAGCACAGCAGTGATTTTGACCCAGGAGAGGATGCTCTGACTGAAGAAAGGGTGAGCTGGTTGATCCCACCAGGCTCAAGTAGATCTGGGGTTGCAGCAGCCATCTTCTTCTCAGCTTCTCTTCGGTTCCTTGCAGTTCCAGTGGTGACTGTGCCTTCTAACCCAAGAGTCCTGCCTTTTATGCCAAAATAGCCCATTCACTCAGTAGGGGGGTTGTCCAGCCCGGACGACCACCTCAACCAATCAACACAAAGTGCGACTCGGGTCTCCAAGGAGACCCTGTGCAGGAGGTGACTACACCCCTCCCTCACATTCAGCCCACCTAGACACCCAGATGCCAAAGGAGGGATCTGGTCAGAAGCCTGCCAAAAGGTCGGCGAACAAAGGAGGCAAACCTGGTTTGCCGCCCAAAGAAAGACTCAAGAAGGATGTTAACAAAAAGAAATGGCGATTAAACCCAACCAGAGCCGAAATAAAAAGTATTTGGGCCAGCGGGTTTTAAAAGTTTGAGGCTACTAAAATAGCCTAAAATGGTACCACGTTCTATAATATAACCGCGGTAGGAAAATTAGGGTAGGTACCACTGCCACCAGCCAAGTCTTAATGTTAAGGGAGCGAAACAATGCTCCAAGAGGCACAGACAAAAAGCGATAAGAATTAACCCTTTCCAATACTCCATATGAGGTGTACTGGATCCGTGGTTAAAATTGACTATGTAAAGTTTAATGGCAACTTTACCCTTTTCTGGGGGACAGTAGTCAGTCCCAGAAAATGGAGTCGGTGGGAAGCCTAAGACAACCCTGTGTTACTGCACTGAAGGTGCTGTGTAACACGAAAGAGTGGGGCTACTGAAGTGGTGTACTCCAGAGTCCACAATCACAAAAACAGTCCAAATACACATGGCAAAACACAGGTAAGAGTGGGGGAAAAGCTCACACTCTTACCATGTGGAAAAAATAAACTCCAGAAATCCAGCAAAGCTGCTGGGGGACTCACTAGGTGAGGGAAATTAGCCATAGAATGAGAATTCTCCCTAACAAAATCCAACCCCCGGACCGTGAAGCGGAACCTCCTCCTCACATATTCCAGGGGTTGGATTTTGGTTTTGTGCGATCATACAAAGTGAAGTGCTGAAAAGGACGAGATACCTCGTCCTTGGCACTTAAGGTGTTAAAAAATTGGAATCTGTTTTATGCCAACCACACGCTAGAGAATATTAAAAACATGGGACAAAAATGGATTGAGTATAATAAACTGATCACAAGTAATGAATGTGGTACCCTTCTACAAGTAAAAGCAAAATACAATAGGGGGGGAATAAAGAACGCATACATTTGGCCAGCTATTTAACACATAAAAGGGAAAGGTGCAATAATATGCTTGATTCTAAATTCTATTTTACAGGTCTCTAAAGATAAATTGATTGTAGATGCTTTTATAGATTTTTGCAAGACCCTCTATGCATATGAGTCACTGAACAAGCTGTCATTAATAGATAAATGGCATAGTAAACCCCACTCTTGATCAAATAAATTTACAAATCCTCAAGGCTGAAATTGCACAACACCAAATCTGTTTGGTTTTGTCTGCTTTGAAAAAAACACTACTGCTAAATTGTTTAAATATTATTATTTTTCTTCTTCTTGGAGGCACTATTTCGGTATGTCCTCTTTAACTACAGAATGTTTGTGTTTTTATCTATTAAGTTGAATAAAGAAATCCATAGCATTAACATTAGCAGTATTCGATATTTCTACCTATATGGATAATATCTAATCGGGTAACCTCCATTCCATTACTACTTCCTACCATTTACACATTTTCCAAGGTATCTGAACATACTATGGATTTAAATGAGATATTCTCCCTTTAACATCACTGCATAACAACTAGTCCGCAAAGGGAGGACCAGCAAACCGTACTCTCGTCACATACCCCCACCCTCTGGTACTCAGTTTAAGTATTGACTCGCAATGCTCCCACAATTCTCCAGTTTCACATCTCTCTCAAATCGTGGCTTTTTCAACATCACCTGATCATGAACTAATCCCAATGGAAGCTCAGAACACAAATAGATGCCAGCTTAAATGCTGGCTACCCACATTTTGTACAGTGCTCTGCTGCTCTTGAGCTATGTCCCTGCTGTTAAAAATAACAAATAAATATATTTCTGATGTTTGATAATCTGCTTAGAATCACATGCTGTGCATAGGTCCGACATCCAGTGGTCACTGCAGAGTATTGCATTTTGTTTTTCGTAGTCGAAAAGGGGACGTCGACAAGGCGTGTCTGTAACACTATCCCTATAGTGACGTGCGTTGTACCCATAATCCCTCACGCGTCGAGGTACCTCAGATTGTTTTTTTCCACCCAGCTTCTGGTCGCATTACGCGGAGCTCCTAGAGAGACATTGCAAATACTTACTATCGGACCTCGGTCCTTAATTATACTTATTATATTGTTAAAGATCCCTCCCCTCGACATTAGCTGTGAAGCTGTTTCTCCGCCGAGCAAGTTTTCGACGGAGGGGAAGAGACGGAGGAGATCCTTCGGCGCTGTCGAACACGTGGCCTGGCCTTGCCGGCCAACATACAGTAGGGAGAGTGGGGGTTCGAACTTTTATCTTCTCTTTGAGAATGTCTTTCTTTCTCCCCTATCTTTCCCTTGGGGTTGTTATCACCAGTTATTATTGCCTCAGCTATGGAGAGGACAGCTTTTAAGTTTTGCCCACGCTGTAGGGGCAAATACACTTGGAAGGACAAACACAAGCTCTGTAATCGTTGCTTGCCCCTTGATCATAAGGAGGACAGCTGTGCGGCCTGGAAGCTCTTGAAACCAAGAACTCTTAAAGAACGCAAAGTTAAGAGGTGGGAGGACTATGCTATGTCGAAGTCAGTTTCCTCACCCGCCGCCGCTGTTACAGAAAGTGACGAGGAGGGTGATAACTCGACGTCCGTTACGGAAGTCATTAACCCCCAGAAGGAGCGCTCGCGCTCCTCGACGTCCGTCCCCGGCCCCGACGGGCTCGGCTCACGCCCTGCTCATGGGGATGAACACCCCGGCGACAGGGACGCACACAGACCCCATAGGCCTAAGCACACAACCCACGGCTCTTCTTCGTCGAAGACGAAGGATCCATCAGCGCCGAAGGGGACGCAGGGCACTCCGGCGTCTACCTCAGACCGTAAGGGTCTCAAGCCCCACCCGCAAACGCAGCCGCAACCAGCGATTGGGCTTTCATCAAACACGGGCGTAACCCCAAAATCATCCGACGTAACGCTCCATAGAGCGGCCTTCGAGGAACAACGCGTAACGCAGGCAACGTCGACACCAGAGTCCTCTACTGACAAACTCGTTGTCGAGAGCCTGGCGAGAATTGTTTCCGAAGAGACACGTAAGCGGACGACGAAACAAACGTCGAATACCGCACAAAAAGCTATAGAAACGCCGAAAGAGCATAAGAGTAGCCAGGAACTGCCCCTTTCATCTAAGGGCACTTCGGAACTACCGGAGGGCTTTTCAGATGGCGACGGAAACCTTTCTTCGACGTTGTGGGAGCGTTCTAAGCGTTTCGAAGCTGAAAACACTGATTTCCCCCCTCTAGACTATTCAGGGGTCCCCCATGAGACCTTTGAAACACTCCATCCTTGTATGGAGAAAATGGAAAGGTTTTTGGGAAACCAAAACCCACCCACACCCAAAAGACTAAGAGAATGTCCCCAGGATGACCCTAGGGTCAAAATTCCTAGGCTGTTTCCCCCTTCTACAGACGTATATGACCTCACGGAAGAGGAGCAATACCTCCAGGAGGATGATGAGTGTTTGGGTGGAGAGGAAGAACATGAGGAAGAGGGGTTTGAAGAAGATCCTTACACTAGTGCAGGAGCTTTCGAAGAAGATACAGCTACCTCTCAGCCTTGGCAATCCCCATCAGTGCACTCAGACCCTGATGTCTTTCACCCTTCTCCTCCCAAGGATTCACCTATTGGACACACCTCTCCCATAGATGACCAACCTTCACTTAATGCACTATTGCGCAAGGCAGCAGCGCATTTTGAAATAGACACAGGGGAGACTCTTCCTGACATAGACTTTGTAGAGAAAGTTATTAAAGAAAAAGCCCCTGTTAGTTAGTCTATTCTGCTCCTGGCTTCTATAAAGAGAAGAATAACTCCTTCCCTTTCCAATCCTGCCTTAGTCAGAGGGGTCAACCCTCGGATAGAAAAGCTCTTCAGCCCTTCGCCCTTTGACCCGTTGTACATCAGAGGCCATTCTATTCCGGACTCCCTCGTAGTTACTAATACAAGGAAAAGAGCAGGGGTACCACTATCCACTAGTGAGGCACCACCTGACAAAGAGGGCAAAAAGCTCTACGCACTTGGGAAGAAAATCACAACGTCCGCCGCCTTTTCAACTAGGATTGCAAATAACAATTCCCTACTAGCTAGCTACGCAGATGCACAGTGGAGCAAGCTGCACAGCGAAGCAGAGGACGCACCAGAACCCCTGCGTTCACGCCTGTTAGCTACAATCTCAGAGGGATCTCTTGTAAACCAGGGCATTGTAAAGAACACCTTAGATGCTGCAGAGACGGCTGGCCGTTCCCTGGTTCAGGGAACACTTCTCAAACGCCATGTCTGGCTGCGCAATTCGGGATTTAAGCCGGAAACCCAGGCTTCCCTGATAAATAAGCCCATAGAAGAAACACATCTGTTTGGGAAAGCAGTTGATGAGGCCCTAGAACATGCGAAGAAAGAGTTTGATACCATCAAAACTCTTGACCACATTTCTAGGCCCCCTAACAGACACGGCTATGGCAATAGACACTCCTTTCGTGGCCAACGCCAGCAGCAAAACCAACAGCAATTTTACTCTGCTACCAACTGGCCCTCTAACCAGGGTAACAACACCAAGTTCAGTCAAAGAGGCCAACGCCGTGGCAGGGGAAGAGGTCGCGGCTCCAGCCCCAAAGGTTCCACGCCCAATGCCAACAAATGACCCGAAGATTCGGGTCCCCTTCCATGCATCACCGGTCGGGGGCCGGCTAACATCGTTCCTTTCAGCATGGGAGGGAATATCGTCAGACCGCTGGGCATTATCCACCATAGCCCACGGAAACTGCATCGAATTCAACGGTTCCCCGAAGTACAGACCCCCACGGAACCGACGCATGACACCGGAACACCTCACCATTCTTCTACAAGAAGTAGAAGAGCTACTGAAAAAAGAAGCTATAGAGGCTGTCCCCCTATCTCAGGTAACAGAAGGTATTTATTCAGTGTACTTCCTTGTACCCAAAAAGGACTTAACCATGCGCCCTGTATTAGACCTGCGCCCAGCGAACAGGTTTGTCAAACCCCAAAAGTTTCATATGGTGACCTTGCAGGAAGTAATCCCACTGTTATCACAGGGGGATTACATGACAACACTGGACATGAAAGATGCATACTTTCATATTTTAATGTTGCCAGCGCACAGAAAATACCTCAGGTTCAAGATAGAGAACAAACACTACCAGTTCAGAGTACTACCCTTCGGGATAGCATCTGCACCAAGGGTATTCACGAAGGTACTGGCAGTGGCAGCGGCCCACCTGCGCAGGTTATCCATCCCGGTATACCCTTACCTCGACGACTGGCTCATAACAGGGGATTCTTACGAAACATGCTTCTCCAATACCCAAAAGACTGTAGACCTTTTGTTCCAACTGGGCTTCTCCATCAACGAAAAGAGTCCAGCTTAGACCCCAGCCAAATCAAACAATTCCTAGGGGCTCTAATTCGAACAAAGGACGGCCTTGTCTTCCCCTCCAACGAGAGGGTCCAAAACATGCTGTTTCAGATCCCCCATTATGTGGCAGGTCGAGAGGTGACGGTACGCAAAGCAATGCGCTTGCTAGGAATGATGGCGTCATGTATTTATTTGGTACCTCACGCGCGCCTGCGCATGCGCCCAATGCAAGAGTGGCTCAACAGCCAGTGGTGTCAGGCCAGCGGACAATGGGACGATCTAGTGGTGGTCTTGCAGGCCTTGGTTCTCTCGCTACGGTGGTGGACAAAAGAAAACCTGTTATTAGGGAAAACTTTTGCCACACCCGCAGTGGAAGCCACTCTAACCACAGACGCATCCCTTACAGGATGGGGGGCTCACCTATCCCATCACACTGCTCACGGAGCGTGGACTCCGAGCTTAGCATCCAAGCATATAAACCTGCTGGAACTACTAGCGGTGTTCAAAGCACTGAAAGCCTTTCAGGAACACCTACAAGGAAAGACAGTGATGGTCCTCACAGACAGCACCACAGCCATGTACTACCTCAACAAGCAAGGGGGCACTCACTCTCCAGGACTGTCCAAGCTGTCCCAGAACATCTGGAAGTGGGCTCTCAAACACATGTTCCTACTATCACAACATGTACCAGGGGAACTTAATCTGCTAGCAGACGAACTCAGCAGAGACTTCCCCCTCCCCGTAGAGTACGAATGGCGGTTACAAGAAGACATTGTCTTCGACGTCTTCACACAGTGGGGTTTCCCAGAAATAGACCTGTTCGCAACTCTGGAAAACTATCAATGCCAAGATTACGCCTCCAGGTACCCCCAGAACCAGTCCAAGGGGAACGGTCTATCGATTCCATGGTCAGGGAAATTTGTTTACGCTTTTCCCCCCCGACTCCCCTTCTCAACAAGATAGTGCACAAGATGCACCAGGAACAACTTACCATGATACTGGTGGCCCCTATGTGGGCCCGACAGCCATGGTTCGCTCACTTGTTAAAGATGTCTCTATCTCCTCCAGTGAAACTGCCCTGCCCGTACAACATGCTGTCACAAGACAGGGGCAGGACACTGCACCCATGCCCTCAGACCATGAACTTAGCAGCCTGGCTCCTGAGGTCATAGAATTTGGACATTTACAACTTCCACAGAGGTGCATGGACATCCTCAGAGAGGCCAGAAAGCCTAACACTCGTCACTGCTATTCTAGCAAATGGAAAAGATTTGTCATCTGGTGTAGAGGGAAGAGTATCAACCCCGTTGACTGCTCTCCCACACAAATTATTCTGTACCTGACCCATTTACTGGACTCGGGTCTAGTATTCAATTCTATTAAAGTACACCTGGCAGCGCTTTCTGCTTACACCACTTCACAACTCAAAGTATCGTGGTGGAAGATCCCAGTAATCAAAGCCTTCATGGAAGGGGTAAAGAGAATACACCCTCCAATAGCAAACCCAGCTCCCGGCTGGGATCTAAATGTGGTACTCACCAGGCTCATGGGGTCACCCTTTGAACCCATGCACAAGGCAACTCTTAAAGATCCCACTCTTAAGACTGCTTTCCTAATAGCTATTACCTCCATTAGGAGAGTAAGTGAACTACAGGCCCTTTCGGTTTTAGACCCCTTTGTAACAGTTCACAAGGATAAAGTGGTTCTACGCACACACCCAAGGTTCGCACCGAAATTAATCTCCAAATTCCATGTCAACCAGTCTATAGAACTACCAACGTTCTTTCAAAATCCTTCAAATCTAGGAGAAAAAAGCCTGCATACACTTGATGTGCGCAGAGCTGTCATGTTTTACATGGAAAGAACTAGTCCACTGAGAAAGACTAATCAGATCTTTGTCTCGGTGGCAGCAGGAAGAGAAGGAGATGCAGTTTCAAAATCCACTATATCTAGATGGATTGTACAATGCATCACTCTCTGTTTCTCTCTTGCTAAGAGAGAACTACCCTTCAAGCCAAGAGCACACTCTACTCGAGGCACTGGGGCATCCATAGCATTCATTGCAAATGTTCCCCTTGAGTCCATCTGCAAAGCGGCAACCTGGAGTTCTGTACACACCTTTACAAAACACTACTGTCTAGATGCCCACTCTAGATCTGATTTCCAGGTGGGACAAGCAGTATTAAGACATCTTTTCTCTACTGTTCCTTCTCACAACCCACCTCCAACTCCGGGTACTGCTCGCTAGTTTATGCACAGCATGTGATTCTAAACAGATTAACAAACATCAGAAGACAATGCATTACTTACCGTAAAAGCATTTCTGATGGTTGTATCTGCTTAGATTCACATGCGCCCACCCTTCCTCCCCGCTCGGATGGAAGGAACATAGACATCCTTTTCTATATCTCTCTTTTCTGTACTCACTCACGTCTAGAAGGCTCCCTCAGGGCAGAAAAATACAAACAGAGGGACCTCGATGCGTGAGGGATTATGGGTACAACGCACGTCACTATAGGGATAGTGTTACAGACACGCCTTGTCGACGTCCCCTTTTCGACTACGAAAAACAAAATGCAATACTCCGCAGTGACCACTGGATGTCGGACCTATGCACAGCATGTGAATCTAAGCAGATACAACCATCAGAAATGCTTTTACGGTAAGTAATGCATTGTCATACTCTATGTTCACTCTGAAATTACTACTTTAGGTATGAACTGGATGCAAGATATCATCTTGAGGGTTTTATTTAGTGCAGCGGTCACCAGAAAAAATCATGGCGCTACAGAATGGATGAAAAGTAGGGGTTTGGAAGCAACACTTCGACCTAAGAAACATTAAGTAGGTAGGTTTGAAGGTGCTTTCAGAAAGTTGGTAAATTGCACTTGCTTCGTAATGCAGATGGGAGATAATTTCAGTTATGCTTCCTGGACCATGAAGGAGCGACCACCCAGTCTTTCTTTCCGATAAATTGGAACAG
This sequence comes from Ambystoma mexicanum, assembly GCF_040938575.1. Classification (NCBI taxonomy): domain Eukaryota; kingdom Metazoa; phylum Chordata; class Amphibia; order Caudata; family Ambystomatidae; genus Ambystoma; species Ambystoma mexicanum. Next base: position 497,356,612 of record NC_090924.1, read on the forward strand.
TGATTCTTCTGACCTGATTAAATCTTTGTGGACAATTTGGAAAAGAAGGTCTTCATTGATTTAAAAAAAAGTAATATCACATGTGTGTACTCTTTTAACGGTAAGGTACATGCTCTTGAAGACAATCTTAATTATTTTTTATTTTTATAATTGGATGCCAGTGAAGACCTCGTAGTGTCGGTGTTATAGGTCTGTTTTTTTGTTAGAAAAATATTCTTTGGACTCTTTTCAGTGGGTAGAATGAGAAATTTGGTAGTCCTAAATAGATACTGTTATTAAAATCCAGGCAGCATGTTACAAAGGGGTTCATAACTAGAACCTGATGTGAAAAGGACTGAAGCGGAAGGATGCATTCCTGAAGAAGAAACATGATTTCGTAACTGCAGCGATTTTGCTTTTTAGTGTCAGTTTGTTATCCAAGATGATACCTACGTTTTTAACTTTGGATTTAGGCTTTGGACATTTTCTGCAAATGGTTGGCCAATAGGATGGATTCCAAAGATTGGTTTCTGATTCACAACATAGATCTCTGCTTTGTCAAGATTGATTTTTGGTAAATTCCTGTCCATCCAACTTTTGCCGAAAGTAAGCATTCTTCCAGACAGGTTGTAGTCCAACTCTTGTAAGTCTACCAAAATTTGAGTGTCCTCTGCATAATTTAAAAAAACGCACAGAAAATTGTGAATAATGGCCATTAAAGGGCAGAGCTATAAATTGAACAGTGCAGGTGAAAATGCAGAGCCCTTTGGTATGCCACAGATTATAGCTAATGACTGATGAGAGAACAAGCATACCTATTGTGACACTGCTAGAAAGGAATGGGTTCAGTTAAGGTCTGCTCCCCGAAAGCCTTGACTTTCTAGTTTGGCATGTAAGATTCAATGATCGACCATGTCAAATGATGCTGACAAATCGAGAAAGATCAAGGCCCCTGGTCTAAAATTGAAGTAGTGTTTTAGTTCTGTACTGTGTGATTACATCAAATACTAAGGGGCTAATTCATAAAATTTAGCGCACAAGTGGCGCACGCGGCTGGTGCACAGTGTGCGCATGCGAATCTCTGCGCCAGCCGCGTGCGCTAAAATCCAATTCCGTGCACAGCGTATTCATGGATTTTAGCTACCAAAACCAGCCGTGGCGTACAGTGGTGCAGCGACCCTGCAGCAGCGCCAGTTACGCCCCCAAGAACGCCCCTCGCACAGAGAAAAGCCATCAAAATCCCCAATCCAGCGCAAAGGGCTGCGCTAACCTTGTACCAGCACGGCAAGCGGGGAACGTGTATTACTGGGGTTCGTGGGAAGTTTCACACGCGATTTCAGCAGGGTACGTGTATTTCGGGGGTGTGCGGGAAGTTTCACACGCGATGGGCCCTGTGCGAGCGGGGTACGTGTATTACTGGGGTTCGCAGGAAGTTTCACACGCGATTTCAGCAGGGTACGTGTATTTCGGGGGTGCGCAGGAAGTTTCACACCCTGTGCGAGCGGGGTACGTGTATTACTGGGGTTTGCAGGAAGTTTCACACGCGATAGGCCCTGTGCGAGCAGGGTACATGTATTACTGGGGTTCGCGGGAAGTTTCACACGCGATTTCAGCAGGTTACGTGTATTTCGGGGGTGCGCGGGAAGTTTCACACGTGAATCAGCAGTGTGGGTCCTCCCAGGTGTTCCCTCTACACCCTCCACGGCCCCTGCAGGCAGCCCACACCACAGGGGACTACCCTGCACCCCTGGTCATGTCCCGCAGGCAGCCCATCCACCATGGGCATGCCCCCCAGCCAAGCCACATGTCAGCTTGCACTACTGATCACCAACTCGTGTCCCCCTGCACCCCACCCCCCAGCAGTGCAGGGAACCTGCCAGCAGGCCCCCACTCATGTCCCACTCATGTCCCCTTGCACCCCCACCCCCCAGCAGTGCAGGGAACCTGCCAGCAGGCCCCCATTCATGTACCCCTGCACCCCCACCCCCCAACAGTGCAGGGCATCTGCCAGCAGGCCCCCACTCATGCCTCCCTGCACCCCCACCCCCCCAGCAGTGCAGGGCACCTGCCAGCAGGCCCCCACTCATGTCCCCTTGCATCCCTACCCCCCAGCAGTACAGGGCACCTGCCAGCAGGCCCCCCCTGCCCCCCAGGTCATGACGATCCTCAATCATGGCCCTTATGGCCAGCCTCCCCAGCCCAAAGACCCAACCAAGTATTGCATCCACCCACATAGAAAAGGCAATTACATGATACAACCCCAATGGCAAGTATGTAAATGAACACATGTCCGTCACACACACAATGGGTGCAAGTGAATGTGAAAACCCATATCATGACATGCATGAAACCAATGAGATAATACCACACATCGAAGTATGAAGAAAAAAATGTATTAAACACAACATGAAAGTAATTAAAATCCAACACACAACAATGGGAATAATAAAAGAAAAGCTGCATGTCCATGAAAGAATAAAAAAACAAGAAATCATAATCCAAAGAAATCCAAAAGAAATGGTGTCCAAAGTCCAACAAAGCAAAGCCAAGGGAAAAAATTAAGTGAAAACCATTGCTCCATGGTGAAAAGAAAAAAAAAAAAGAGAATAATCCAATGGTGAACTATGTACAGATGAACAATCCAGGGTCCATGAGCCCAACTGATGAAATGAAACCTATCAAAAATACTACCTAATAAAAAACTATATACAAAAACGTGGTGCTTTGTCCAAGCGCAACCAAAATAAAGAAAAAACGAAAGGAAAAACCTAACACTATGTAACTATATACAATGGCGGTGGGCAAGTCCAGCGGCTCACTCTGTGGTGGCCCGGGCCAGGGCATCATCGAACTCCATGTCTATTTGCCGGAGGCGGGTCTCTGTCCTGGCCCAGAGGTCTCGCAGGGAGGCACTCGTGGCCTGTTCCAACTCCCGCGAGTTGCCTCGAGGCACTCTGCCCGCCTCAAAGCCCGACGCATGGAGAACTCCGCCCTGACCATGGTGAGCCACGCCTCTTCCGCCCGCCATCGCTCCGCACCGATCTGCTGGCCCAACCGTTGCCACACAGAAGACACTCCCATTCCTGGGTCCTCCTGCCCTCTGGCCGATGCCTGCCCCTCCGATGTTGATGGCCCCGAGCCATCATTGCTCCCACCTAGAGCCTGCTCCTGCTGTCCATGTGCCATGTTTGATGGTGCCTGCACATCCTCCATCAGCTGGTCTCCAGTTGTGGTGTCCACCCCTGCTGGGCCGCCGACTCCCGACTGTGGCAGGGATGTGCGCTCCACCAAGCTGGCTGTGTTGGTCGGGCCAGTTCCACAGGGGGCCCTGGTGGAATCTGGGCCGGAAGACGGTGTGGAGAATGACTGGCGCATAGTCTCCACAGAGGTGGAGAGAGGTCTGCCAGAGTGTGCGACACATGTAGGAACCCACCAACCAGGGCCCCTCCCAGCAGTGCCACGTCACGAAGCTGCTCTCCGTGATGGCGTGCGTTCTCCACCCAGGAAGAACGCACGTCATCACAAATGACACGCGTGCGCAACACGACACCAACCAGAACGGAGCCCATACGTTCGTGGGACTCCTCGTCCGCAGGTAGTGGAGAGGCAGATGACATGGCACTCTCCCCTACCTGCGGAAGGGCCTGGGACGGGCCTCCCTGCTGGTGCATGGTGGTGCAGTCACAGGGTCAGGGTCAGGGACAGCGACATGCACAGGCCCCCCCCCGCGGTGACCTGTGCTGCCTCCTGACCCTGGCCCTGGACTGCACCACTTGCACCAGTGGTACTACCCCACCAGGCCCCATGTGCGGCTCAGTAGTGGGCTCCTCCTCCTCTGTGGAGACCACCAACCTGGATGTCTCCACACCGTCTTCTGCCATTGGAAGCCCTGTGGGGGCTCACCCGGCCCTTCCGCCACAGCCGTTGTGGCAGACGCAGCACCAGCCCCCTCGCTCCCGGATGATGGTAATTCCTGGGAGGATGGCTGGGCCTTGCGTCGCCACCCAGTGGAGGCATCACCGCCGCTTGGCTCCACAGCGCCGTCTCCGCCCTCTTCTTCACTTGACGCTGCATAGAGGGAGACATAGAACACAAGCATCAGGGTACATTACAAAATACCCTAGACAGGAAGCAATAACACATGAGTGGCACTGTCAAATGTCACTTCCATCCTGTCATTCCACAACACATGGGTGAATGCACACAACACACATGCAGAAATAGTCCCGGCGCCTGCAATCAACATCCATGTAGAAGGGCCTCTGTAAACCAAGATGTTGCCTTCAAAGTCACATGCATCCATGGCGTTTCAAAGTCACACACACACACACATGTGCACCATACATGTACATGACATCAGCACCCATTCCTCGCCCCCCCTCCATGTCCAGGAACAGACACAGCCATGCTTTCATGTGTGCATTCCGCATAGAGCTCCCCATGTTGCATTAAAACACATGCACCAACAATGTGGTTCACACGTAACTGGTCTCGCATGCATGACCATGATGTCCCTGCACACACACATCCATGCATGGCCTATGTCACACATACAGGCAAGCATCAGACTACCAGCACACTCCAACATGCCCTGTCTCACACAGCAATGCTTGGCCACTTACTGCTCAACTCCAGACGGGTCTGCCTCTGAAGGATCTGGGCGTGGAGCGCTGGGCCTACGCATTCCAGGACACTCATCGGGATGTTACTCATGCGTGCCCAGCCCCCCTCCGCAAGGCGCCGGGCATTGTGGAGGGTCCTGGACCTGAAGTCCTCCCAGCGCTTCTTGACATGCTTGATGTCGCGGGTTGCCACCCCCTCCGCGTTGATGGCAACCACTAGGTCGTCCCAGATCCTCTCCCGCCCTTCCTTGTTGGCGCGTGATGTTCCGAAGAGGGCATCATAATGCCCCAGGACATGCTCCACCAGGACACCAACTTCGGTGGCGGTGAAGCTGGTGACCCTCTGCCTCTCTGGCTGGGGGTTGCCAGTGGTGCCAGATGGAGATTTGCCCGACATGGCAACCCCAGAGGCAGGAGTGGGTGGGCAACTGGGTCCTGGGGCTGGGCTGTGGAGCGATGGTATCCCAGTCGGGAGTCTTCTGTTCCAGCGGGGGTGGACACAGCAACTGGACCCCTGGAGATGGCTGATGTGCAGGCAGCAAATAGCAGGGCACGTGGGCAGCAGGCAGTCAGGCAGCAGCAAATGGCAGGTGGGATTGTGCTCTGGGCTCTGGGGGGCAGTAATTCGGCTTTCTGGGCAGGGGCGTGGTCTTCCGTGTGTTTTCGCGTGGGCAGCTTGATACGGAGTGATTTGGCATGTGAAAAATTGCTAGTCAGCGTGTAATCCGAGGAAAGGGCCTTAGCGCGTAAACGCGTCAGCACACGCACGCGATTTCATTGGACCAAAGGCCCTTAGCGCATAAGCACGTAAGTTGCATTACGCGCGCAGCCGTTTCCCTCATAGCACGTGATGACAGAGCACACATGGAAAAACTGCATGTCCAAGTGTCATCGCGTGTAATTGGAGGAAAGGGCCCGCGTATACGCGTATCTGACGTGTACGTGTGGGCCGGTTTAAAAGCTATGTGTAGGACGCCATTTCCTTGTACATGCTTTTCGTGGAGAGCGAGTGGGTGAAATCTGTACTTCTTGTCGGTTCACACGCGATTACTTCACAGCGTTTCTAGTTTGTACTCCCTGTTACCTCAGGCAGCATATAATTTTTCTTTTGGCGGGGGTGTTGCCAAGGCGCACACGCGTGTATTTTTCACGTTCATTTTCCAGGCAGACGGGTTCCGCACATACTTAGCAACTGTGCTTGTCCCTTGTGTCGCGTTCCCCTTCAGAGGTCATTGTAGGCTGCGTGTATTGCACGTACGCTTATTTTTGTGTTTCTGGGTGCCACAGCGTAGTGCGGGTTCATTTTTTCACGCACGTGGTCTATGAGGGGTTGCGTGCACGTTCATTTTAGATTTTGGGCTGCCTGTGCATTGCGTGACCCGTCATCTTCCCCCAGGGGTCACAGACAGCCTTGATAGAGCACTAGGGTACAAATTCCATCTAGTATCCTACCCCTTTGACCCCCAATTGCCCAGGACAATAGTTTACTGCAACTCCCATACGCACAACATCATCACTGCCATGGTTGGGAGGCGACCAAGCGGTAAGGGAGGCAAAGGTGGCCGACCTTCAAAAGGTGGGCGTGGTGGGCACGGTAGGGCACGTGGCCGGGATTTGCAAGCTGCCCCTATACCCCCATGTGTGGAGGAACAATCGGGGACACCCATGCCCCCCCCCCATTGTTGAGGGAAACATGGCTGACACCATCCCAGCTCAGCCCCTGTTGGACCAGCCCATTGTGGCACCTGACCTGGCACAGGATGACCCCCAGGCTGATTTCCAGGTCAGCAAGTCTAGGCCACGTGTGGCGGTGCAAGTTGTTGTCACCAAGCCACGTGGATCTGGGGCAGCTATGTCATCTGCTGCCCCAAGTATGCAGGGTGGGGAGGCCGCAGGGGCAGCTGCAGCTCCATCCGCCCCAGCTCCGACTCTCCCAGCCAGGACAGTGTCAGTCCAGGTCCATCAAACTGACATTCCCCCTGCCAACATTACCCTGCAGCCAATGCCTGCATCAAGACCTATGGTCATTGTGCATTCCCACACTCCTACTACCCAGTCCACCGGTGATTCTGCCCCTACTGACCAGAGCGGCGTAAGCCACTCTGGCTCCGCTCCACCTTTAAATAAGAGGAAGAAGGGTGCTCTGGCACGACAGGCTGAGACCCCAGACACGGCTACACACTCCGGCACGTCAAGGAAGCCTTGCTTTAATGACGCGGAACTTGATGCACTTGTGTCCTATGTGTCGTCACATAGCCACGAAATGCTGGTGACTGCAGGGTCCAAGACCACAACTACTCAACGTAAGGCACACTGGCAGATCATCGCCGACCGCATAAGTGCCCTTGGATTTGTGAGGCGCACAGCTGATGATTGCTACAAGCGGTGGAATATCTGAAACATAGAGCAAAGAACAAGCTGGCCTTAAATCATGCCGCTACTCTGGTGACTGGCGGTGGGTCTCCACAAGAGGACAACAAACTCACTGAACATGAGTCTGTTGCTGGGGCCTTCATCACAGAGGAACAGATCCAAGGTGTGGGAGAACTACCTGATTATGATGCATTGTCCGGTGAGTGCCCATGCATGTGTGTGTAATGCATGTGTATGTTGTTTGGGTGACGGGTTCTGATTGAGTGCCAGGTGAGGGTGTGTGTGTGTGCCTGAGTGGTATGGGTCACCCATGTGATTCATCCAAAACATTCAGCGGCCTTGGATTTGGGTGTGACAGTATCCCTTCTGCCCACAGTAGTAATTTAGCGCAACATTACGGCAGTTGCCCTTGAAGTGGCATCTTGCAACAACATTGTTTGTATTTTTCAGTGTTCGTTCAGGCTGATTGTTTCAATTCTCCCACTTTTGCTACGCATTCCTCAGCCCTATTGTCACATTTGTTACATGCTTCTGTCATTGATGAACCCCACATTGGCCCACATGTGTTACCTTGTTAGGTCAATGATTTGACCATTCAGGCTGATTGAGTATTGGCCTGATCACATACATTTTTGGGGCCTGTTTGAATGTGGAACATGATAGTTGTTTCTTGTCATGTTGAAGTGCACAACCATTGATGTGTACATCGGCCTGCAATCACTGTATTTTTGTACACTGGATGTGTTGCAGTGTGTGGCACATGCGTATTTTGTCACACTATGTAGCATTTTTCATCTCATGTCCATCTTACATGGATGGCTGACAGTACTCATTCACTGACATATGGATGTACTTGTGCAATGTACCATGGCTATGGTACATGCCATCTGTGTGATGGCATGTGTCATGTATGTGTATTGGACATGCCACTCACAGGCCAATGCGTGATGGCAGTGCTACCCAGCATGCAGCAAATGTGTTGCTCTTCCATCTTGGTGTCATCAGTGTCTGCCTTTTGCCTCCCCTTCCAACTCAGTGACAGTGCATGCATGGGAGGGTTATAGTCATGTGAGACATGTGTAAATCATGTACTGGTTCTGTAGCTTGTCAGGCCTATTTGTGTGCTATGGTGCTAATGCCTGTTTCCATTTTTTGTCTCATGTTTTTGCAGGGGATGACACACTTGATGTTGTTGAGGTTGAGGAGATGGTGCAGACCCAGGAGGAATCTCGGGCACGACCGGGCACCAGTGGGGGACGTGGTGGTGGATGACAACCCAATCTTGCTGCAGACCATTCTGTCCAGGGGTGTCTCTGGGTGCACCTCCCAGACCTCTATTCAGGTGCTGATTCGGATGATGAGACCTATGTGCCGTCGCAGGTAAGTGTTTCTGGCAGGGATTCTGTTCTGTCCAACCCACCTGCACCAGGGGGAGAACCCTCTATGGGGATGTCAGTGTTGGTAAGTCCGCCTTTGGCGGTTACGGATGCAGGGTCACACTCCACAACATCTGATCCTGTTCCTGGGCCAGCAGATCCGAGGGGGAATGTAGTCCTGCAGCCTCAGGCGGTGCCGGAACAGCAAGGCGCATATCGCCTTGCCCCAAACGGGTGTAGTGCCCGCCGACGCGGTGGCCGTACGCCACCAGGCAATACCGTTTGTGAACAGTCCATGTACGGTATGGCAACCCAACAGGCAGCATCAGTTGAGATGATGGCTCAAGCAATGGAGAGGGTGGCCACTTCCATTGTCCCCCCTGAAAGGCAGATGGAGCAACTACAGCAAGCAACAGACTCAATTTGCCAATCACACAGGGAAGACATGTTGGCGTCCAACAGGGACCGACTGGCGGCACTGGAGACTCTACGCCAATCGATATCAATAGAGTCCCAGGGCCACAGGGAAGCCCTGAGGGTAGAACTCCATCACCTCAGGGAGACTCTTGTTGACCTTGAGGCTTCCACTAATTTGAGGACAGAACAGCAGCTGGAGCGGCTCACACATTCGGTCTCAGCTGAGATGCAGGCAACTCGAGAGGAGATCCGGGCATCACGTCGGGTGCTGCATGGGGATGCCCGCACTATAATCCTCCAGAACGAGACCTTCCACACCCGCATGCTTGCTGCCATGGAGGACAATACCAGGGCTTTGCGTGGGCTGCCTCCCATAGCACCACCACCTCCTGATGCAGCAGCAGAGGGTGATGAGCGACAGCCGCAGTTCTCCCACAATGGCATAGCCGTGCAGGCCATGAGCCCATGGAGGTGTTTTTTTTTCCCCAACATCCGCACCCTGTCCTCGGACCTCCTGGGTGGCCCCACCATCCCCTGGCCCCCACATGGCCATTTTTGATTTTTAATTTTCTTTTACAGTGTGTTGCCTTGTGTGGCTCCCGTGGGCATCCACTGTATTCCGGCTGGGCACATGCAGGCTTGTCCTGAGTTTGGGTTAGATGCTTGGGTTCGTGAGACACACACCCCCTCCTGCTTCCCGTTTCCATGGGCTTGCAAAGGGTGTGCCCAAGTGACCGTGAATTACATAGTGGCGTTGGACTCCCATGAGCTGTGTGGGCAGTCTGTAGTCAATACTGTGTATGCATTCCTAGTGGATATTGTTGTTGTATTGTACACTGCATGGTGTATTGATATGTGCTTGTGCATCCATGCCTTCCTCCTAATTTGCAGGTTCATTCCTCATGTCTTCACAAGGCCGTCTACTTTGGAGATGGAGTTCATGTTGTAAGAAGTGCACCTACACATTTGCGTGGCAGCAACACTGTACAGTTGGAAGTGGTCGATGTGCTGGCATAATCGGGTTGTAAGACTACCACTACTTTAACTTAGTACTGTCATGTTTTTGCTATGTTTGAGGTTGTGTAGCTGCATTGTATTGTTGGTAAGTATTTGGTCATGTGTGGTGTTAGTTCTATATTACTGAGAGCATATTGTGTGTGGCCAGTTTCCGTTAGGGACACTGTACTTTGTGACACTTGTGTCAGGTTTTGGGGATTGCTTTGTTTGCTCTCACATAGCATGACATGCCATGGTGTGTTGGGTGGCGCTGCTGGGGAGGGGTTGGGGTGACATGGCACTGTTATGTTGTATTTTGCAAGGGGGTAATGAATTTAGCAGCATGGAAGTGTGTCTTTTGATGACACATCATTGGTGGTGTTTGTGTAGGTAGGGATGCACACAATGGAACACTTCCAGGTGTCCAATCTCAGACTGGTATGGTTGTGACAGTTGACTGTCCCTTATGTCATCATCATTGATTGTCAGCTGGTATGTGCCAGGGCTGTGTGCACTCCACAGGGGTGTGATTTTAGGTGAAGTAATTAGCCACCAGCTGCGTACGGGCTGCCTCACCCCGTGTCCTTTCCCCTCCCATGCGGAGTGGCTGTGCATGTGGTTGGGATTGTGGGGGCACCACCATGTCCACCGGCAGGCCCCGGCGTGTTGCAACGTTGTGCAGGACACATGCTGCCACTATGATCCTGCACACTACTGGGGGAGCGTATAACAGCTGCCTGACAGAACGGTCAAGGGAGCGAAATCGTGACATGAGCACTCCGAATGTGCCCTCCACTATGCCCCGGGTTGCAATGTGGGCTGTGTTGTATCTTACCTAGGGTGGCATTCCTAATTGGCGTCATCATGTGGGTGTTCAGAGGGTAGGCACTGTCCCCTGGGGAGGTGGTGATGGGTATCATTAGTGGGGTTTTGACATTACTCAGTCTGTGACATGCATGCATGTGCTGTGGCATTTATACTCACCGAGCAGCCATGTATCGCCATGCCGACCCAGCTTCTAGGTCCCGGTTTAGGGTTGACATTCTGTAAATAAAACTGTCGTGGGTGGACCCTGGATAGTTGGCATATACTGAGGTGATGATTCCCTTGGCATCACATACTACCTGCACTTTGATGGAATGCCTGTGCTTGCGGTTTCTATAGATGTGCTCTGATGGCCTGGCGGGACGTAGAGCCACATGGGTGCAATCAATGGCATCTAGGACTTTGGGGAATTGTGCCACCCCATAGAAATCCTGGACGGCAGCCTGCCTTTCTGCAGGTGTTCTTGGCAGGTATATGTGCCTGCAGACTGATGGGCGTGCAGTCATGATGGCCAAGACCTGGTGTAGGCAGCGTGACTGCGTGGCCTAACACCCCACCTTCCCCCCCACTATAACCCTTGTCCGCTGAAATGATCCAGTGGCCAAGAAGTGCAGTACATTGAGGACCTTCTCCAGGGGGCTGAGTGCTTGGGAGCACAGGGTGGGTGATGTGAGGTCATCCTCCCACTCACTCACCAGGTCGAGTATTATGTGAGGTGGAAACCTGTACCTCCCATACACCTGGTCATCAGGCATCCCAAAAAGGCTGGTGCTGGGTGTGAAAATTCTGGGCCTGACTATCCTCCTCCTCCTCCTGCGGTATCCCACGACCACTGCTGCTAGGAACGGTATATTCATCCTGGCGTCTGAGCTTGTTTGTTTGCACGTACTTTTATGCTGCGCGAGTCCACGTACGCCTGCCTCCTGCTGGCGTACGTGTTTCCGGATTAGCGCGTCTTTTTTGGCGCACGCGTTAGCCCCATTCGATTCCATGAATACGTGTTTTGAACGTGCATGTGGGCGTTCCGCGCATTTGCCTCCTGTACTTCCCCCGTGACGCCCACATTTTCACACGTTGTTCCCCATTCCACGTGTCACGCCCCCTGTTCCTCCTACTTTTGTTGTGTGCGCCGCGCTATGTGCGATTTTGCTGTGCGCGTAGCGCACGCTGTTTGGAGACGTGTGCGCCAGCGTGCGCCACGCAGAATTTTGGCGCACATCCTGGGATTTACACGTGCACTGACTTCCATGAATCGCCGTGCGCGGGTTTTTGCTGCGATTTTCGCACTGGCGCTGCGATTCGCACGTTTTCGCCGAAAATGTCAGTGCACATTAATTCCATAAATCGGCCTGTAAGTATGCATTTTGCTATAGATTTAACTGCCACCATTCGACCCGATGTCAAATACATTTTAATAGAAATAATAAATGCTCTTTCTTTACTGATGTGGTCGTTTAGAGTCAATACAAATTAAGTTGGTTTTGATTATATTATCTTTTATCGATTCACCCAATCTTTTTGACCCTTTCTTGACCATTTCTTTAAAGAAATAAGATTTTATTTTACAAAACATTTTGTGGTCAAATAAAATGTGCAGAATTCAGTTAAAGTATTTCTTCCTAAGAACAATGGAGTGATAGTCTGATCTTCAGTAATTATCATGAGGCTCTTGTCGGGCAAACCTATTACTTTCTTCAGCATGGTACTGCAAATAGTCTGCCCTTAAATATTTTTGTGGAGAAACGTGTGTGTGTGTGTGTGTGTGTGTGTGTGTGTGTGTAAATCCACACTGTTGAACCCACATCTACCATATAATTTTGCATGGATTGCTCTTTTGTCTGGGGCAAGATGGTAGTCTGTTTGGATGCAAAAAATTCACTCCGTAGACCCCCTCATTTACTTATGCTCCACTCGATTCCCTACAGTAGGTGCTAAGACGCAACATTTGGAAAAGTGTCTGAAGCCAAATGTTCAATGTGTTGGCTAGTCGTTTGAAATATATTGCTACTGTAAACAGTTTGAAAGTTTCTAAAGGGAAAAAAAGATTTCACGTCACTCCAAATATGGGAAATGGCAAGGTTACAGTTTACTAAAGCTCATTCATGAGAAGAGAGCACAATCAATATTTTATGGACATTGTCTAAAATTTGCTGAAGCCATTGAGTGACGGGAACATGCTGCACAAAAAACGAACATCACTTGGAAAAGCTCCATCTGATGCAAAGCGAATATCGAGAGCTTCTGAAACACAACAAACGGCACGACTTGCCGACCAGAGCACAAGAGCAGCATCCCACAGGGTACATGAGACACCCCCGATCAGGACACGACAACGCTGGGTACCCCAGCTATAGAATTTACTTTAAAGAGTGTCATGAGAAATGGATTTGCAGAACTGGTTGTTTCACAAGGATGAACCCAGGTCCTTCTCCCTGTTTTCTTCCAAGTTTAATATTACTGTGAAAGATCTGCAACTTTTCAAAAAAGCTAACAAGTATGATTCCGAACCTCATTCAGAATGGTAGTATCACACACTGTTTTGGTTAGACTTTTATAATCGGTGGGTGATTTCGGATGGCATCTAAGGTTTACAAAATCATTTTGAAACCAATTAAAGCTTTACGAAGTCGAATATACCATCTCAGTGGGAAAAAGGCCCGGTAGTTGAATTCTTAGAAAAAATGTGCCAAAGGATTTGGAGTAAATTATTCAATATATGTTTTAGGTAAGCGGTCTCAGTCATTATTGGTTTATGCATGCATTTCATTTTATACTCAAAGAGCCTCAGAGTCTGCTAAAAACTGTCCAGCTGGTTATGTAATTTACTCAATGGTGAATGGCTTCAGCATATGTTGTTCTATTGCCCTCATGTGTTCTTTTTGAAAGAAAATGTGCTTCATTTTGCAACATATTTTTAATTCTCTGAATCGTCCTTTCCCAGGATTGTTCTTGGTTCATTAAATTCCCTCATTTGTATTTCTAGAGTGAAAAGTGAATTTGTATTAATTAACTGCATTACCTTTAAAAATGATTTCTTGCACTTGGGAGGACTCGTCTAAGATCTCTATACAAACTTAGTACCATTTTTGCTGTTCATTTCACAGACTTTGTAAATGAATAAGATCGTTTCTTTGTCTAAATGCACCAGAGAAGCAAATGTTGCTAAATCTCCTAAAGTATGAGAAACAACCTTTAAATATTTTTTCGGCCTCCAATATCGAGTTCACCTCTGTAGTACATTGTACATCTCAGTAGGTCTATATCTTTAGCTTTGTCTTGCTGCTACTCATGATAACAAATATCATTGATATCTTTGATTATATCTAATGTTGCTAATTACAATTGCAATGTCTTCATTCTTAACTACTTATAACATGTCTTAAACTTGAAAAAAGAATGTTGGTGAGAGTAAGATCACATGAATCTGTTTTTTTGTTGTTTTAGCATTCAGTGTAAAACGCATGTTCTGATGCCTGTGCCATATATATATATATATATATATATATATATATATATATATATATATATATATTTCTGAGGCTTGTGGAATCTGCTTAGATCACATGCTGTGCATAGGCCGACATCTAGTGGAAGCTGCAGAGTATTACAGTTTGTTTTTCGCCATACTGGTCGGAAGCATTTCGCGGAGTTCCCTGGCCTTAGCCATACTTTTTCAAAATATCGTTATATTTTCCCCATTCTCCACCCCAACGTCGAGCCACCGAACTTCTCACACTCTACTCCGGCCCGGAGAAGAAATCGACCGTCGAGAGCTGCACGATGGATTTGGGCCTCGGAAGGCCTCTGGCCCCGGCCCTGCAAGTAGGCAGAGTGAGGGGTGGACATACTCTACACTCTTTGGTATATAGGTACATTCTTATATATTCCTACACTTATCAGCCCGCTGCCACAAGGTGCGTATGGAGGGTACCCCTTTCCAATTCTGCCCCAAGTGCAACCGCAAGTACCCTTGGGTTGACAGACACGCCACGTGCAATCTCTGCTTGCTGAGGGACCACCCCGAGGCGAACTGCAGAGCGTGTAGTAGGTTTAAACCGAAAACACTTAAGGACCGTTCGATCAAGCGTTGGGCCCACCACGCCAGGCGTCAGGAGGCCATGGCAGTGGAGGGCACCTTCAGCGATGGCTGCGACGCCGTGCTTTCGGACGGCGAGGGCAACGTGGCGTCAAGAGACAGTCGAGCGCAAGTCCCGGACCTCGGAAGGTTGTCCGGCAGGGCGGCTATGGGGAATACCCTGGGCGACACAAGCGCTATCCACAACACTTCCACAAAGCACATGAAGTCCAACCGAGACTCGACGCGCACGTCGAGTTCTCGGAAAGAGGCTCATAGAGAACGGTCCAAATCGGTGTCCTCTGGGCGTTCTTGATCTAGATTGCCGCATGACTCCAGGCAATCATCCACCTTTGCCAAGAGTGCCTCGCTCCCCAATGTAACGGAAGTTCGATCGTCGGAAGACGAAACTGACTTCCATCCCCAGACTGCACTCCAGGAGTCGGCGCCCGCAGACCGCATAACGGCGGCTCCCGAGTCCCTACCTCCACGTTCGAAAGATAGGGACACTACCCCCGAATCTAGACGCCAGGCGTCGGAAGGCTGTGAAGGGGCAAAAAAGCAGGGAAAGCACTCTTCCACCCACGGGAAGGGGGAAAACAACAAAGGAAGCAGTCTTAGCCTCCTTCCACACCTCTAAAACTTTCCACTCCACATAAATAGACAGACCAGTCTTCTGTTATCCCAAAGACCCCTGCTAAAACCAGTAAGTCTAGTCAGGATAAGGCGGAGAAAGTTCCAGAAAGGGTAATTCCCAGTTCTAGAGAATGGTCTAGTGATGACATAGACAGGGTTATGTCAAGGATGTCATCATTGGCAGATTTTTACGCAAAAAAACCCTGAACACTTTCTCTCTTATACTCCCGATGGGTCAGCACCCTCAGGCTCTAAGGATCCAATACCTCCAAGTAAGAAGTACCGGTTTGAAGCCCCAACACGGTCTTCGGACCCCTTCTACATACAGCCCTACTCTCAATATCAAGGGGATACATCCTTTTGTGAGGATCCAGATTTGGGCATGTTGGAAGAGCAAACTGGTACGGGCTACTATGGGAAAGATGAGGGCCAGGAAGAGGAAGAGGAAGATCCTGAAACCTACAGAGTAGATTCCCCGGTAGAGAAAGAACCCCCGGTTACTGACTCCCCTGTCGACAATCGACCTCTCCTGAATGAAGTTCTGTCCCGAGCGGCAGAACACTTCCACATTGACACCCAGGGTGCTCAAGAAGAGAGGGACTTCGCTGAGGAGTTAATAGGAGAAAGGAGACCTGTTGCGCAGGCCATCCCTATCCTTTAGTCTATTCAGAGAAGAATAGACCCTTCACTTGTAAATCCCAACCTCACCAGGGCAGTGAACCCAAGGATTGAGAAACTTTTCAGGGCAGCCCAATCAGACCCACTATACATAAGGGGGCATCTGAAACCGGACTCCCTGGTAGTTACAAACACCCTTAAGAGGGCGGGAACACCCTTGTCATCGTCTGAAGCTCCTCCCGACAAGGAGAGCAAGACACTATATGGTTTGGGCAGGAAGGTAGCCTCTACTTCAGCCTACCAGGCAAGGATTGCCAACTCCACCACCTTGTTGGCCAGTTACAACTGCCACCAGTGGTAAGAAGTCACGGCACTCATAGACTCCGCCCCGGAACCCTGAAAGAGCCAATTGGCACGAGTTTCCGCGGAGGGAAGAGCCGTGTCCGGTTGCATTTTAAAAGCAACCTTTGATGCCGCGGATAAAGCTGGCAGATTGATAGCAGAAGGGACTGTTATCAAGTGACACGCTTGGTTACGGCAGTCTGGATTCAAAGCTGAAACCCAAGCATCATTTTTAGATAAACCGATGGAGCCCGATCTGTTGTTTGGTAAGGCGGTCGAGGACGCGCTGAAAAATGCCAAGGACGAGTATGAGACACTCAAATCCCTAGGCCAACTAACCAATAAACCCCCTAATCAGAGAGGAAATGGCAATTTTCGTCGCCCACGCGGACAAAATTCCCAGAGAGGATCTAACTATTCCCAGGGGCAGGGTACACCATGGAACAATAACAACCAGCAGTCTACCCAGGGTTATGCCAGGGGTAATAAGAGAGGATGTGGTAAAGGTAGAGGCAGCCCCAGTAGAGGCGGCGGCACGCCTCCACCAAAACAGTGACGCTCCGTTCAGGGTCCCTTCTCACGCAACCCAAGTAGGGGGACGCATTTCCAACTTCACCCAAGCTTAGGAAGGGATCACATAGACAGATGGGTGCTGTCCACAGTATCCGCAGGGTACTGCATAGAACTGTTAGAGCATCCCCGGAACCATCCTCCACGACAAAAAATACATTCTTTGGACCACCAGAAGATCCTCCTCGAGGAGATCGTCAATCTGCTAGCAAAGGACGCAATAGAACTCGTCCCGGGACACCAGGTAAACAATGGTATTTAATCAACTTACTTCCTTGTGCCAAAAAAAAAATTTGACAATGTGCCCAGTATTGGACTTACGGCCTGCAAACAAGTATGTCAAGCCCCAAAAATTTCGCATGACTGCTCTCCAAGAGGTAATCCCCCTCCTAAAAAAGGGGATTACATGGCAACATTGGACATGAAAGATGCCCATTTTCATATTTCCATGTTCCCAGCGCACAAAGTACATGCGCTTCAAGGTGGACAGTCGGCACTACCAGTTCAAGGTACTGCCCTTCGGGATAGCTTCGCCTCCAAGGATATTCACCAAGGTACTGGTGGTGGCGGCAGCACACCTACGCAGGGAGGCAATCCCGATGTACCCTTACCTGGACGACTAGCTCATCACGGGGGAGACCCCAGTAATTTGCAGAACAAACATTCAAAGGACGATCGACCTCCTCTTCGAATTGGGCTTCTCAATAAACGAAAAGAAGTCAAGTCTGGTGCCAAGCACCTCCAAACAGTTCCTAGGAGCTATCCTAGACACTCAAGAGGGGTTGACCTTTCCATCCAAGGAAAGATTTCGTAATATACTACTGCAAATTCCGCATTATCAGGCCGGTCGCCACGTAACAGTATGCAAAGCAATGCTTTTTCTGGGTATGATGGCGTCCTGTATTTACCTGGTCCCCCACGCGCGCCTGCACATGCGACCCATGCAGGAATGGTTGGCGAAACGGTGGTCTTAGGCAAGTGGTCAGTGGGTCGATCTAGTGGTCGCTTCGCCAACACTTGTACAAAGCCTTCACTGGTGGATCCCGAGATACAGGCGGTAGTCACAACCGATGCATGCCTGACAGGGTGGGGAGCTCACCATCTCCACCACACAGCTCAGGGTCTCTGGCCTCACTCAGTTGCCAGGAATCATATCAACCTTCTAGAGCTTCTGGCGGTATTCAGAGCGCTTCAAATGTTCGAGCCCTACCTGCAGAATCGGTCACTGCAGATCCGGATGGACAGCACTACAGCCATGTTTTACCTGAACAAGCAAGGGGGGACTAGTTCACCAAATCTGTCCAAGCTTGCCCAGAAAATTTGGATATGGGCACTCAGACGGAACATCTTCCTGTCATCTCAACATGTTCCAGGAGATCTCAATTCTCTGGCGGATGCTTTGAGCAGAGACTCCCTTCCAGAGGAACACGAATGGTGTCTACACAGAGAAATCGTAGAAGATATCTTCTCTGTGTGGTTCCCCCACTATAGACCTATTCGCCACAAGCGAAAACAGTGCCCAGGATTTGCATCCAGGTTCCCCCAACCAGACTCCCAGGGGAACTCCCTGTGGATGAACTGGTCAGGGATGTTTGCGTACGCTTTTCCACCAACTCCCCTCATCAGGAAGGTGGTCAACAAGATGAACAGAGAATCGATGACGCTTGCAGACTAGCAGTGTGCAAACCCATCAGACTCCCAGGCTGTTACAACCTACTGTCCCAGCACCAAGGGCACAAGGTGCATCCTCAACCCAACTCATTGAACCTGGCAGCATGGCTCCAGAGGTCGTAGAGTTTGGACATCTCAAATTACCACAGAGATGTATGGACATCCTAAAAGAATCTAGGAAGCCAAACACGAGGCACTGCTACTTTGACAAATGGAAAAGATTCGTTATCTGGTGCCAAAATAAGCAAATCAACCCGGTTGATTGCACACCTTCAACAATTGTCACATACATGCTTCACCTACTGTACGCAGGACTGGTTTTTAACTCACTAAAGGTACACCTGGCAGCTCTGTCAGCATATACCACCTCCCATAACAAGGTGTCATGGTGGAAAGTACCAGTAGTTAAAGCCTTCATGGAAGGAGTAAAGAGACTTCACCCTCCTATTTCAAACCCACCACCAGGATGGGACCTTAATGTGGTGCTATCTAAGCTCATCGGCCCCCCTTTCGAGCCCATGCATAAAAGCAGTCTCAAACACCTGACTTATAAAACAGCCTTCTTAGTAGCTATTACATCTATAAGAAGGGTCAGTGAAATTCAGGCTCTGTCAGTGCAAGATCCTTTCTTTACAGTTCATAAAGATAAACTGGTTTTACGCACACACCCTAGGTTCTCACCTAAGTTTATTTCTAAATTCCACGTGAACCAGTCCATCGAGCTTCCGGCTTTCTTCCAATACCCTCAGAGCTCAGCTGAGGTGAAACTACACACCCTAGATGTGCGTAGGGCGGTCCTCTACTATGTAAACAAGACCAGACCGCCAAGGAAAACAGACCAACTGTTTGTCTCCGTAGCTACTGGCAGAGAGGGGGATCGCATCTCTAAAGGTGCCATCTCTAAGTGGATTATTAACTGTATCCAGCTGTGTTACTCCCTTTCTGAAAAAAACTCTGCCTTTCACACCAAGAGCCCACTCTACAAGAGGCATTGGGGCCACTCTGGCTTTCGTTGCAAATGTACCCCTTGACACCATTTGCAAAGCAGCTATTTGGAGCTCTATTCACACTTTGACTCAGCACTACTGCATTGACTCCCATTCCAAGACCGATACCCAAGTGGGACAAGCAGTTCTAAGACATTTATTTTCTCATGACCCTTCTCACATCCCACCTCCTCCTTCAGGTACTGCTTGCTAATCTATGCACAGCATGTGATCTAAGCAGATTCCACAAGCCTCAGAAGGGATACATTACTCACCGTAATCGTATTTCTGATGCTTGTATCTGCTTAGATTCACATGGGACCCATCCTTCCTCCCCTCTGAGAGGAGGCGCATGGATGCTTGTTGTCTTACCTTTCTTTCTATCTGCTTGGATTATCTGTACTCGCGCTACTCATCATGCTACCTCATGTCAGACAAAATACATTCTGAGGGTCCTACACACGTGAGGGATCATGGGTACAGTGGACGTCACACTAGGGATAGTATTACTGGCACGCCCTGTGTCTACGCACATTTTCGAGTTTCGAAAAACAAACTGTAATACTCCGCAGCTTCCACTAGATGTCAGACTATGCACAGCATGTGAATCTAAGCAGATACAAGCATCAGAAATACGATTACGGTGAGTAATGCATCATATTTATATATATATATATATATATATATATATATATATATATATATATATTTCTGAGGCTTGTGGAATCTGCTTAGATCACATGCTGTGCATAGGCCGACATCTAGTGGAAGCTGCGGAGTATTACGGTTTTGTTTTTCGAAACTCGAAAATGGGCGTCGACACAGGGCGTGCCAGTAATACTATGCCTAGTGTGACGTCCCCTGTACCCAAGATCCCTCACGCGTCTAGGATCCTCAGATTGTTTTTTTCCGCCATGCTGGTCGGAAGCATTTTGTGGAGTCCCCTGGCCTTAGCCATACTTTTGCTAAAATATTAATTTATTTACATCCTTCCCCGTCCCAACGTCGAACTTCGACCCTCGACGCCGGCTGGAGAAGAAATCGACCCTCGGCTGCTGCACGACGGATTTCAGCCTCGGAAGGCCTCTGGCCTCGGCCCGGGCCTTGGAAGGCCTCTTGCCTCGGCCCTGCAAGTAGGGAGAGTGGGGGGTGGTCCATACTCTACACTCTTGGTATATAGGTACACCTTATACATTTCCTACACTTAACAGCCCGCTGCCTCAAGGTGCGTATGGAGGGTACCCCTTTTCAATTCTGCCCCAAGTGCAATCGCAAATACCCTTGGGTCGACAGGCACACCACGTGCAATCTCTGCTTGCCGAGGGACCACCCCGAAGCGAACTGCAGAGCGTGTAGTAGGTTTAAACCTAAGACACTTAAGGACCGTTCGACGAAGCGTTGGGCCCACCACGCCAGGCAAGCGGCCATGGCAGCGGAGGGCGCCTTCAGCGACGGCAGCGACGCCGTACTTTTGGACGGCAAGGGCATTACGGCGTCGAAAGACAGCCGAGCGCAAGTCCCCAACCTCGAAAGGTCGTCCGGCAGGGCGGCTATGGGGAAGACCCCCGGCGACACAAGCGCTTCACACACCACACACACTAAACACACAAAGTCCAACCGAGACTCGACGACGTCGAGTTCTCGGAAAGAGGCACAAACAGAACGGTCCGATTCGGTGTCCTCTGGGCGTTCTCGATTGAGATCGCCGCATGACTCCAGACAGTCATCCACTCTTGCCAAGAGTGCCTCGCTCCCTAAGCTAACAGAAGTTCGATCGTCGGAGGACGAAGACGACTTCCACCCCCAGGCCGCGCTCCAGGAGTCGGAGCCCGCAGACAAAATCAGCGAGGCCCCACGCTCGAAGGACAGGGACCCTACCCCCAATCCTCGACGCCAGGCGTCGAAAACCTCCGGAGCCACAAAAGGACAGGGAAAACATTTTTCCACTCACGGGGAGGGGGGAAAACAGCAGAAGAAGCAGCCTTTGCACTCTTCCACACCTGTGAAACACGCCACTCCCCCTAAACAGACAGACAAGACCAGGTCTGCTGATATGTCTAAAACCAGCAAATCTACTCAAGATAAATCCCCAAGACTTGCTGAGAGAGTCATTCCCAGTTCCAAAAAATGGTCCAGTGAAGACATGGATAGGGTCATGTCAAGGATGTCTTCTTTGGCTGATTTTTACGATAAAAATCCAGACCATTTCCTTTCGTATGATCCACAAGGGGCGACACTCTCAGGCTCTAATGATCCTATCCCCCGAGTAAGAAGCCCCGGTTTGAAACACCGATGAGGTCTACAGACCCCTTCGAGGTACATCCATACTCAAGACCATACTCACTGTATCAAGGAGAGGCTTCCTTTGGTGAGGACCAAGAATTTGGCATGGTAGAAGAGCAAACCGGGACGGGATACTATGGGGATGATGTGGACCAAGAAGAGGAAGAGGAAGACCCTGAAACCTACAGAGTAGATTCCCCAGTAGGAAACGAAGCCCCGGTTACCGACTCCCCTGTCGATAACCAACCCCTCCTAAATGAGGTTCTCGCACGTGCAGCAGAACATTTCCATATTGACACCCACAGTGTCCAGGAGGAGAGGGACTTCGCAGAGGAGTTAGTGGGAGGAAGGAGGCCTGTTGCCCAGACCATCCCGATCCTTAAGTCCATTCAGCGAAGAATAGACCCGTCCCTGGTGAACCCGAACCTCACTAGAGCAGTCAATCCCAGGGTTGAAAAACTTTTCAGGGCAGCCCAGTCTGACCTTCTCTATATAAGAGGACATCTGAAGCCAGACTCCCTAGTTGTCACTAACACTCGTAAGAGGGCTGGAACACCCTTGTCATCGTCCGAAGCTCCTCCCGACAAGGGGAGCAAAAAACAATATGGTTTCGGCAGGAAAGTAGCCTCAACGTCCGCCTATCAAGCAAGGATTACAAACTCCACCACCCTGTTGGCCAGGTACAACTACCATCAGTGGGAAGAAGTCACGGCACTCATAGCCTCTGCTCCTGAACCTTTATAGGGCCAGTTAGCTCGGATTTCCGCAGAGGGTAGAGCCGTGTCTGGTTGCATTTTGAAAGCAACCTTTGACGTTGCGGACAACGCAGGCAGATTGATAGCAGAAGGCACTGTTATCAAGAGACATGCGTGATTACGGCAGTCTGGTTTTAAGGCAGAAACCCAGGCATCATTGTTGGACAAACCGGTGGAAGCCGATCTGTTTGGTAAGGCGGTCGAAGACGCACTGAAGAATGCCAAGGACGAATACGAAACACTCAAGTCCCTTGGCCAGTTAACCAATAAACCCCCTAACCAGAGACGGAGTAGTAATTTTCGTTGCCCACGCGGCCAAAATTCCCAGAGAGGATCTAACTATTCCCAGGGGCAGGGTACACAGTGGAACAACAACCAACAGTCTACCCAGGGTTACGGCAGGGGTAATAGGAGAGGTTGTGGTAAAGGCAGAGGCAGCCCCAGCAAGGGAGGCGGCACGCCTCCACCAAAGCAGTGACGCTCAGTTCAGGGTCGCTTCTCACGCAACCCCAGTAGGGGGACGCATTTCCAACTTTACCCAGGCTTGGGAAGGGATCACATCAGACAGATGGGTGCTGTCAACGGCATCCACAGGGTACTGTATAGAACTACTGCAGCGTCCCCGGAACCATCCTCCACGACAAAGAGTACACTCTTTAGAGCATCAGAAGATTCTCCTCGAGGAGATCGCCATTCTTCTACAAAAGGACGCGATGGAACTCGTCCCGGGACACCAGGTAAACAAGGGTATTTATTCAACTTACTTCCTTGTGCCAAAGAAAGATTTGACAATGCGCCCAGTATTGGATTTACGGCCTGCCAACAAGTATGTCAAGCCCCAAAAGTTTCGTATGACTACGCTACAAGAGGTAATCCCCCTCCTAAAAAAGGGGGATTACATGGCAACCTTGGATATGAAAGATGCTTATTTTCATATTTCCATGTTCCCAGCGCACAGAAGGTACTTGCGCTTCAAGGTGGACAGTCGACACTACCAATTCAAGGTACTGCCCTTCGGGATAGCTTCAGCACCAAGGGTATTCGCCAAGGTACTGGCGGTGGCGGCTGCACACCTACGCAGGGAGGCAATCCCAGTGTACCCTTATCTGGACGACTGCCTCATAACGGGGGAAACTCCAGTAATTTGCAGGACAAACATTTAAAGGACTATCGACCTCCTCCACGAGTTAGGCTTCTCAATCAACGAGAAAAAGTCAAGCCTGGTGCCAAGCACCTCCAAACAGTTCCTAGGAGCAATCCTAGGTACTCGAGGGGTTGCCCTTTCCTTCAGAGGAAAGAATTCGGAATATACTACTGCAAACTCCGCATTATCAGTCCGGTCGCCAAATAACGGTACGCAAAGCAATGCGTTTACTGGGCATGATGGCGTCATGTATTTACCTGGTCCCCCACGCGTGCCTGCGCATGCGTCCCATGGAGGAATGGTGGGCGAAACAGTGGTCTCAGGCAAGTGGTTAGTGGGACGATCTAGTGGTCGTTTCGCCAACACTAGTACAAAGCCTTCACTGGTGGACTAGAGAGAATCTCGCACAGGGGAAACCCTTTTACAATCCCGAAGTACAGGCAGTAGTCACTACCGATGCATGTCTGACGGGGTGGGGAGCTCACCATCTCCACCACACAGCTCAGGGTCTCGGGTCTCTGGTCTCCCTCAGTGGCCAAGAACCACATCAACCTGCTAGAGCTTCTGGCAGTATTCAAAGCGCTTCAAGCGTTCGAGCCAAACCTACTAAACCTGTCAGTGCAAATCCGGACAGACAGCATAACAGCCATGTTCTACTCGAATAAGCAAGGAGTGACTTGTTCGCCAAGTCTGTCCAAGCTTGATCAGAAAATCTGGATATGGGCACTCAGACGCAACATCTTCCTGTCATCACAACATGTTCCAGGCGAGCTCAATTCCCTAGCGGATGCTCTGAGCAGAGACTCCCTCCCAGAGGAACACGAATGGGTTCTGCACAGAGAGGTCGTAGAAGATATCTTCTCTCAGTGGGGTTTCCCCACTATAGACTTATTCGCCACAAGCGAAAACAGACAATGCCCAGGATTTGCATCCAGGTCCCCCCAACCAGACTCCCAGGGGAACGCCCTGTGGATGAACTGGTCAGAGATGTTTGCGTACGCTTTTCCACCAACTCCTCATCAGGAAAGTGGTGAACAAGATGAACAGAATCGATGACGCTCGTCCTAGTTGCTCCCATGTGGGCAAGACAACCGTGGGTCCCACACCTACGCAAGATGGTGGTGTGCGAGCCCATCAAACTTCCAGCCTGGTACAACCTACTGTCCCAGCACCAAGGTCAAACAGTGCACCAGCAACCCAACTCAATGAACCTGGCAGCATGGCTCCTGAGGTCATAGAGTTTGGACATCTCAATTTACCACAGAGGTGTATGGAGATCCTAAAGGAATCTAGGAAACCAAACACAAGGCACTGTTACTTTGACAAGTGGAAGAGGTTCGTTATCTGTTGCCAGAGTAGACAAATCAACCCTGTTGATTGCACTCCTTCCACTATTGTTACATACATGCTCTATCTGCTAGATGCAGGATTGATTTTTAACTCACTGAAAGTACACCTGGCAGCCCTGTCGGCATACACCACTTCCCATAGCAAGGTCTCGTGGTGAAAAGTACCAGTAGTTAAAGCCTTCATGGAAGGAGTAAAGAGACTTCACCCTCCTATTTCAAACCCACCACCAGGGTGGGACCTTAATGTGGTGCTAGCCAAGCTCATGGGACCCCCTTTCGAGCCCATGCATAAAAGCAGTTTCAAACACCTGACTTATAAAATGGCCTTCTTAGTAGCTATTACTTCTATAAGAAGGGTCAGTGAAATTCAGGCTCTGTCAGTGCAGGATCCCTTCTTTACTGTCCATAAAGACAAACTGGGTTTACGTACACACCCTAGGTTCTCGCCTAAGTTTATATCAAAAATCCATGTAAACCAGTCCATCGAGCTTCCGGCTTTCTTCCAGGACCCTCAAAGCTCGGCTGAGGTGAAACTACACACCCTACATGTGCGTAGGGCGGTCCTCT
Source organism: Ambystoma mexicanum (assembly GCF_040938575.1). Lineage (NCBI taxonomy): Eukaryota > Metazoa > Chordata > Amphibia > Caudata > Ambystomatidae > Ambystoma > Ambystoma mexicanum. The sequence continues at coordinate 497,382,196 of NC_090924.1, forward strand.
ACTATGTAAATAAAACCAGACCGCTAAGGAAAACAGATCAACTGATTGTCTCCGTAGCTACAGGCAGAGAGGGGGATCGCGTCTCTAAAGGTGCCATCTCGAAGTGGATTATTAACTGTATCCAGCTGTGTTACTCACTCTCTGAAAGAACTCTGCCTTTCACGCCAAGAGCCCACTCTACTAGAGGCATCGGGGCCACTCTGGCTTTCATTGCAAATGTACCCCTTGACACCATTTGCAAAGCAGCTACTTGGAGCTCTATTCACACTTTTACTCCGCATTACTGCATTGACACCCATTCCAAGGCAGATACACAAGTGGGACAAGCGGTTCTAAGACATTTATTTGCTCATGACCCTTCTCACGTCCCACCTCCTTCTTCAGGTACTGCTCGCTAATCTATGCACAGCATGTGATCTAAGCAGATTCCACAAGCCTCAGAAGGCATACATTACTCACCGTAATCGTATTTCTGATGCTTGTATCTGCTTAGATTCACATGCGACCCACCCTTCCTCCCCTCTGAGAGAAGGCGCATGGTTGCTTGTAGTCTTACCTTTTTATCTATCTGCTTGGATTATCTGTACTCACGCTACTCCTCATGCTACCTCATGTCAGAAAAAATACAATCTGAGGATCCTAGACGCGTGAGGGATCTTGGGTACAGGGGACGTCACTCTAGGGATAGTATTAGTGGCACGCCCTGTGTCGACGCCCATTTTCGAGTTTCGAAAAAAAAATTGTAATACTCCGCAGCTTCCACTAGATGTCGGCCTATGCACAGCAAGTGAATCTAAGCAGATATATTACTCACCGTAATCGTATTTCTGATGCTTGTATCATATAATAAAATGTTGCCGCCGTCCGATGTTTTAATGATGCTTTGTAAATATGTCAGTACTGACACTGGAAGAACATACTTGTGTAGGCTGTACCCTGTGTGGCGGATTTGAGGGAGGAGGCAGTTTGCAGACTTGATTTGCAAGTTCTTTTTTTTAAAAAAAAAATAAAAAAAAGGATAAGGCCTAACTTTCCCTGTCTCTCTGGCTGGTCCCCTATAATCTTAACTAAGGTGCTTGTTTGTCAGTGAATGTTCAAAGAAATAGTCCACTGTCCCAAAACTACGCTACTCTGATCCTACTACTATGCAAACTAACCTATATTCAGACAATTACTACCTGCTCCATCTTGGTACCCTAGTACCAGTATATAAACTTATTTATCAGTTTGAAATATTGAGAGAGTCTCTTGTGATTTCTTGGCTCAGTCTCTGTAACTCTTTAATCGCGTTCTGGATTTTTCCCTTCTCCCTGGATCCCCTTTTGAAGCTATAAGATCCTAGTTGTTTTTACCAGCATATTCTGGGAATATACTATTCAGATAGTCTTTCCTTCTGGGTAAAGTATAGCTTGGCATATTTTGTACTACAGGATTATTTGTTTCAATTTCCTAATTCCTCCGAAGACTGGTTGAGAATATTCAGCTGTGTCGATATTCTTAAACTCTTGTGCAAAATATCTAAGGACTCTCCCCTTCTTTCCTATCCTCTATCTTCCTCTCCACCTGTGTGGTTCCCCAGGGTCTAACCTCTCACCCTGGCTTTTCAACCAATACCTGGCAACTCTCGCTCACTGCATTGCCATTTTCTGCTCAAATTTCCAGTGCTACGCTGATGACACTCAACTCATTTTCCGGATGCCCTCTGCCACCTCCTCTCGCTCTCTCATCTCCGACTGCCTAACTGCCATTAAAAATTGGTGTGCCGCCATTTGTCTGAATGCCAGCAAGACGGAGATCCTCCTCATCGGCACACCATCTCCATCCTTTTCCCTCACTCTCTAGCCGGCCTCCCTTGGCCCTCTCCTACCTCTACTTGCGAGGCTAAGAACCTTGGCGTCATCTTTGACTCCACACTTTCCTTCTCGGCCCATATCTCTGATGTCTCTAAAAAGTCCAACATCCTACTGCACCTCCTCAGAGGTATTCTTCCTTTCCTCTCCTTCCCTCAGAAGCTCCCTGTCTCTCAAGCTCTGGTTCTCTCTCGGTTGAACTTTTGTAACAGCCTCTTTCTAAATCTACCTGCCTCTACTCTCCGCCCTCTACAACTTATCCAGAACAGGACTGCAAGACTTGTCCTTGGCCTCAAGCCCTGGGATCGTATCTCTCCAGCTTTGAAATCTCTCCATTGGCTCCCAGTGGATACAAGGATTAAATTCAAAACCCTCTGCATTGTCCACAAGGCTTTCTGGGGCCTGGGTCCAAAATACCTTCAGCTATCCCTCCGCAAATACCTCCCATCTCGAGCTCTTCGCTCCTCTACCTCTAACTCCCTCAGGGTCAGTCGTTTTTCAAAGAAACAAGCTGGGGGTAGATCTCTATCTTCGGCTGGGGCCTCCCTCTGAAACAGCCTCCCTGCCACTCTAAAACTTGAGGAGAACCATCTCCGGTTCCGGAAGCACCTCAAAACCTTCCTCTTTGCTTCTGCCTTCGCTCCCCTTCTCACCTGCTGATCTGCTCTCTTGGCACTGTGCACCTGGCCACCCTCTGTCTCCTGGGCCCAGGTACCTGCTCACCCTGCCACCTTCCTGCACTGCCTCCTGGCCACCCCTTGCACTGGGGACTGTATCTGTACCCATACAGCCCCACCCCATCTTTCTTCTTTTTCTGCACTTATTCAGACTTACCCAGTCTGCTGCCTAAAACACAGCACATCTGCGCTCCTCGGCTTCTGCACTTTCCACTCTCCCCCTTCCATGCACTTTTTCCCTTTTCCCTTTTCCCTTTCCCATGCACTTGCACGTTCTCAATGTCACTGGACCTAGTAAGATCGTTTTTATGTTGTGCTGTGTTCTCCCCTGTTCCCCTCCTTTGCCTAGTCGCGCTCTGAAACACTTGTGTACGAGCGCGATACAAATATAATATCATATCATATCGTATCCCGGGTATTGTTATTGCTTGTTCTAGTCTCTAAATGTTATTTCTTTTCCTTGTATCCCAATTATTTTATTTAATCTGCTTCAAGGATATATCTGTCTCAGGACTCCTACTGAGGCAAGTTGTTTGCTCCATATAATGATTACTTTTCAAATGTTCCATTCTCCCCGGTACCTTCTGTAACGAGGGGAACATGCTCTGGAGCCTTGTCCTTCCGCAACCTTCTTTCATCTGTTGGAGCGTAGCCGCCTTGCCTTGCCTTTGTCTGCGTATTTCTCCTTCTGTTCTATCTTCTCTTCACGGTGTGCTGGTGTTAGGACGAGGGGCCGGACATCCTGCGTTTCTCCGTGCGCGATGGTATAGGCATTTGTTCTTGGACGGTCCACCATGGGCCTTCTGTGATCTCGCCACCACCTTCGTTAGGGCTACTGCACTGTTGATCTCTCAAGCTAGAGTTACGCTGTGACTCTGACGTCCCAGCTTGCAGTCTCTGGTGAGTAGAAACTCATGGACTTCCTCGCTTGAGCGTCTTCCGCCACCACCAGGTATGCATTAAGCAGCATAGGGCCCTCTCTAGCTCGCTTAAGCGTTCTTGTATCTCCACGATCTCCGTCCAGAGTAAATTATTATTTTCTGTTATTGGCATATGGTTTATTTCAAACCTTTACCATTTTACAAAATTACACAAAGGAGAAAGAACAGAATAGAAATAGAAGGGAAAGATCTTTGAAGAATGCAAGAAGCATTAGTAAAATTACACTGTTAAATTCCTTGCGTAAAATATATTGAATTTTAAAAAGAGGGCATTTATGTTGGTGTACAAGTTTAATTAATTAAAAAAAAATGGAAAGACCAATAGGAGTCTGATCTAAAATGATGTTGGCATATAACATTCAGCTCAACGCGTTCCCGTTTATTTTAGGGGGAAAGACGTCTGCTATCATGTCTTTTAGATCTGATATAAACAACTTAAACAATTTTGCGGCTAACGAGAATCCTTGTTTCAGGCCGCATGAAATTGGTCTTTTTTTGCTTAATAATAGCCCGTCTTTGTTTAATCTTATTTTGATAGAGGTATCTGTGTAGAAAGCTCTGATCTGAGCTAAGATGTGGTCTGGGCACTTCATTGTACCATTTATTTCCAAAGTAGTTGTCAATCCACAGTGTCGAAAGCCTGAGTAAGGTCAACTGATGCAATATACATTTTGTTCCTTCCTTAAGAGTTTAGTTTAAGGACATTCAATATAGATAAATTCAAGCCACATCCCACACCTTTGACAAAGCCTGTTTGTCTTCGGTCAAGATGACCGGAAACTAATGCCCAGTCTTAGTCTGGCCAGAATCAAGGATGCACATATTTTCCTGAATACTTTGCAGAGAGCTATTGGATGGTAGTTTTTAGGGTCCGCTCTAATACCCTTTTTAAAAATGGGGATGACGATAGCTGTCTTCCATGAATCTGTAATTTTTCTTTTGGTCAAACATTCTTCGAATAAGACCAAGCAAAAGTCTGCACACTCTTCTATGGCTTCTTTAAGTATTGAATTCGAGAGGCCATCTGGGCCTGGGCCACAGGAATTGCTGGCTTTATTGATTATTGCTAGGACTTCAATTTTGTCAAAGGCTACTTCCCATCGTTCAATTAAAGATGGAGGTTCATAAGTCATCTGCGATTTTCTTGCCAAAGTTAGAATAAAAAAAATGTATCTATGCATCTTCCTGCACTGCGTTTTTTTTTGCAGAGCTTTGATTACCTCCCATCTCATTCAGTACCAACCACTGGGCTCTCAAGTCATTTGATGCCAAGATTTTAAACCTGTGTTCTGCATATTTCTGCAAAGTGGTGCACATATGACTTTGCAACCAATTTTTATATTGTTTGTGTTTTTTTTATCATTTTTTTTTCCCGTTTGAGAACTTCATTTTCTAATATCCCGGCGCAGCTCACGTTTCTTTACTACAATGTCTTGGTCATATATGTGTTTTTAGGATTAAAATGTGTTTTCTGCTCAGGCACTCCTGTCATGGTAAATTCGCTAAACAATGGAGGATAAATAAAACCAATGTACTGCTCTTCTAGGGCTTTTTAAAGTATCTTGTTGACTGACTGAACATTTTGCACAGTCATTCGCAACCTGTTTCTTCCTGGTCCTACTTCAATGTTGTACTTCCACGCCTCCATCTCTCTCAGATTCAGATCACACAAAGACAATTTCACCATGTCATGATCGCTGTATACTTTTTGAATTATATTTAGTGATATGACCAGGGGGGACACAGTAGTGGATACAAAAAATTATGTAAGATGGGTGATTGGTTCCCTCTTCTCCATGAGGGAGCTGCTGGAATATCGCTCGTAGTCTGCCCATTCAAGAGGTGTAGATTTCGCTCTTCAGTCGCTCGCATGCAGATATTAATTCTCAAATGTTTCTTATTGATCTTGATTCTCTCATCAGCCTACGGATTACAGAGAGAATATCCTAAACAGTTCATATTTAGATTGCCTCATAGAATTAGCGTAGGATCATGAAATTGAATTTGTTAGCTGTTAATAAGAGACATTAATTCCTCAATATAACATTCATCCTGCCACACCGAAGGATTCCATTACAGATAGGTAGTTACTGACTTCTGTATTTTAAAAATAGTGTATAGCCTTCCGCTAGCAGTGGGGACGAAATCCACTTTTCTTGAAGATCAAGAATATCAACTTGTTTTTTGTTTCACACTATCGTTGTAGAAGAGGTGCCTAAACCCTTTAGTGTTCCAACTGCTGATCGTAATTATTTTTATTTGGGGGCATCTAAGTATTATTGTTTTTTATTTGAATTTAGAGTCTTGGAAAGCCATCCCCAGTTTGCATCTGTAGATGATTTTATATTACTGGTCACTTTGAGGTTTATTTGCCTTTTGCCCTCAGATACTATTAATGGTGATCTCCCATGGAGCATTTGGGTCTTTCAGCTTGTCTTCGCACTCTCTAGGGCCTTGGTGCGTGTTTCTGCCTGTTGCTGAAATTGCTTCAGCAGTGTCTCGCTTCCTTGCACCCTTCAAAGAGGCACTATTCGTACCCATGGGTGGGTGAGTCTGATGTACATTGGCTCTCTGGAACTCTGCTTCTTTAGGTCTTAGTTTTTATATTAAACCCGAATGGCCAGAGCGTCTCGGCTCTTCTAAGAGCAGGGAACGTATAATTTTCGGATCTATACGCAGACCTATGCAGTCAAATTGGTTTGTTATCGGGAACTCAATTGCTGCAATGTCACGTGATTCCAAACTGCAGAGCTTAGGTATATGCTTGAACAAAGACATTTGAACGATTAAATATTAGATCATCGTCCAAAGAAAGTATCCATTCTAACTAGACTTGTGGTCTTTCATTGTCATATTGCACTGCTGTTTCTTTTATCTTGTTTTACCTAGATTCCTAAATTTGAACACTGGGACATGCTCTGGTTTTTATTGTTTCAGCCAGGTTCCTGGAGACTTGGTTTGACACGGTTGTTTTTGAAGTTGCTTGAAGATTTTCCTTGTTATTTGGGGATCTATTAAGTATGTAGTTAATTGACAGCTGTTCGACAATATGGAGTCTCGGCGAAATTTGATTTCTGCCTACTTCTAATGCAGCAACAGAGTCAGGAAGTGTGAGTTTTCAAGTTAAACAGCAAACAGAGTTATTAGGAGCAACGTCAATGGTAAAACCTTGGATTGTTTATCCAGGCTTGATGTGTTCATGGCTGCTATTGACACTACAACTCGCGTAAGTTCACCATTTTCAATTTCCTCTTCATAAACTGAAATTTTTGTAGCTCCACGTTGCTACCGAGACGATTTGAGTTTCTAGTGTGATCCAAATGATTATTTGAGATAATAGATTGTGACAGTGTGGTCATTTTGACTTGGTTGCCAATGGGTCTTCTTTTCTCACAGTTTGCATTTTCTGGCAAAGATTCCTCTGGTTCCAGTAGGAAGGACTTTAGGTTTCGAATGAATCCACGAGATCCATGTACTTTGGGTATATGCTTTGCCGGTATAATTTTAGGTTTCTTTGTGTAAGTTTGTTGTTTCGGGTTAGTTGCTTCTTTTTCTTCCGTGAATAGAAGATTTCATAATTATTATCTTCATCCGCCACCAACGTGTCTTTACTCAAGTCAGGAACTGGGTTCGGCAAGCAAGAGGTCAGGGAGGTCGTGGGTAGAGCTTGGTCAGCAGGTTTTTCTTCAAGAGCACTTGATAGACAAGGTGATGAAGAGCTCATAGATGGAACTTGCATGTCGGCAGAAAGTTCTTCTGGAACAACATTGTTCACTGCCATCACCAGCTCTGTATTGAGGAATTGCTTTTGCTGATTCAATTGAATGAACATGGTCTGCAGTTGAAGCCTCGACTGCTGCTGGTGCTTTTGATATATCTTCAACCTCACCGTTGAAGATGTTTTGATTTATTGTCATCACCGGTGTCACTAGGCTGTTGTAGGGTCTAATTATGACCTGTGGTTTAAGGGGGGCTCGTTTTATTGATTCTTTGCCCCATTTCAAGATATCTTTTCAAAGTCCAGTTGGGCTTTCTTGTTAGCACCAATCTCTATCATATGGCCATGTAGTAGCTTTTGCAACAAACCTTCTGAATCAGATTCATGATCTATTCTTTGTTGGATTAAAGTTATAAATGCTTCCCAATGGATCAGATTTGTATGAGCCATAGCTAATAATGTGGCCTGATCCTTAAAACCCTCGTTAATGGATTCATATAGTTTAAGGAATGATGCTAGCGCAATTGTCAAGGCTGACATTAGATTACATTGAGTTAGGAAGAGGTCTGTTTTTGCTCAATGTTTTTGTCTGCCTCATTATTTTAGACCTGAAACTTGTCTGGGAGCTCATGGAATTTAGAGGGGAATCTTTATCTGTTGATGTTTGGGTATCGTCTTCTGGAGAGTGTCAATGACTTTGAGGGTGGCAAAGGCGGCCACCGTCTTTCCTGTTAATTTATTTTTGGGGATGCAACTTTTGCTTGGGTAGCAATTGTTTTGCTGCCCTTTGTTTCAGGTTGAGTGTGTAGCGGTTCACAAACACTGGGTAGAGTTGGAATAGCACCAAGGTGCTTTTCACACCAATTTTTTGAAACAGTTGTGCTAAAAGCAAAGGGGATGCATCTTAACTGGGCTGAGGTCTTCGGTATCGCAGAGTTAGGCTCCTTCACTTTTTCATTCAGTTTGTTTAATGGCCCAATTTTGAAATTAAGGAGTGTCTTTTGCAGGTAATCTTGTTTCTCGCACTGAAGCTGTTTCAACCCCAGCTTCTGTATCTAGTTTTATCTCTGGCCCTTCGAGTGCTAAAGGGCTCCTTTGTAAGCTTGAATTCTTAGGACTGGCAACAGTTAAAGAGGGTTCACTCACCCGATCACCCTAAACATTTGCTCGGTCTAGACTTTTTTTTAACTTTCTTTTCTGTTATGGAATAGACTTGCTGAGTCCATTTTCTTTGGAGACACAGCCTATGACGCGTTATTGGGTGTCTCCGATCTCTTGTTTGAAATTTCTTGTGAGCGGCTTTCATGTTGTTGCTCTGGGTCACCAGTCTCGCATCTTGCGTCTTGCTGTACAATACGCTCCAATGGAAGAACCTCCAAGGGTGTCAGCCTCACTCTGTTAGGCAACGATTGATGTTGTGACCCTATGGCAGACTTTACAACACTTGTCCTCTTGGTATTAGGTAACCTACTTACTGGTATAGGCCTGTACTACGCAAGCTGGTAGTGTGACTGAGCAGCCAGGCTTAACCCAAGGGGGGGATGTGAGCTGTAGAGATGAAATCCACAAATACAAGTAGCCAAGTAACACTTAAACTCAAGGTTTTTGTTATAAATAATTTTTTGTTTTTTTGTTTTTAAATAAGCATTCTTTTAAAAGGGTCAATATTTGCAGCAATCAAATGCACTTCAAAATACTTTCCAGAATCCACAAAAAGCTAGTAGATACTCTTTAGAGATGCTTCCTTCTTACACACCTCATACACCCTGAGGTGACTTAATTAACTAGGAAAGTAATTGCATTTATATATCACTAGTACAGTTTGTAGATTCTGTGGTTGGCAGAAAAGAAAGGTTAGAGCAAGGAAAAAGGTTAAACAGGTTCTCTGAGGATGTGTGCACTTTAAATCCTCCAATGAAGCCTAGATAAAAACCTTTCCCAGCAATATTAGTTTAAAACCAATGCATCACTTATGAGGGACAGTAAGTATCAAAGTCAAATGGAATAGAAGAGTTTGCATGGAGCCAGGACAGTCAAAGTCAATTGGAACAAAGTCCATGGATCTGAGTCACTTCTTATATAGTAAAGGTCTTGCACAAAGTTAGTCTGTTGAAGAAAAATCACTGTAGGGTCAAAAGCGGTTATATTTGTGATGGGTAGTGCTGAAATCAATTCTGGCAAGGTAGCTACTGCAAGTCTCAACTGAGAAGAGCAAAGCTAAAGATACTGAGGTAAGTATCCCAGGTCTGAACAGTACCTTTTGGTTAGAAGAGTGGTTCAGCTGGCTTCTGTATGGTTGCAGCGATGCGGTTCCTGGGCCTCAGTCGTGGGGACATGAGGGAGGACATCTGGGGACTCCTGCGGCAGCAATTCGAAGGTTGGTGGCAGCTACAGGCTCTTTTTAAATCGGCGGCACTTCGCAGTTTCAGTGCTTTGTAAACAGCACCACCGCGGATAATTGATACTGGTTGGGCTTCCTTCACTCCTTGAATCCTGCACTCTGGTGAGGGGACCCGAGCTCTGGTCATCCTGCTTCTGTAGGGTCCTGGGGAGACTCCAGGAGCTTCTGGCTGGATCAGAGACATTGCACTTTACTATGGATTTCTCGACCCCTGGCACTCGGTTCCTGCAGCAGCTAAGAAGTAGAGCCTGCCGGGGAAGGTCTTCCAGTGGAGTTCGTCTCGGGGTTAGTTGGTCCCACTAACCCAAAGGAAGAAGTTGTCCCTTCCGGAGCTTCTCTTGTCGATTCAAAAAAAAAGAAGTTTCAGCACAGCAGCAGGTCTTCACCGGGCATTTCAACGGTCCAGGAGGATGCAGCACGCTTTGTTCACGGTTTGTAAATCAGGTTGTTCTTCCCAGTGGTCGACTCTGACTCTAGTCCCAAAACCCTAGCCTTTTAAGCAGGTTTCTCCCATTCATGTACAGCCTGTCACTCAGACAGCAGTGTGGCTGTCCTAAAAGGACAGCCAGCCAATCGGGACTGGGTGCATTCAGGTTACCCTGGAGACGAAGGACAGGGGAGTTTTGGGCACCTCCCTCACTTCCTGCCCTTCCAGACACACTATAGCCAGAGACGGGTTTCAATACTGAAGCTCGGCAAAGGCAAAACGAACAAGGGGCACAAACCTGGCTTGGCACGCAGAGTAAAACCCAAGAAAGACCTCACAAACAGAAAATTATGAAAAAAGAGCACCGGGGCTATTAAGACAAAATGGCACCCATGGGTGCTATACTGCAGCTGAGGATTCAGCCTGCTTTAGAAAAGCACAATGGTAGGAAAATTAACCACTGCCACCAGCCATTTGAAGTAGTGAGCGTAAAATACAAAATGTTACATGATTAAGTAGGAAAAGGGGCTACTAAGTAACCCCTCAGCACTCCACATAAGATGTGTGTGGTGTTCTGGACCTACAAAGAGAAAAGGTAAGTAAAGTCAATTTCACTTTACTATTCTTGGGTACTGTAGTTCACCCAAGAAAAGGTATTTAAACCTTCGGGGAAATCTAAAGGATTTCTGTGACACTGCACTGAAGGTGCCTGTGGAGTTTGTCCTGCTCCAAAAACAAAGCAAACACATAATCCAAACCAGGTCAAAACACATGAGCGAGTAACAAAAAGGGCTCATTCAATCCAGGCTTAAAAGTAGAAAGTCCTAAAGTCCAGCAAAAGAGTTGGGGGTCTCTAAGGTTGAAGGGAATTGGCACAGAAATTAGAATTCTCTTTAACACACTCAACAGGGAGTTTGACTCATTGCGATCTTTAAAGCAGATGAATGATTCACTCAATGCAAGAGGCTGCAGGAAGTGGGCTTGCGCTAGCAAAAGGTGGGTCGAGCACTTTGACTTGGACAGGAGTGTTAGTGGGAGGGACACGGGTGTTTGTGTGTAGTAATTGTCTGATTTGGACAGAGTCAACATAGTTTCGCTCTTTCACACGGACAACGCTCTAACTTGTATGCAAGAGTTCTTTATTTCTCCATACCTGGAAAGTGTACAGGCGCGACTTTGGGTTTGCGGAGTTGTGGTCACGCTGGCAATGGGATCCATCTGCAAGTCCTCCTGTCTCCTTGAGGCACCCCTGACAGCCTCTCTCTGCCACTCCGTGTGGATCCGCGTGTGAATGGTAGTTTTAATGCAAGGCTCCTCCTCTAGCAGTTCAAACTCGGAAAACCGACTGCCGACCAGCACAAGACGGCACTGATGGCCATTATTGAATGTATTCCTCTCAGTGACTGGAGTTAAAAGGACATCTTCTTTTCCTGTAACATACTGGCATCTCTGAAGAGTTTTTGTCCCAGTCTTGAATTTTAGAAACTTCAGATAATGGGGAGGCTCCATGTATTTCATAGTGTCTAGCTCTAAGGAGTTCCAAACAGAAACAGGAGTCTTTATCCGCTAAGGGGTGTTCTCGCGCGGTGAGGTCCCACTTACCTTTACCCTTAGGGGAAGATGTTATGGAGCGGGCTCACAGGTGGGTTTCCCCTTTGGGGAGAAGGGTCGAATTCCTTCGATTTGTCAGACTTGTAATGCCACTTGTGGTGATTTGCCTGGGCGGGGGGCCTTTCCTATGAGACTATGGAGGTGCAGCCACTACCCAAAATTCCCCCCTCCCCCTTAGGAGTGGTAATATGTGGGAGGACCTGAAGGGGAGGGACTCCCCTCCTGGGAATAAAGACGTCCACCTGGTGAAACTCTGCCTTAAAACTATGTCTCAAAGTACCTCACACGCATTCTTGCAACCCCTTCCCACTATTGATAGTGAGACCATGTGCTTTTGTGAGACTCACTGTTCCAAATGTGAAGTATACAGGGACAAGGAAGAACAGGAGAAGCACATGGAATGGATATGTGAAAAAGCAACCAGCTACTGTGATGTGGTGGCCCTCAGGAGGCATAAAGATTGAACAAGGAACTCTTAAAGATGGTGTTGACGTTACGCGAGGGTAGAGCCATCAAAATAAAACTAGCATGAAAGGACTGGTAGAGAACCACTGTGGAAGATGATAGTCCGCAAGTGAAGCCCAGGAAGTTCAAACTGGGCATTTTGTTGGGCAAGTCCTCGAGAGGGAAGAGGCGAACTGAGGGTTGCAAGTTGCACTTTAAACTAGTCTGAAAGGAGCCGACATGCTGAGGTCAGAAAAGGACCGTTGTGATGGCGTGACCCATGGTGGGTGGACTGGATGATCTTGGAATAATGCTGTGACCGCTAGCAGTAACCTGCTACAGAGCCGCACTGGCGAACAGAGTAAAAGCAAACGGCAAGAAGCAAGAGCTACAGCCCCGTGAAGAACCAGTGAATTGTTCCTGCAAAGCAGGTAACTGAAAGACAGTCTGGGTGGGGGACTGGGTGAAGGAAAAGTGATTCAAGAGTGCATCAGGAGTTATCATCCTTAGCGCAGTGGCCAGTACCATACCACTGCTAAAACCGAGAGTAAGGAAGAGGGCATCAGAAGTTATGTCCCTTGGCACAGTGGCCAGAATCCTACCACTGCTGAATCAAAGATTATAATAGAGAAGAAAGTTGGGTTCTAGGTACTGAACACTCCTGTGCTGGGTTCAGTGAGTAGTTTGTTTAGAGTCTATTAGGTTCTGCCGGGTCACAGGCTGGAAAAGGTAAACCCAGTACCTCTTGAGAAAGGAGTTTAGTGAGACGTCCAGGTTACCTTGCAAGTAGAGTATTGAGACCCTTTCAAATAAGGAGGATCTTTATGCGTTTTTAGCTGTGGTTTTTACAGGTGTATTTTTATTTGCATTGAAACATAGTCTAGACACATTGTCTGTAGAGAGAGGATCAGCCGACACGTGTTTCAACCCCAAAGGGTCTTTATCAAGGCAGATTGGTAAGGTAAAAGGAATCAATTCCGTGAGATTGTCAAAGGCCAATGGCAGGAGTCATCCAATATGCTAAGGTTCATTCAGGCTGATGCCTACGGTAAATGTCTGTCCGTAGGAACCTTGGCATATTGGATGACTCCTGCCATTGGCCTCTGACAATCTCACGGAATTGATTCCTTTTACTTTACTAATCTGCCTTGATAAAGACCCTTCAGGGATGAAACACGTGTCGACTGACCCTCTCAATACAGACAATGTGTCTAGACTGTTTCAATGCAAGAAAAACCACACCTGTAAAAACCACAGCTAAAAACGCGTAAAGATCCTCCTTATTTGAAAGGGTCTCCATACTCTACTTGCAAGGTAACCAGGACGTCTCACTAAAGATTATAATAGGGTTTACCGAGAACAGTCTACCTCAGAATGGCATTGTGGTCTGAAAGAACCTCGGTCACAGTGAACTCGGAGCACTTTTGTCGGAGTAGCAAGTGGGATGTAGACAATGGTTGGAGTTTCTATACATCCTGGAAGGAGCTAAGAGTAAAACAAGCGTGTGGTAAAGAACTTTCATCAGCGTCCAGCTGAAGGGAGCCATTTTCCTGGTCCCATTTTGGATTGAACTTTGAAAGAACTATTCATTATAAAGCTGAAGATGCAAACCAGGAGAAGGGAGGCATTGTTCTGGAGATGAAGATTTGAACTTGACTGTTTCTTTTGACTTACTTACTGACCATACTGTAGTATCCTTAGTTGAAGCAGGGAAACCCCTCTGGAGATGGGGATGGATCGGTTTCATATGTATGAAAATAAGTCTCTAGCCCAAACATGAACCCTCATTGTCAGTTTCGTCCTTCTACACCCTCACGCATTGTAAGAACACTTGTGGTCAGGCCAGTATTCGCTGGCTATACCTTGTAATGCCAGTAGTTGGTATTGTAAGAACACGCATGTAGGTTGTGCCTAATAATAATGCCAGCCGTTACCACTGTAAGAACACTCCTTTTCAGGTTGAGCTCAGTAGGTTAACTTATTTTCCACTGTAGGAACACTCATGTTGTCTATGTACAGTAATGCAAATATTGCCCTGTAAAGGTTTTCTTTAATTCATGGCAGACGCCCCTCCCTCTTGAAATACATGGGGAGGATGAGTATGCTGCATACTATGGAAACCTTGGATGCAGACACTTGTGCACTAATTCTAATCACTCATACACACATGCACAGCGGAGGACAGGAGCAGGATTAATTCACAGGTAAGTGTGGACTAACAGTGTTCTTGTTCTTGCAGGAAACCGGCTCCGTAATGCTGGTGAAGTTCCGAGCTGAACGTGGTGAGCGTCACGCTGCCAAGAGCAGAGTATCGCGAAGCGTGTTCCTCAGGCTGGCCGTGGTTTATATAGCCCCCAGGTATCCCAGGCACCCCTAGGTCTGACCACACCTAAAAGACTAGACCGCATAGCTCTGTTCTAGGGTTGAGCTATGCGGGGGCATCCATGTTGTGCAAAAGGCTATTGCCAAGCCCAGTTCTGAAGTTCTTTTGCTTCACACATGAGCCTGGCGCCAAAGGCGCCAGGACTGGCTCCAAGAGAGCCTTGGGCGAGATGGTGAGTCCTTGAAGACCATGATGGAAGGTTGTGGCGCAGCCCAAATGGCTTGCCTATTAGGGCCAGGGGTCATGACACAAGCATGCCTACACAGACTCTTGCACACATGCTCGCCCTTAATCAAATGTACTGTGAAAAATCATGTGACGTCATCCCTGAGGCACAAACGCTTTCCATGAGGGCAGAGAGGTGAGGCCGCTGCCTGATAGTCTGCCTGGGGGTGGTACTCGGCGGGTGGATCTCATGGGGAGGGATTGCTTTTCTGGAATACAGGAAGGACATCCTGGGCTAACGCTGTATAGTGCTCCAAAACCCACCTTTCTTCCCTCACCTTTTCCTTCTTCTGGTCACTTAAGTTCCCCCCATGTACTTTTGCAGTCGTACCAGTAGTACTGAGACGAGGAAGATCAAGAATAACTCCACTGAACTGTCACCTCAATATACTGAGACGAGGAAGAAGCTCGGCACCCGAAAGAATTCACATGACCATAACATTGAGCAGTCTAACTTTTGTGTTCCATGGATATTAAAAAGTGAAGAAGGGTGTGGGGGCGTGGCAGAAGCTGCAGAAACACTCATTTGGAGGTGAGAAGCGACTTTTATTGGTGCCGGAGACAATTATATGGGCCAGTCCGCCACCGAGGAACAGGAGCAACATTAGGAATGGCGGGACTCTGTTAGCCAAGCCCTGCTCATTTCATAAGTGTGGCAAGCTGAAACGGTGTCCATATAACTGTCTTTCACACGGACACTGTTTTAACCTGCCACACTTGGGGAAAGAAGCAGGGCTTGCTCCTAGAGCCCTGCCGTTTCCAAATGTAGCTCCTGTGACAGATAATCAGCCCAGGGCAAAACAGAGGCATTTAGCTATCGGGCTTAATGTCTCTGCCCCATCCTGGACTCATTTTCAGTCATATAAACTACTCTTAGAAACGGCAGGGCTCCAGCGAGAGAGTCCTGAGAGGGCTTGCTAGCCGGAGACCTGACCTGCCCTGCCCTCTTAAAAGTAGCTTATACGATTGAAAATTGAGCCCAGGACGAGCAGAGACATTAAGCTTGATAGCTAAATGCCTCAGTTTCGCCCTAGGTTCCTTTCTGCAGAGAGTTGCTGCTGAGCTGCCTGCCCCTCCTCCGACAGCGCAAACAGCTGTGCGCACATGAAAGGAGGAGGGTCCGCAGTAGCTCGGCACAAAAATATTTCCCATCCTCTTCCCCCAACCTCACCTCATGTGTTGCTTCGGACAGCCAGCCTACATCCTCGTAAAATCTAAGCCCCAGCCCAGCTCCAAGATGCAAAAACTGTGCGCCATGGTGCTTTTAAATGAGTAAGCCCGGGCTAACCCCAGAGCACAAAGGGAAACCACTGTGGCCAATTGGGGTACAGCTTCCAGCAAGGAACTTGCTCTAACCAATCACAGGACTCCGTCTGTGCTTTAGAGATTTGCAGCCCTGTGATTGGGCAGAGCACTTCTTCTGAAAGTCGAGCGTGGGCGACTTCATAGGCTCAGGCGAGCTACTGGTTCGTTCGACAACCCCTGATCTAGACCAACGAATGGTAGAGGCAGATCAGAGGCTGCGTGAGGTGGAAGATCAATCTACGGGCGAGGTAGCGACAGTGGCGGAACTATATTGCAACATTAAAGCATTGGACGGTAGAAGGGACGCCATGGAACGCAAACGGGAAGACATGGAAAACTGAGCTCGCAGGAACAACCTGCAGATCTGGGGGGGTTCCCTCATCAGTCGTCAACTAAGCCCTTAATGAATACACAGGGGGTGACCTCTTCCAGACCCTCCTCCCGCCAATTGATGAGCCAATGTTGCTCCAGGACCGCACTCGCAGGCTGTGCTCCCGGGTGGGGGATTGACCTCGAACCTTCTGCCAGATGTAATCCCGAAAGTCCATTTCTTCTCGAGCAAACAAGAAATCCTCAATCAGCCAAATATGTTTAGAGTTAACTTTCCAAGGGATACTGCTCCAAATCTTCCAAGACGTAGCCACAGCCACAGTACAGAAGAGGAGAATGCTCAGGCCATTGACCACCTTCCTGCAGGATCAGAAAGTTAAATACTGCTGGCTGTTTCCTGCTACTCTACAGTTTGTGCTGGAAGACGCAACCCGCACCATCCGCTCCCTGGAGGAGATGGAGGGCATTCTCCCAGACACCTTCTTGGATACGGGTGCCCCCCCCCCCCCATACCCCCTCTAGCTCTCCCATCCCCCAAAAAAAGATGCCCCCCCTCCCCACCTAAACGCAACGCCTGGGCAAAAGTGGCCAGGGGACGAAAAGCAAAACTGCCCTCCCAACAAACCTGAAGGCCCCCGGGCTAAGCTACTAGCTTGAACCTTTTGTGGCATGACCACCCTGCAGCCAAACCGGCCCGACCTAGCAGTGAAGCCTACCTGGACACCCGGCTTCAGACCTGTGCCCAAACTTGGGTATGACCCACACAGAATCTGACAGGGCTCTGTGCCCAATTCTTTTGTTGTTTTATGGTTACTGGTTACCAGTTGGAGTTATGTTGAATATCCAATTGCTGAAAGGTACTGAGTCAGGAACAAGACTGAATGAAGGATGAAACTTGCATGGTACCCCCCCTACGCACTGTAGAATTGCGACGCCTCCACCCCATCAGAAACTGAACTTTTTTGCTCAACGTGAAAGGCCTGATCGCTCCACCCGAATGCAGATCCACACTCCAGCCCCTACAGGACCTCAACGGCTTGGTAATATTTCTGCAAGAGACCCATCTGCTTCTACCATATTTCACCTGCCTTGGGAATAACCACTTCCCAATCCAGTACCAGGCCTCCAGTGGGTCCAAAAAAGGCAGCACGTTCAGGGAACTAGAAACCCTCTACAGCTTGTAGGGCCGATACACAGGGATCAAAGCTGTTATTTGGCCAACTATACACACTGATCTCTGTTTACACCCCTAAAGAAGGGCAAGAAGCCTTTCTCTAGGAACTAGAAGCTTCTCCCCTTCCTCAAGGGGCAGGTCATCATTGGGGGAGACTTTAATGGGGTCCAGACCTCCGGTTAGATAATAAAACACCAAACAACTTCAAACTCGCTTTAAGTCTCCTTCACTTATTTAAAGCCCTGGGGGTGTTTGGCACGTGGAGAATATTACACCAGAGAGAAAGATTTTACCTTGTTCTCGCATGTACATCGAACTTCCTCCCGAATAGACTTACTCTTGGCATCCCCCAACTTATGTGCTACATTGAGGAAGTGGCTATAAAACCTAAGATGTTGTTCGATCACACTCCAGTCTTACTGACATCCCGAGTCCATGACCCGAAACTATCCCCCCAGCCCGCAATGGAAGCCTCTATGACCCGATCCAGAATGACATGGTGCTTAGGGGCGCATTCGCTAAAGCTATGCGGTCCTACTTCCAGGAAAACCCCACAGAACTGACTTCACCGGGAACCTCATGGAATGCCATGAAAGCGGTAATGGGAGGGGAACTCATAGCCCACGCCTATGGGGAACGTAGACGAGAGGCCAGGGTCCAGTTAGAGAGGGAACTTCCTGAAGCAGAAGAAAAACATAAAAATGGGTGGTCCCCCTAAAACGCACTACTCCCTGAGGGTCGCCTGAAACAAACCAGAAGCCCACTATGCTCAAATGGCCCACTCCTTACTTAAATCCAAACAAGCCTACTATGCCAAAAATAATAAAGCCAATAAATTCCTGGTTAAGGAGTTAGCAAAAATAAAATGACACAATGTCATAATTGGCCTGCGAGACTCGTAGGGTAAGGTCCAATATACAGAAGAGGCCAAACTGCAACTTGCAGCAGCTCACCTGACTAAAACCATGACAGCATCCCCCCCGGGAATTTAAAGAACAGACACAATACATTGAGGGCACCACCCTGCCACACCTCACGGAAGGGGACTATGAAGCCCTAGAAGCGCCGATCACTAGTGAGAAAATTGACACGGTTATCCATTCCCTAAGAACAAGAGCCCTTGGCCCCCAATAGGTTCTTGACTAGATTCTACAAGCTCTTTCATCTTCAGTTGCTGGCCCCCCTCACAGCCCTTTTCAAATCCTTTCGTCAATCTGGCTCCATGACCACATCAATGCAGATTTCTTCAACGATCCTCCTACTGAAACTCTGCAAGGACCCCTGAGACCATGCTGCATACAGGCCCATATCACTACTTAATGTAGAGGTCAACATCTATTCTAAAGTTTTGGCCAACTGCCTTTCCTTGGTTCTCCCTAAAATAATGAATCCAGATCAGACTGGCTTCATTAAGGGCAGATCCACAGGGGATAACATTCGGCAGGCCCTAAACTTAGTCGAGGTGGCGGTCTCAGACAGCTGGAAATTGGCCCTCCTGGCATTGGACACGACCAAAGCCTTTTACAAGGTGGACTGGCCCTTCTTAAATGCAACTCTTGATGCCTTTCAGTTTGGCCCCCTGTTCTGCAGGATGGTCCTAGCCAACTATAGCTTGCCGAAAACTACCCTTCGGGTTAACCGAGGGCAAACAACGCCCATCTCTTAAACTTGTGGGACGAGGCAGGGGTGCCCTCTATCTCCTTTACTCTTCGCCTTGGTAATGGAACCTTTGGCCCAACAAATTCGGAACAACTCTTGTCATTGGGGGGGGTGGTTCAGGTGTGCCAGACAAACTGCAAGGTTTCCCTTTATGAAGATGATGTCCTGCTCTCGGTAACAAACATCCACGACTCCCTTTAATCACTTTTAGAACTAGAGAGATTTGGCAGGGTGGCTGGGTTTGCTATTAATTACCACAAGTCATCTGTCCTGGGAGTGGGTTTGACCTCAACAGAAATAGATGTCCACTGACCTTTATGTCCCATCCACTGGAACGAGAAGTTGATAGATTACTTAGGGGTGCACATTTCAGCACTCCCAGGTGAGGTATATGCGACAAATATCCCCCTGGCCGTTATTTGAAGAACTAGAGGCAGACCTGAAAAGGTGGACCACCGAAGAGATCGCTGATGGGTCGGATCAGGAACTACTTTTGCGCCACTCTCCCCACAGTGGCCCCCTTGGCCCCCTTACCCCCCTCCTTTGCCTACAACAAAAGATGCTACAGTTCAAATGGAAGGGTAAGAAAGCAAGGATCCCTAAGAGGGTTATGATGGTTAACGCTCACCTGGGTGGTTTGCAGGTCCCTAATCTACGAAAAATACTATGTGGTGGTGCAACTAGCGTGCTTCCAGGCGTGGCTCACTCCGGCAGACCACCGGAAATGGGTGGAGATCAAATAATCAAGGTTGCTGCTGCCCCTCTGCTCCCTCCCCCACATCCCCCAGCCTGCACGGAATACTGGCCGGGCATACTTTTCACCACAAAAGCCACAGTAAGAATATGGGACTGGGCCAGGAAACTCAAGGGCATCGCGACCGATCTGAGTCGATACTCCCCGGTCTTCTTTAAACCAGCTTTTACGCCAGGCATGCACCCTGCACATTTAAAAAACTAGGTGAGGGGCAGATTGCAAACCCTGGCGTAGCTATCTGTGAATGGCCAGCCATGCACCTTTGTGGACTGTAAGGGGGCATTTCAGCTAGCTGAGAGTGAAAGATTCTCCTACGCTCAACTTCGTCACTGGTACACGCACCCTCTGGTCCGTCCGAAGGCTACACGCAACCTCGGTCCCATTGAACTTACTTTGCAGGAGGGACTTAACGGAGGGATTGTTTCCAAGCTATACAAGGTACTGCAGGAGGACATGCGTACTCTTCGCCTTGTTTATGACACAGACGTGGGATGCCCAATTGGGGACCAGACTTGGGTCGATATCCGGACAAGAAGCTACTCCTCCTCAGCCTGTGTGACGAACAAAGAATGTGCACTTAAATTGCTCCTTCGCTGGTATTACCCCCCGGTGCGGCTTCACCATATTCAGAATGCGTTGGACCCGCTGTGCTGGCGAAACCGTGGGAACCAAGGCATTTACCTACACATGTGATCGGATTGCCCCTCTGCCCAAGCCTTTTGGGAGGAGGTACTCTCGGTGATTGAAACTGTTACCCTGGTTAAATGCCTGAAAAGGCCCAAAGTGATCCTCCTGAGCTCCCTGGTGCTGGGGGGGCAAGGGGGCTCCAGATCCGGGACGACAGCTAAACTGATTACCCAGCTTCTCCTGGCAGGGAGGATTATGATTGACAGGTATTATCTCCAGAGGGCCCATAGATGTCTCTGTGGTGGCTCAAGATATGGAACATCCTAGTGGCGGAAAAGGTCACAGCAGCAAAGAGGGCCTCCTGCACCACTTCACAAATATATGGACACGTATCCTGGAATATGATCAGGACTTCCTGGCCCAAAAAAACACAAACTGTGGATCTAGAGCCTGTTCCTTCAAGACAACATTTGAAGCAAGACCCTCCCGGCCAGCTGTTGCCTGGTTGGGGGGAACAGGTGAAGGCAGGAGTGGATCTTGGGGGGTGGGGGAGGGGGGAGGGTGTAGGGGTGTTGAGGGGAGGAAGGGGTTACTTCTATCTTTATAGTTTTGATTTAATGTTTGAAATGATATGCAACTTGGTACTGCCGTTACTTGTCTGCAACCGAATAAAATGTGTTTTTTAAAAAAAAAAAAAAAAAATCTTTTTAAAAAAGGAAGAGGGACTAACATTCCGTCCATCCACAGAAGCACCGCAAGCAAGGCAAGCACCACAGAGACAAGCTGAACATGCAGCTACTGACAAGGACGTGCCGGAAGAAGAGATGGCGTCTCTAACTGCTTGGAAGAGGAATGACAACCAAAGGCTGGAAGAGGCTGAGGCTCCGGATGCGGAAGAGCGAAGAGGAAGACTGTCCAGCAAGTACGTGTAGCTGGGCTCCCAGGCACTGCTAGGGAGTTGCAAACAGGAAACGGTGCAGAAGAACCGCTGAAAGACGCAAGGCATAAAATGGGCAGTGTCGCATAGCAATTTGCTATGCAATTCCGTAGATTTGCTAATTAAATGGACACTTGTGTAGCAAAGCTAGCTATTTAAGTTATCCTGTTTAATGAAAGTCACTATCTTCATTCCTTTCGCTGACTCTGTACTGTGTCACGTTAATTAGCACCCCTGCTTCTATCATCTTGGGGATTTCCTCTCTAGCTTTTCTGCACCCTAACACCCCAAAAAAACCTTGGTTTGAGCAGAACATATTCTGCCTCTATCAACTTGACATCGCCAGTTCTGGTATTCAAATACGTACACATAGGGCTAGTAAGAGATACAACAGCTTGGGGCTAACGTTCATTTTCACTGAAGCAATTCCCCCTATCCATGTATTGTAAAGCTTCCTCAATCTATAATAATCTTGGTACAAATAGACCAATTTTGAGACTCTCAATGCCCAGTTGATTTCCCCGCTCTCTCGCTTCCCCATTTCAACTCAAATGTGCTGTAAATATTTCCCCCCCGACAGCATAAAATGGAGTGGAGTAAATGTACACCAGGCTTCTTTTCCCTTCACAACAGAGTCCAAGATACATCAGTTAATGCCCATCCTGGCCCATGGCGTTTGGTCTCTGTCACCCGAGTCACATACATGTACATAACCCCAGTCCACGTGATGAAATTCCTTCTAACCAACAAGTGAGAGAAACACTGATGAGGTTAGATCTGTGAATATTATCCTTACATGGCAAACACATGCAGCATTTTCGATGGCACTACTATTTGGGTGGACACCTGCCTGTCTTAACCAATAAGGTTGGAGAAAGAGGACTTGATGTGGCCCTTTTAAATTCTCATGTACATTTTTACATCAATATTAATGAAACCAGTTTGTAATAGTAAAACAGTCGGGTATCCTTCCCTTGCTTGGATAGAATTGTGATCTGGGATTCCTCCATAGACTCAGTGATTTGGCCTATGCACCTTAAGGGGTTAAACAGTTGTGTGAGATAAGAGGTTAAGGAGGCACATTTTTCTTTTAATCTTGGCTATGACTTCACCAGGGGTAGAAATCATTTCATTTTCCATTTTGTAAATTACTCAAGAACCACATCTCCTGTAATAGGAATGTCTGGTTACTCTGTTTGGTCTTGCATGCATTTTAATAAGGGAATCTCATCTTGACATGTACCCTGAGCTATCGAAGCACACTCCTCCATAAGATAAAGGGAAATATGAAATTCTTGCACCAAAGTCGATCTGCCTTCTTATTGATGGTGTGATCAGAAAACCTTTCGGGCTTATGTACTGCGCCAACCCTGGCGGGTGAAAAATACTCCATCTTATTGTTTGCTGGCGATGCAGCCCTAATTTATTTATCTCCAATTTGTCTAAACTCTCAATTTGACACATTTGGAGATTTTTGTGCTTGCAATGGTCTAATGATGGCCAGGAAACCAAAGCAATTTCCCTCGGGGGACGTAGGAATATGAAGAAAATGAGGATTGATTTAATGCTCATTGGTGAAAGAATTGAGCAGGTGGAATAATATGAATATTTAGGATTGAGAGTGAAGGATAATTGTAGTTGGTCGGCACTAATGGCAAATGCAGAGGATGTCTTGGCTAGATACAGCAGTGAAATTGCAAAATACACACGGGAACATGGTAACGGGGCTGTTAAGGTTTCATTGGAATTTGTAGATACAAGCCAGACAATCGTCATTGTATAATGCAGAACTATGGGGGGTTGCAAATCGCAGCACCGTTGATCATGGAAAACAAATTTGTTAAGAACATCTTAGGCTTGCCTGCCATGCTTTCAGACTCACCCAATCACGACCGGGTGATATGCAGGCGGCGGAGAGAAACATGGACCCCTCCCGCGATCACCTCTGCTCGATCGTTAGTGGGACGCTACACTCTGAGGCATCCCTGGCGTCGATTTCCACGCCTGCAGTGGGGATTGCCTTGGAGATTGCAAGCGCGGAGGAGATCACCACTCCATACTGCGGTCCTCTGCTTGACGCGATTCGTCACGAAGAAGGGGTCATGTGACATGGCTTCCAGGAAACAGGCATCAAATGAACCACTGGATCATGTGACCAAATGAAAGATCACGTGACCAGGAAAATGGATCATGTGACCAAGTGAAAGATCATGTGACCAGGAAAACGTCCCCGATTGGCCAACGAATCAGGAAGACTGCAATAAAAGGGGCTTGGCCTTTGCACACATTGCTTCTCAGCTGATCTCTCGGCGTTTAGCAATTTCCTGTGTTTTGAACTTCATGCTTATCGAATTTCTTGGATTTTGGACTTCGTTTTTCTTCTGGATTGCCCTCATCAAATTTTGGCACTTGGATTTCTTCTGACCTGTATTACTGGATTATCTGAACTTTGAACTGTTTTCTTGGATTGTTTATGGATTGACCTTTTGGATTTGGCGCTTGATAAACCTTCAGTTACCTCTTGGAACTTTGTCAAGAACTGTGCACCTACAATCAAGCCCTCTCCTCTCCCTTCAGATCCTGTGGTCCCGTTATCCCCTCTGCACTACTCATCTGACCCTTGGGGAAAACTCACTTAGATTCAAGTCACTCATCATTTACCTCCAGGGTAGGTCTTTCTTATTATTTTTTTATGCTTGTTGTGAATACCGTGTAGCCATTAGCTAACCTGGTATTTTCTTTGCAGCCACCCGGGACCTGGACTTTCCTGTTTTCCCCACCTGTGGCTCCAATAACCGGTCAGCGAGTACTTTGCCCCTCTCTGACTGGTGCTTGGGGACGGAGGTATACTAATCCACGTGGCCCTCAGGATTTGACATTGCCTTTGATGTCCCGAATTTCCTGTGTTCTTGGAGACCAATTTGCAGAGAATAGACCCCCATATGTATTGTTAAACCCATTAATTAACATGTCAGTGTTAGAAAGATTTCTCTTTACAGTACCCTTCCCTCCATTTTTATGGACCCCCCAAAGTTTTTGTTTTTGAATCTGACCTGAACTTTTTACTTATAAGCTAAGCTATGACTAGGCTTGTCTTTATGTGATGATGTAAAGTTGCACTGCAATGGTAACCAGATATGTGAAATTTGAACATGTCTAGCAACCTCTTTTTGTTTATATGTTGACACACCAATGTATGTGGTGTTTGTTTTATGATGTGTATAATGACAAAAGGGAAAGGTCAAATAGAAAAATGTTAAACAAGAAAATGATAAAAAAAAACTGATAAAGGTTAAAAGAAAAAGGTAAATTCACAAGCTAAATAATAAATGCTTTGTGTACTTGATCAGTGTTACTTCATGATGTTTATAGTTGACATAGAGAAATCCTTGCCAAGACTAATGTGAAAATTAAAATATTTGCATGAATGCATGTGAATATGCAAATGTATGTGGCAGGACGCCCCCTTTGTTTCAAAGTTTACTAAGCCCTTAGTCCTCCCACAACCAGGGCTGTCCCTTCAGTTACCGCTGAACTTTTTACTGTGTAGTAAAGCCTTTAGTTTCACTGCACTGGCTTTTGGTCATTTGTCATGGTGAAACGGACATGTCCTTCAGGCTGCCAGTCCCTTAGTCTTGTTACATTGTTATGACTTATGGTAACTTTTTATCATTGTACAATGCATCTTAAAATGCACTACAATGTGGTTCGCTTTTTGTTGTACCCTTGACTAACACTCAGAGGATGTTTGGTTACTCTAGGTGGGCCTAAGGGACAAGCTGGTGGCAGCATTTACTTTTTGCTATTTTTTGGTGCATTTTACTTTCGCCTTACCGCGTTTACTGCTTTTGGCTACCTACTGTTGCTAGTGTCCAAACATGGCTGTGCCACAAGGTTTTTCATTTGTCTCTTGGCCCTCTTGTTCCTATCTCTTCCTCCTGACGTGTGAGGACAGGAAAATCCTTATGGACTTCCAGGGCCCGGGAAAAGAGACTTTTGTGAGCTTCTGCAGGGCCAGGTATGTTTCCTGCCAGAAAATGGGTTGGGACTGTCTGGTCCCAATCCACAAATTGGTCTGTGTGTCTGAATGGTATGGATGAGCTGTGCCAACGGTGATCCTGATTGGACCAGTGCTTGTGCGCGCATGTGTGTGCGCGCGCGTCAGTGGCCGTGTCAGATCTTTGATTGGCTTGTGGGAGTTTCGACTCTTACCTGCTTTTTGGATAAGAAGACCCCTGCACCCCTTCTTCAGAGATCCTGGAAGAAACCCGAAGGAGCCAAGTATCCTTTCCAGCTGCAAGACGTTTGAGGAGACTGTGAACTCGTTGGAAGAAGGCCTTGTGACCAACTTCTGCTGATGTCCTGGAAGAGCCCCGTATTGTAGGTGATCTTCAGCAGTTATGTGAACGAGCTGCAACCCTTGGAGTGGAAGGAACATCCATTCTCGACGTCTGCTCGGAGTCCTGCCAAGAAGAGCCCTCGGAAGTGCCCCTGGATCACCTAGTGGCTGCCCAGCTCAGAGTTTGAGCTACTGTGCTGCAGATGTCACTGTTCCGCGTTGAGGCCTGGAACTTTGGGGATCGACAGCTTGTGCTACTGGACACTGAATCATGCCAAAGTTCAAGGTTCCAGCATCGAGGGGATCGTGGCAAGTTTCTCCCTGCGTCACTGTGCATCAGTGGCAGTTGTCTAAAATAGCTTCCCTGCATTCAGTCCTGTGCTGAGAGGGGCCATGCATTGATTTTTTTCGGCATTCTGCAACTGGAAGACCTTGCTGCAGCATTTGTCGCCAACCTGAGAAATGCTCGAACATGCAACCCCTGGGCATCAGGGACTGGAGCTGAAGGTAGGAAAATCGACTCTCAAACCCTTTTCAGAAGTGACCTGCCAAGTTTTAAGAAGAATCGGAGTACAGGGGTGAGTTGTAACAGACTTACCTCAACTCCTATCTCCCCTATTAACAGTTTGGTAACTTTTAGAACAGTTTAAAACAGTTTGGCTTTACCACTGCTTGCTCCTGCAAGTACTCCGAAAGTGATGGACACTTATTATAATTCTTCATTGTGGTCAGCATTTGGGCACAGGGCTTCATACATTTGGGTATGGACTTCTAAAGTTAGTGTTGTATCTCTGTGGACCTTTAATGCTGCATACTAATACTTACCGTCCTTTGCCGGGATTTATGGATGTTGCCCTACTCCAGTGATCGTATATATGTATCTTTTTTTTAGTGTTGTGTGGTAATGTAATGTAATATTACATGCTAGTAGTAATTTCTAATAGCGTTATATGGCCATAAATAAACAAGTATTTGTATAACTGATTGTCTAAGTGTGTTCCTTGACTTTTCACTGTGTGTACTCCTTGAGGACCCCTTACAGGCTTACCACTTCTTGACTCTTGGCCTTGACCACTCACCTTGCTACCTTGAACTAGTTTGGCTACAGCTCCCAGAGTTGTCCCTGTCACTAAACTAGGTTGGCCGTCTTTATATCTGTCCCCCAGGCCAGGCCAGAGTAGAGAAAATCAGTCTTCACTGTTAGGATTTGGACCCTGCCTAGGCTTATTAGATTTAGAGAAGCCCTGGAGGATGTATTGTCATAGGAGGGGGGGGGGAGACATACGTTAGCGTGGTTTGCACATATTAAATCATTGCTGTGTAGTCTAGGACATTGTGAATGTTGGAGCACACCGAATTGCATGGGGTAGTGTTAAGCCTTCTATTAAAAGTGCTGTGCATGGACAAAAAGGAGGGTGAAGTCACAGATGGGCTTCAGAGATATTGGGAAATAAAACAAATCCTAGGCTACGAGCAGTACCTGGATAAAGTCCACCCAAAGCATATGAGAACTGCGCTTGGGCATATCCCGGTGGCAGTTTTTTGCTAGATGTAGGAGGTTTGTGCCTCGGATAAATGCCCACTTTGTACAGAAAAGATTGAGAACATTGTGCACTTTGTGCTTTTTTCGTCCAGGATATCTGAATGCATCAAAAATATATTTGAAACCTTGCTTTTTGATCAGATCGGTTAGAACCACTCAACAGGCTATTTTAGCTGAATACTGCTGAGGTAGTATCTTCTCGGGAACGGCATGGGGGAGGGCTTAGTCTTCTTGAAGGCGCTTGGTGTTTCTGAACTTCTCTGCTCCTCAAAACCAGGACAGCTGATGCTGCTTTCTTATTTGATGCACTCTGCTGTTCGGTGTCATTCAGGGGTTTTCTGAAAATGAAGAAAAATACTCGCGAGCATCTAAACTTGAAGGGTAAGGCTGGAGATGCCAGTCTGCAAAGAAACATACTGGCACATGGGAGGATTGGCATTGGGGGGGTGGGGCGCATCTGTTGCCACATCCACTCCAGGGGTAGGACTGGCTCTGGATTGTTTCCTGGTAGGCCTCTCAACTACAGCTGACAACTGAGAGGTTTTCCATCCCTCTTGACAAGGCCACGTTTCATGTCTTCATTACTGAAGTGTTTGTGAGATGTACGTGCGAGTAAAAGGAATAATCTAACTTTTCATGGTGTAAATTCCATAACACACTGAGGAGACCCAAACAACGTACCGTATTAAGTTTAGCAGACATATCCCCAGTCAACTTATATGGGGAGTTTGAAGAGAGGTTTGATGGCTCTAACACCAGATTGAAATTGTCAACTATTACTTTTTCCTATCCTTCCTTTTCCAATCTCGGGCATTCTAAGAAAAAGGAATCCTGCCTTTTTTTTTTTTTACATGCATACAGTATTCTCTGTCAAACTGGAGCCTTTCACCAGTTCCAGAACCAGAATATATCTGCCTCTGGGATCAGCTTGAACTTTCTCTCCTGAAAGAGGAAATTCCTATGAAATAATATCGCAACACCCAGTCATTTCGATTGATTTCCTGTATTATATTGCTCGTGGTAGCCTTTTTTTCTTTTTTTGCGTGAGCATCTCTGCCACAAATGACTCTTGGAGAACTATTACCTTGCAGAAAATGGTTCTCTACAGCCATGTAGCTGTTACACTAGAATTGTGGATATACTCGACCCTAAGCCAGAGATCGCCCTGACAAAGGACGCTGGTCTGAAATACATTGGCCACGACAAATGTTTCTGCCACTCAGGATGTTTTGATTAAGGAGCTTTCATAATAAAGATGGTGTGCAAAGAAGGAATAGAAAGAATCCCCTTACCTTAATTTGAGTCTATTTGTGTCCAATTTATATGTAGTATTTACTACTTTGGTGGAACCAATTTCGGTGGCGTTTCCCCAATTTTTGTTGAAGTCCTTAAATCCAAACCTGTTTAAAGATGCTATATATATCAATATATCCCATAGTACCACTATCTATATTTTGCTGGTATTGATTTTCTACCTTAAGGTCAAAATATCGACCTCATTTTCACTAATTGCTTTAGTTAAATCTGTCCCTATGTTCCTCATCGCCTCTTTCATTAAATCCTACAAATAATCTCTCAAAGCGGTCATCACCACTTCAAAAATGTCACTTGTAAGCACAGCGGTTAGACTGCTTGACTGCCCCGATCTACCATAATATGCATCATACTTCCTGACAAATTCTTCTTGAGGGATGTCATCTTCCACAATTATCTTGTATTGCTGGGAGTTTTCAATGTTTTCATATCCCTCGTGTAGGAAATTGAGAGGTACTGTTGTGTCAGTTTCTAACCCTGCTTTTTGGTTTTGCATATCACAGGTCTTGCATTTAGGTGCCTCCCACTCCCTGGTAAAGTGTCACCCGATTCTTATAGATCCCTGGTCTTTCTCCAGGTCAGCTATCCAGTGCCCGTTGGTCTGATCATCCTCTACTCACTGTTATAATCCCTCACTTGAGGCGCATGCATTCCCACTCATAATTACACAGCCATTGATCCAATACTGTAGCACTCTGGATCTGAGTAGGTGGGTGCTGCCAGAAGACACGCTAGCTCTCTCGCAAGTGGTACCCTCTTCAAGTGAGCTTGGGCTGGCATAGGCCTACACTATAGGCATCCCAGACTAACGTGGTGAACTGCTTTCATGCTCGTGGTGGGCCTATTATGGATCCTTTTGTCAGTAGTATTTGAATAGGTATTTTTGTTCCGCGCATGCCACTGCACCATATGTCAGGAACACTCCAATCTATGTACATTGTTCGTGACGTCCGCACGCTCTTGTAATGAACTGCAACAACTTCGATGTAATAGCTGAAACCCAGCCTTCAGACACCTTTCAGTGTCATTGCCTCCTAGGCCGACCCCTTACTGGCTGCAGCTGTAGTGCTAGGTCTCCCCCTTTATCAGAGTTTCTCTTCAGTCATCTTTTCCCAAGTCCATAAAGTCCCTTTGTACCCACAGAAGGCACCCATGGAAGGTACCTTGCTGCTGCCACACACTAGCACTCAACCCCCTCAAAATTCAAAGACTCGTGCCATGATTTTCCTATGTGCGCTCCAGACCCAGGGTCAAGCAACTGCTGCTGTGTATGTATATAGTTTTCCCCATCTGTGCTGAAGCATATGTGAATTGACAAACCTGGTTGGGGTGCAGGTTTCGTCCCAGTTTTTGCCCTGAAGCAAAGAGCCTTGACAAACCACATATGCCCGGCTCTTCGCACTATTAGTCTTTCTCTTTTCACAAGTTACTGGGGGGGGGGGGTCTCTGTGGCCTTAATCATAAGATAATCTATAAATCTGCACTCCCAACTCAAACACATTTACAGTGTAGTTCACTTTAATAGTATTCTATTATCTGTGCAAACATGTATAGAAAACCAACATTTGGTTTCTATTAAACTAATGTGGAGATAGTCCTTATGCGCCCGAGACCCCAGGGCTTGGCACGCTTTACAAATGAACAAAATACAAGAACAGTGAAATCTATAGAAACTATGCTGCTCTCACCATAGGGCAATCCCCCTATAACATTTTTTGGACATTCTGAAATCATTTATTAAGTATAGCCAGTCTTGTCGTCTTTCATCCAAATAGCAATTCTAAGCAAGCAAATTATTACATGTTATAAACACATATGCAGTGCTTAAACCATAATTGTTTTTTTTTTACGTCAAAAAAGACTGTTTTCATTACATTTTTTCCATTTACTGTAACAATTACGTTGACCTTGGATGTATATACACCCTAAGTGTTTTGAAATCTGAAACCCTTCATCAGGAGTAATAAATCCCAACTCATTTTCAATAAAATAATAAAGAAATGTTATAAGTATTGAGTACTCAAATTATCTTAAAGACTAATGTATTGTAATATTGGAAATCCGTCATAAACTAACCTTAATTAGAAAAAACGTGATGCATGTCTGGACTGAACTACTCCAAATTTAATAACGAGTACCCTAGTTTGTTACCCAGCAATTGATGCGGAAGGAATTGTCCACAATGTAGCAAAACAATGACTAGTCTAGTCAAACTATCTGTCTTTAAATACATCCTTCACTAGCTGATTCAGTATACCCACGCTGTAATTTTACAAGACCCAATAAGTTCACATTTTACAATAGAAATACAGCCAAATTAAGTTACCAATTACTCTGTCCTTTGCCACATTGGAGTCCTTATCAATTAGCTGACAGAATCCTCCCCCCAGTGGTGGCAGCCCACCCCTGTATCCCCCCCTTACAAATCTTTTATTAAAGGGGGCAACTAGCTTCACTTAGCTACCCTCAACTTTCGCTCTATGGAACACTCCTCTGACATCTGTCACCTCCTTGAAGACCTTGATGTCCTTGCTCTCACTGAGACGCGGTTGAAGGCCAGCTCCTTCCTTCTCCCTGAGGGCTACAAGATCCTGCCAAATCGCAGGCCCTCCCGGGCTGGGGTTTTTAGTGGCTCTGATCGTCCCTGAGTGGGTTCCTGCCTCCATTATCCTCACTCAAACCTACTCATTCTTTGAAGCTAGTCTGCAAGCTCTCACCTACTTCCTATTTTTTTTCACTAACATCTACAGAACCCCCGGACTGTCCACCCTCTTCCTCTCAGAATGGGCTGACCTGTCCTCCTCTCTTCTTTCCTCCTCCCCCAAACGTATTTTCCTTGGGGACTTCAACATCCATCTCGGCGCTCTCGTTGGGGCCACTGTTCTCTTCTGCTACCTCTGTGACACACTTTTCCTCTCTATCCTTCCCTCTGGCCCAAACCACCCTGCCGGACACACCTTGCATGCTCTCCTTTCAGCAGACATCCCTCTTTATCCCTCTCACTACCCCACTCTCCTGGTCTGACCACACTCTCCTCCCACCGTGACCCCCCCTGACACCTCTGCCTGCACTGCGAGTCCCTTCCCTGTCATTCGACCGATGAAGCGTATCAGTCGCTGCATTTGCCTTGATCACTCCTCCGCCCCCTTCATTAGACTCTCCTTCTGACTCTGTTCTAGCTAACCTCCGTCTCACTATCTCTAACACCCTGGACATCCTTGCCCCCTTCATGAGGATCCGCATGAAGCTTGCCTCCAAATGTAACTCTTGGTATGACTCCCGACTTGGCTGCTTTGAAACACAAGTGCAAATCTGCAGAGCGGAAGTGGCAGGCATCTAGCTAATACTCTGACAACTGGCCTACACCTACTCCAAAGGCAATACCGTACCTCGATCTGCTCTAAGAAGAGGGCTCTTGTACAAGCCCACATCTCTGGAGCCACATCTCTAGAGCCACGGCTGAACTCTTTAAAATCTGCAAGCACCTTGCCAATCCTACCGCAGTCTCCTCCTCTTCACCTCCCCCCCATTCCCCCCAAGCGCTGCACTTGCTGCCCACTTTCCTCCAAAACTCTGGACATCCTGTCCTTTGTCCTCTCGCCCCCCCCCCTTCTCTCCCCTCCCCTCGATCCACGTCCCCCCAATCTCTCATCTTCTCTCCCATTGCACCAGATGAGATATCTAGAATGCCTGCTCTATGAAAGTCTCCTCTAAAACAGGTGCTCCCTTGTTCCTCCAGAACCATCAAGGACAACATTGCGCCTCTCGCTCCAGCCTTGGCTGACATCTGCAACCACTCTTTTGCCACTGGCTCCTTCCCTCAAGCGCACTCTTGTGCACCCTCTCCTAAAATAGCTATCTGCTGACCCTTCTTGTCTGGCTAACTATCGCCCTATCTCATCATCCCTTTCTTGTGCAAACTCCTGGAGAAGCTGTTAATCCCCCAATTTATCCTCCACACCAAAATGGCCGGCTGCCTCCATGACCACCCGTCTGGTTTTCGGGCTGCCAGAGGCACGGAAACTGCTCTCCGCAACACTGTGAAGACCTACTCTCCAACCTGCACTCTTAACACTCCCTCTGTTCTGATACTCCTCGATCTCACTTCTGCTTTTGACACCGTCAACGACTCCATCCTCATAAGCTGCCTCCATGATACCAAAGGCATTGCAGACTCGGCACTGGCATGGCTGACCTCCTTCCTTTCAAACAGACATTCCCAAGTGCAAATGGGCTCTTTTCACACCTCCACCTCACTCTCTACCTGTGGCATCCCTCAGGGCTCTATCATGTCACCCTGGCTCTTCAACATCTACCTGGCCTCTCTGGCCCACCTGATCTCTACTTTCTCACCCCATTTCCAGTGTTAAAAAAGATGACGCACAGCTCTCTTTCAAGCTGCCTTCCTCTACTACCTCCTCCCTCATACCTGACTGCCTTACTACTATTAAGGCATGGTCCTCTGACAATGATCTCTGCCTTAATGCCAGTAAGACAGAGATCCTTCTCATTAGGACATTTGCTCCTTGCTCTCCCTACTCTTTAGCCAGACTCCCTGGGCCCCTCTCCCCTTACCCACTTGTGAGGCAAAAAACCTTGGGATCATCTCTGACTCCTCTCTTTCTCTCCACACAGTTGTCCCACCTCGGGCATTCTACCTTTCCTCACCTTCCCCCAGAAGCTCAAGGTTTCCAGAGGCCATGTTCTCTCTTGGCTTGACTACTGTAACAACCTCTTCCCAGTCTGCCTCTTTCCTCCCTTCAACTAATCCAGAATAGGATTGCAAGGCTTATCCTTCTCTAAGGTCATTATTAACGTCTACCTTAATGGCGCCGTCCTGGTTCAAGGCACTCAATTAAACCTCCTCTTTGACGGACGCTTCCCGCGCCTTATCAATTTTCTTTCCCACCGACCTTTCTCTCCCTTCGGCTTCCTTGCCTCAAGCCTCTGCCACCTCTCTGGCGCCCTCTTCCTCCTCCTCGGCTACCTTGCCATCTCCTCTAACCTCTTCTGTCCTCCTTCTACTCTTCCATAGGGAGTACCTCTGATTTGTACCCCGCAGAAGTCTTTCAAGGATGCCAACCTTCTCCACCTCACCACTCTTAACTCTCGCTCAGCTGTCAAACACTCGTCTGACATCTGCTGTCTTCTGGAAGAACTCGACCTTGATGTCCTTGCTCTCACCGAGACATGGTTCATGGCCAGCTCTGTCACAAGCTTTGATACTCTTTCCCGATGGCTACAAGATCCCCTCTGCACCCATATCCAACCGGTCCTCTGGGGGTGTAGCCTAGATCTTCCCATAGTGTATTCATGCCTCTATCCTTCCTATGCAGGCCTACTCCTTCTTTGAATGCCTGGTCTGTAGGCTTTCTCTCCCTCCTGCCCACTCTCTCACAGTGGCCATCTACCGGTCACCTGGTCAGATCACCTCTCTCCTCTGAGTGGGCAGACCTCTCCCCCTCCCTCCTGGCCTCAACCACTTAACTCCTCCTCCTTGGTGACTTCAACACCCAACTGGATGCTTTGTGTCCTGCCATGGGACTCTTTTGAGACCTGTGTGACTCTCTCCCCCTGCATTGTTCCCTCTGGCCCAACTGACTCTGCAGGTTGCACTCTCTATATTCTGATCTCCTCAGGCCTCCCCCTCTCTTACCCTCTCACCACTCCTCTCTCCTGGAGTGACCACTTTCTCCTCTCATCTCTACCCCTCAGGCCAAGCCTACCCCCACCCTGCCGCCCACCTTCTCAGTCATTCAATCCATGAAGCGTGTGTCTGAGGCTTTCGCTGCATCTCTTGCCCCCTCCTGCACCTCTGGCTGACTCACACCCTGACACAGCCCTTTCCATGCTCCACTCTACCTCTGATCCTCTCGATGTACTTGCCCCTGTCATGAGGTTCCGCATGACACCTAAAATCAAGTGCAATTCCTGGTACGACTTGACCTTGTCACCCTTAAACGCAAGTGTAGGGTGGCTGAGAGGAAATATTTGACATCTTGTACATCCTCTTACAAACTGGCCTTCCGCCTGCTCCAAAGGCAATACCCTCTCCTCACTAAGAAGAGAGCTCATATCCAGGCTCGCATTTCTGCGGCATCTAACAATTCGGCCGAACTCTTTAAAATCTGCCAGGAGCTGGCCAATCCTGATGCAGTCTCTACCTCTCCTGTCTATTCCCAGGCCCTCTGTAAGGCCATGGCTTCTCACTTCATCTCTAAAACCCAGGACATCCTGTCCACCTTCTCTGCCTCTCCTGCTTTTCCCTCCACTCTCTCCTCTTCCTTCAGCCCTCCTGCGGCCACCCCCCTCCCTTCCTTTCTCCTCTTCTCCCCGGATGAGGTTTCTAGACCAGTCCGATCTAAGAAAACCTCATCAAAAGAGGTTCTTCCAAAACCATCATGGACCACACTGACACCCTCGCTCCAACCTTGGTTAACTTCTGTAACCGCTCTTTTGCCACTGGATCCTTCCCCTGCCTCCTGAAGGGCTCTCTTGTGCACCCTCAGCTCCCGGTAAATGATCGCCCAATCTCTCGCAAACTTCTGGAAAAGCTGCCCATCTCCCAGCTTAATCTTCACACTGAAACTGTTGGTGGCCTCCATGACCATCGGTCTGGCTTCAGAGCAGCCAGAAGTACGGATACTGCTCTCCTGAACATCTGTGAAGACCTGCTCTTGGACCTTGATTCTAACCACCCCTCTGTCCTCATCCTGCCGGATCTCCCCTCTGCCTTCAACACAGTCAACCATGCCATCCTGCTCAACCAGCTCTGTAATAATCTGGGTATTACTGATCAGTCTTTGGCCTGGCTGACTTCTCTGACCGACCCTCCCAGGTCCAACTTGAGTACTTGCTCTCCTCTATCTCTCTCCCTACCTGTGGTGTTCCCCAGTGGTCTAACCTTTCTCCCTGGTTGTTCAACCAATACCTGGCACCTCTCGCCCAAGCTGTCATGATGCCTACCCCCGGAGCACCAGGCCAGGACCAGCACCCCCGGGAGCAGGCATCATGCCCCCGGGTAAAAGCCCAGCGGCCCTTTATAGGGGCTCATTGAACTCTGTCCTGGCGCCGTTGGCGCCAGGCTCATGTTGGACATCAGTCCTGGCACCATAGGCGCCAGGCTCATAAGGGGAAGTGTTTGGTGCACTTACCTGAAGCAGACCATGCTGCACACTCACCTGATGCAGACCATGCTGCATGAAGAACCAAGCCAAATGAGGCTTAGGAGGGACTATTTTTCTGAAGGAACTATTTTGTTACTTGGCTGGGGCTGTGGAAGAATACTCACCTGGAACTTCTTCCAAGGCTATTTAAGCCACGCCCGGACAGCCACACGTGCTTCGCGTTGTTCTGCATCCCAGCAGCTGAACGCTCACCGTGTCTGCTCTGCACCTGGACTCCAGCCACGCCCGCCTCGAACCTGGAACACCTGTAAGGAAAGAAGAGAAGAGAAAGGTGAGAACCAAGAACTTATTCAACCTTCTTACCTGCATCCGGAATCTTCACGCCAGCATTCCTGAAGGAAGACTTCCATTTAAAAGCACTGCGTTGCTCGCTGCAGCGCTGTGCTTCACTCACCTGTTCCCGAGACGCCACCCGGCTCCATCGCGGCTCTCAGCACCGGTCGCCACATCTCTGCACCTAGGGGAAAGAAGAAGAGACAAAAGGTGAGCAAGGGAACACAAGAGGAAAGCCGAATTTTCAGCCATATTACTTATTGGCTTTTCTTGGTGAACCATTCCACATCTCGGGTCGGCGCCGCATCTTTGGCAGGTACAGCACCCCGGCCCCTATGGGGAAAGGACAAAAGACATTACTGGGGAATTATAAAGACATTTAGAGGAGTCGCCCTCATCACTAACTCACCTGATTTTACCACCGGCAGTTTAACCCCTCAACGCATCGCCTTTGTTCTGCACCTGAAATAAAGGACAGATCACAGGTTAGGAAAAAACAACATAAAAGGAGGCTCACACTTGAACTTTTGCATTTTCATACTTACGGCGTATCGCTCAGAAAAGTCAAGTGGATTTGCAAGCGCCATTCTGAAAACCAGTGAAGTAACTGGACGAACGCACTACCCTGCACCAGAAGCAGGATGGAGAGTTCATCCTTCCAAACCATAAGGTGAGCTTAAACCGGGGGTTTTGGAGGAAGTCAGAGAAGAACGAAGGGGGGAAAAGGGGGGAGCAAGCACACTATTCAGCAGACAGTTAATCCCCTTTCTCATCTGCAGAAGGATATTCCTACGGGCCAGACAAGCAAGATTTGGGGGTCCTGTTCAATCGGTGGTCCGAATTCTGCGCATCACGCTTGAAGAGGCCACAGCAACCCAGACCAGACCAGCGCCTCCGTGGGAGCCAGGTGAGCGTTACAGAACGCAAAGCCTTCCTACAAATTCCCACCCAGGCGCTATGGAAACTTCTGAGACTGACCAGTTGGCCCAACTACTGGGGGAATTACGGGCCGAAGTACACGCCGCTCGTCAAGATACTAATGCTCTCAGGAGGGAAGTGATTGTAACAAAGGAAAGAGCTGATGACCTGGCTAGACAGCTTTTGCAAGGTCAAGCTGGACAAACTCCTTTACCCGGTTCCGGAGGGAACCCCGCTCCTGTGCTTTCCAGTAACCCGGTGCAGATTAATCTACCTGGAAACATGCCGCTGGCCCCACCCGAACGCTTTGCTGGGGACCCCAAACGATTCGCCGTATTCATGAATCAGTGTCGTTTGCATTTCCTGTGCAGACCTGGGGCCTTCCCTAATGACCAGACCAAGGTAGCCTTTGTATTGTCATATCTCGGCGGCAGTGCTGCCGATTGGTCAGTTCCACTGGTAACTCAAGATGACCCGATTCTTCGTGATTTTCAAGGATTTCAAGCAAGCATGGAAAGGTTATTTGCTCGTCACTCCCAGGGGCAGGCTCTAGATGACAAACTTCTATCTCTGCGACAGGGCAATCAAGACCTCCTTTCCTACATTGCAACCTTTAATAGACTAATTGTGGAAACTGGGTGGCCAGAGGATAAAAGAATCACGTTATTTTATCAAGGTCTATGCGGAGAACTTAAAGATGTCCTGGCCCAAGTTGTAAATCCGCCCCAAGAATGCTCAGAATATATAGATTTAGTGGTCCAATTGGATCACAGACTGCAAAACAGAAAAGCAGATCGGTCCAAGTTTGAGACTCGGGTGTTAGTCAAGACCCACGCTAACCTCAAGGGGGCTGAAGCCTCTGAGCCAATGCAAATCGGAGGAGTTAAAGGACCTTTAACTCAAAAGGAACGTGAAAGAAGACGGCAGATGCACTTATGTCTTTATTGTGGATCCTCTGGACACTTTCTACGAGATTGCCCGGTAAGGGCGCCCAGGAAGGTGGTAGGAGCCGCTGATAAAATCCATGAAACCTCTGTATCGGGAAATGACCCAGCCCTACAAGCGTAGGGGTCCGCTTGCCGAGCTTGAAAACGAACTCTCAGACCTCGCATTTCATTGTGCCAATGGTCCTCGTAGATCCGGAACAGCCTAAGCGGTTGCATGCAATAAAGGCATACATCGATAGTGGGGCTATAGGAAACTACGTGGATCGTGAATTGGTCTCCAGGATTAACCTCCCTCTGCGTCCTAAAACCAGCAAAGATGTCATCACCACAGTTGATGGAACCGAAATTGCCTCGGGACCGGGAACACATTACACAGCTGAGGTGACACTTGTAGGTCCGGACGGCCATCGGGAGGCAGTTGTGTTTGATGTAATCAAGGCTCCACAATTTCAGGTTATTCTCGGAATCCCTTGGTTAGAGACACAATCCTCGAATTGATTGGCGAGCGAAGAGAATAACCTTTGCGGAGTGTGCATGAACCTGCTACCCAGAAAATCTGAAGATCAGTCTAGCATCAGTAACCTCTGTCTCCATGCAACTACCTCCGGAATACCAAGACTTTCAGGACGTCTTCCAAAAGGAACAGGCCAACACGTTACCTCCTCACAGATCGTACGATTGCCAAATCGATCTGGTGCCCGGTGCACAACCCCCTTGTAGCAGGATTAATGCCCTTACTGAGCCGGAGAATCTGCATTTGAGACAATATTTAGATCAATACCTAGCCAATGGTTTCATTCGCCCGTCAAAGTCTCCGGCATCCTCGGCTTTGTTCTTCGTGCCAAAAAAAGGCGGCGACCTTAGAACTTGTATCGATTACCGCGCATTGAACCAGATAACTGTTAAAAATCGTTACCCTCTGCCTTTGATCCCTGAACTCCTTGACCAGGTGAAGGACGCTTGCATATACACCAAGTTAGATCTCCGGGGGGCGTATCATCTGGTACGAGTAAAAGAAGGCGACGAATGGAAAACGGCCTTCCGTACAAAATATGGACTATTCGAATACCAGGTGATGCCTTTCGGGTTGTGCAACGCGCCTGCTGCCTTCCAATTCTTCATGAACGATGTCCTTCGGGAACTCATTGATGTCTGTGTTGTCGTGTATATCGATGACATTCTGGTGTACTCCTCTTCGGAATCAGATCACAGAAAACATGTCAGGGCCGTCCTTGAGAAATTGCGCCAGCACAAACTGTTTGCAAAGCTGGAAAAATGCTTTTTCCATACCACCGAGGTTGATTTTCTTGGATTCATCCTGACACCTAAAGGGGTCCTAATGGACTCACGGAAAGTGGATGCCATCCTCAAATGGCCATCACCTAGTTCGGTGAAAGGTGTCCAAAGCATGCTTGGTTTTGCCAATTTTTATCGCAGGTTTATCCCGGAATTTTCACGGGTGGTGCAACCCATCACTGCACTCTTGCGGAAGAATAAACGTTTTGAATGGACCGAGGAAGCTGAACAGGCCTTTCAGGAATTAAAAGCTAAATTTACGTCCGCACCTATTTTGAAACATCCGCGTCCTGATCTCCCATATATAGTCGAAACCGACGCATCCAGCTTAGCCATGGGAGCTGTCCTGTCTCAGAGAGACCCCGAAACCAACCAACTGCACCCCGTAGCATTTTGGTCCAGAAAGTTCTCGCCGCCGGAGATAAATTATGCAATCACCGATAAGGAATTATTAGCCATTAAGTCCGCCTTTAAGGCTTGGCGGCATTATCTTCTTGGCGCCAGGCATACCATCACCGTGATCACTGATCACCGAAATGTACAATATTTAAAAACTGCCAAGGCTCAGTCTTCACGACAGCTCCGATGGGCTTTATTCTTTGCTGAGTTCGATTTTGTAATCACTTACCGTCCCATCTGTAAGAATGGCAAAGCGGATGTGCTATCTCGAATTGGAA
Source organism: Ambystoma mexicanum (assembly GCF_040938575.1). Taxonomy (NCBI): domain Eukaryota; kingdom Metazoa; phylum Chordata; class Amphibia; order Caudata; family Ambystomatidae; genus Ambystoma; species Ambystoma mexicanum. Next base: position 497,422,153 of record NC_090924.1, read on the forward strand.
TGGGAGAAATGGACACAAACTCAGAACCTGTAAGATAATTCCCGAACAAAGAATCTTGGGGATAACCACTTTACAAACCCTTGAAGACATTCAAGCACAGGTAAAACTATTCCTGGACTCTTCAGCCTTGCAGGATTGGATCAAAAGGGGGTCTGACTTTTCAATCAACGATGGCTTACCTTACTTCCAAGGACGTTTATTTTTGCCAGAAAAGGAATTGCAAGAACTGGTTATTTCCCGTCATCACGATACTCTGATGGAAGGACATCCTGGCATTGCCAAAACAGAGGAAAAAATTAAACGACAATTCTGGTGGCCGTCCTGGCGAAAGGATATTAGATTTTTCGTGATGTCCTGTGGAGTTTGCGCCCAAAACAAAGGTCAAAAAACAAAACCCGCCGGTCTTCTTCAACCCTTAGACATTCCACCAGCACCTTGGCACACCTTGTCACTAGATTTTATCACGGACCTGCCCTCTTGTAATGGATACAATACTATTCTGGTTGTGGTGGATTTATTTTCCAAGATGGCCCATTTTATTCTGTTGAAAGGATTACTTTCAGCTTTTGTTCTTGCCAAGGAATTCCTCGTAAATATCATCCGTCTGCATGGATTCCCATCCATACTAATCTCCGATCGGGGAAGCCAGTTTATTTCTCATTTTTGGAAAAAGTGTTGTCAACTGGCACAAATCGACGTAAGACTCTCAACCAGTCACCACCCACAGACCGATGGTCAGACGGAGAGAACGAACCAGACCCTTGAACAATATCTACGATCTATGTTGCACCAATCGGAGGGTAATTGGAAGGATATTTTATGGGTGGCTGAATATGCATACAATAACTCGACACACTCTGGAACTGGTCAGAGCCCCTTTTATACCCTATATGGACATCACCCTCGTACTTCAGACTTGGACTCACCTTTGAGCCTCGAAATGCCCGCAGTGGACCATTTGCATTCTACGATTACTCAAGCCTTCAAGGATGCTGCTGCACACTTACAACATGCGAAAGGGAAATACAAAAAGAATGCGGATCTGCATCGAAAGGAGGCGCCTCCATACCAAATAGGGGATCAAGTATGGTTGGCTACCAAACACTTATCGCTCAAGGGACCTCGGACTTTTAATCCAAGGTATTTAGGCCCTTACTCGATCAAAGCTATAATTAACCCAGTGGCAGTCAAGCTAGATCTACCAGCTAACATGCAGATTCACCCTATTTTTCATGTGTCACTTTTGAAACCAGTGCAACCAGGAACCAGATTAATAAATCCACCAGAACCAATCCAGATAGATGGGGAGCCTGAATTCGAGGTGAAGAACATTTTGGACTCTAAGATCTCAAAATCAAAACTTTTCTATCTAATTGATTGGAAGGGGTACGGGCCTTTGGAAAGATCTTGGGAACCCAGTGACCACGTACATGCACCTCGGCTAGTAAAAAGGTTCCATCGGAATTTCCCGAACAAACCGAAACCTCCTGAGGGAATGACCTTGGGAGGGGCCTTGGGGGGGGGGGGGGAGTGCTGTCATGATGCCTACCCCCGGAGCACCAGGCCAGGACCAGCACCCCCGGGAGCAAGCATCACGCCCCCGGGTAAAAGCCCAGCGGCCCTTTATAGGGGCTCTTTGGACTCTGTCCTGGCGCCGTTGGCGCCAGGCTCATGTTGGACATCAGTCCTGGCGCCATAGGCGCCAGGCTCATAAGGGGAAGTGTTTGGTGCACTTACCTGAAGCAGACCATGCTGCACACTCACCTGATGCAGACCATGCTGCATGAAGAACCAAGCCAAATGAGGCTTAGGAGGGACTATTTTTCTGAAGGAACTATTTTGTTACTTGGCTGGGGCTGTGGAAGAATACTCACCTGGAACTTCTTCCAAGGCTATTTAAGCCACGCCCGGACAGCCACATGTGCTTCGCGTTGTTCTGCATCCCAGCAGCTGAACGCTCACCGTGTCTGCTCCTGCACCTGGACTCCAGCCACGCCCGCCTCGAACCTGGAACACCTGTAAGGAAAGAAGAGAAGAGAAAGGTGAAAACCAAGAACTTATTCAACCTTCTTACCTGCATCCGGAATCTTCACGCCAGCATTCCTGAAGGAAGACTTCCAATTAAAAGCACCGCGTTGCTCGCTGCAGCGCTGTGCTTCACTCACCTGTTCCCGAGACGCCGCCCGGCTCCATCGCGGCTCTTGGCACCGGTCGTCACATCTCTGCACCTAGTGGAGAGAAGAAGAGACAAAAGGTGAGCAAGGGAACACAAGAGGAAAGCCGAATTTTCAGCCATATTACTTACTGGCTTTTCTTGGTGAACCATTCCACATCTCGGGTCGGCGCCGCATCTTTGGCAGGTACCGCACCCCGGCCCCTATGGGGAAAAGACAAAAGACATTACTGGGGAATTATAAAGACATTTAGAGGAGTCGCCCTCATCACTAACTCACCTGATTTTACCACCAGCAGTTTAACCCCTCAACGCATCGCCTTTGTTCTGCACCTGAAATAATGGACAGATCACAGGTTAGGAAAAAACAACATAAAAGGAGGCTCATACTTGAACTTTTGCATTTTCATACTTACGGCGTATCGCTCAGAAAAGTCAAGTGGATTTGCCAGCACCATTCTGAAAACCAGTGAAGTAACTGGAAGTAACTGGACGAACGCGCGCCCCTGCACCAGAAGCAGGATGGAGAGTTCATCCTTCCAAACCATAAGGTGAGCTTAAACCGGGGGTTTTGGAGGAAGTCAGAGAAGAACGAAGGGGGGAGAAGGGGGGGAGCAAGCACACTATTCAGCAGACAGTTAATCACCTTTCTCATCTGCAGAAGGATATTCCTACGGGCCAGACCAGCAAGATTTGGGGGTTCTGTTCAATTGGTGGTCCGAATTCTGCGCATCACGCTTGAAGAGGCCACAGCAACCCAGACCAGACCAGCGCCTCCGTGGGAGCCAGGTGAGCGTTACAACAGCATTGCTGCTCACTGCACCAACTTCCAGTGCTATGCGGATGACAACCAGCACTCCTTCTCTCATCCCTGACTGTCTGCAATCCAGGAGTGGTGCATCGCCAAGGATCTCTGCCTGAATTCCAGTAAGACTGAGATGCTCCTCATCGGCACACCTGCACCCCTCTTTCCCGCCACTCTCTGGCCGGCCTCTCTTGGCCCTCTTCCTGCTCCCACCTTTAAGGTTAAGAACCTTGCGGTTCTCTTCGACTCCACCCTCTCCTTCTCTCCTCACATTTCCAACATCTGTAAGAAGTCAAACTTCCAATTGCATCTCCTCAGAGTTATTCCTCCTTTCCTCTCATTCCCCCAGAAGCTCACTGTCTCCAGAGCTCTGGTTCTCTCTTGGCTTGACTACTGTAACACACCCTCTTTTTAAATCTACCTGCCTCCACTCTGTCCTCCGTAACTCATCCAGAACAGAGCCTCCCTCTGGAACAGCCTCCCTGCCTCTCTGAAACTTGAGCAGAACCATCTCCGATTCTGGAAGCAGCTCAAAACTTTCCTCTTTGCTTCTGCTTTCGATTTTCCTCTTCCCTGCTGATCTGTCAGATACTGCACTGGTTACCTGGCTACCCTCTGAACCTTGGACCAAGGTCTCTGCGCTCTCAGTTGCTCGCTTGCACTGCCTCCTGGCAAACTTGCACTTGGGGCTGTATCTGCAACCCTACAGTCCCCCTATTTGCACTTCTTACACCTGTTGTCTACACTTAACCCCTGCACTACACCTTTGGCTGCACACTTTTTCTATGTCTTGATCCTATGTTTCTCACTTCGCTTCGTCCCCTTCACCTGCCACTTTTCCCCTTCCCTCTCCCCTGCACTTGTGCGATCTCAATGTCACTTGACCTAGTAATAGTGTTGTCTTTTACTCCCTTGTTCTCCTCCCTTGCCTAGTCGAGCCTTGAAACATTTGTGTATAGGCTTGCTATAAATACAATATATCATATCCTGGACCTCAAGCCTAGGGACTGCATCTCTCCAACCTTAAAATCTCTCCACTGGCCTCCGGTGACTGCAAATTCAAGACCCTTTGCATCATCTACTAGGCTGTCTGGGGCCTGGGACCTCTTTACATTCAGCTTTCCCTCCCTAAATACCTCCTGAACAGAGTTCTTAGATCTTCTGGCTCCAACACTCTGCAGGTCAAATGCTTCTCCAAGCAGAGAATGGGAGGTAGATCCCTTCCCTCGGCTGGCTCCTCCCTCTGGAACGCCCCCCTGCCCCTCTCAGACTTGAGACGGATCTTCAGTTTCCGGAAACTTCTCAATATAATCGTTTTTGTTCTAGTTTTTTTATTCTTATGTCACCAGCCCCCACCCCCTCCTCATCTGGTCTTGTGGCACCTGGATACACTTGTGTATAGGCACCATACAAATGTCCAATAAATATATCAAAAACATAACCCAACAAAATCATATTTGAACCAGAAATATGTTCATAGTCCTGACTTATGCTCGAAGTGAAGTCCCCTTACCCAGATTCCACCAGGGGCATTTCACAGTTCAACAGAAAATAAGAAAATCCTGGTTGATAACCAAGTTCTATCTCCATACTTTGTAACTTCCACTGGACGATAGAAAGTTCCAATACATCAAAACAAAATATTTTTTCCTTTGCATACAAATTTACCTCAGGATAACCTTCTCCACAAGGCAAAACAACTTGTCTTTGTCAGGATGATTTTTGCCACAACTGAATGCCTTCAAGAAATGTAACTGCTCTACAGCAGGATTATACAATTCTTACTTAAGCGCCATAAACGATGACAATTGGAAGTACAGGTACAACTCAAAATGATCTTTTCCCTAAGGTATCACAAATTGTCTTTGTCAGGAAGATTTTGCCAAAACTTGAATGCCTACAAGAAATGTAATTCTTCCACAACAGCTTGCTACACTTCTTCCCTCAGTACCATATATGATAACACATTGTTTATCAGGACCACACTTAGTGTCAGTTCAGCACTTTATCAACTGCTACTTGGTCTCTTCCCATGCCATGCCAGGCCTACTACTTCAAGGGTTCGACATCCAGGTCTACTCGCCTGCCAAAATAGCTCTTTATAAACAGCATGTGCTTCAGTGGTAACAACAACTTCAATAATTTTGTAGTAACTCCACAATGCTCTTGGATTAGCAGCATGAAACTCATCAACTTTTTAGGGAAACGAGATTTGCTGTTATGCTCTTCAAGATTCTTCTGCAAATGATGCTCCTCTCCCTCTGAATAACCTCCTTCAGAAGGTCAGGCTGTTTTCCTCCTTTGGTTCCCCACTGCACCAGAAACCATATATTGCCACCAATACAGATTTGCTTTGCTTCGCTTTTGGCTTTGGCAATATCTGTTGGACTTATATTGCTCAGAGTTTAAGCTCTCCCGGCTTTGGTAATAGTTGTAGACCTTCGTTTTTAATAATGCTGCATCCTCGGGTTGGTGGACTTGCCATACACTCAGATGCCCAATTTGACAGTCACTTGGTTTTTTAATAGGCCACTTTCACTGCTTGGTTATATTTCGGTATTCAAAATTAACTTTATTGCCTCTTTCACTCACTCGCAGGTGAACCTATCTGCCTGCACCATGCAATTGACATTGGAGCGTTCTGGAGTCACTTTCACACTGTGAACTCAATGGTTGGGTTGCACGCCTCCGATTCTCTCCGTGGTTGCAGGGCTTTTGCTGTTGTGGCCTGCAGCGACTGAGCTAACACCTTCTTCTGTTCCGCCTTAGCCCGTACCACTTGTTGTTGGGCCCTCCTGGCTCCTGAGAGTTCCTGGTGCATGCAAGCCACCAGTGACCTCTCCAAAGGGAAAACGTGCCTCGCAATATCTGCAGAACAAGCATTCACCGGGACAGCATTCCCTCAATACGCTTACCACTGCACAACCTCTACACCTGTGACCTCTGGAGACACAGCCCCGACCTTGGCTGCATATATGGTCTGCACGGCTTCTTCTGCTCACACTGCTCTCTCTCCTCCTGCTTTCTCCGCACAGCTCTCCTTATCACCTTCCTTCCAACTCTTTGACTGCACCTGATGGGCCCTTTTAAGCCTCACAGCCTCCTTCAGGTGTGGGTCCTTTACATTAATTGACTGACCACTCCTGCATTGTTCCTCTTCAGTCCTCTTCCTCGTGCCAGTACTTGGGGGAATTATTGCACTTGAAGTCCCCAGTAACAAAGTTAGTTTTTCTGTCATTCATAACATTCTCTACATAAGTGTTACACATGTATCCATGGGACTTTATTGATAGGAGGAATAACGTTCTTTCAGAATTCAAACTGGTATTATTCATATGTCATTTCACTATCCTTTGGGAGTTAGTGGAGACTTTAGGTGTTTGACTCCCTCTAGTTTGAGAAGGGCTTTTCTTCCTCTTTGTTACAATGTTGTAGACTGCTTTTACCTTAAACAGGGTGTTTAACTTGTGGGTTATACAATCATGACAAGCCATTATGTATTTTGGCATTTGTTATACATCTGCGTCTCATCCCACGGATTTCTCTCGCTCCCCTGGGCCTTTTCTCCTCCCAGGTGATCCTCCCGCAGAAAACCACCCCCAAGGTCAGGATCAGAAAGCATCTGCCTTTCCCTGGCCATATGGGAGGAGACTTTAGGCAGGGGTTTAGTGAGGGATCCTTAGGATTCATCACAAAAATGTACATCTGCTTTGGAAAATTACAACCAGAAAATAGAAGGCTATAAAAAGGAATTGCAAACAAAATTAAATGAGAATACAAGTTCTATATTGTATACACTTAGCAAGAGGTATACCAGAATAAAATGTTCTTTAGATCTGGACCATCTCATTCCAATAAAAAATCTTTAGAAGTTTGTATTGGAGATCTTTTTTGGTAAATGTCATTTTATTTTAAAAAGAATGTATTGACATTTCACATAACTGGCCCTTTCGGTGGAACATCAGCTTTGTGGCCTTGTGTACCAGAACATCATCAAGGATACAGACCATCTGCATATCGTTATCATTCCACAATCCCCTGTTTCAGTCCATGGTGCCTTTAGTGGAGATCTTGACGAGCAGCCACAAAAATTGTCAGAAGTAGTAAGTATGTTTGCAGAACTAACAGTTTCCAAGACTAATCTAGTAATACAGGATAGGGAAACACCATTGATTGACGTTAAATTCAAGAGAAGTCATTTTTTTAGACAAAGATAGCTGATACAAAGAGCTGAAAAGAAGACATGTCTTAAAGGCAACGCACCTTAGAAAAAAATGTACTGAATAATCTGTCTGCTTTACAACTCGCGGACTTTCAGGAAAGTACTACAAAGAGACCTACTAGCAGTGCTACTTTAAGAACAGATTGATTTATTCAGACATCTTTGGGAAATTAAGTTAAACATTTTCTTTGCAACACAAGAATGATCTGAAAACACTGTTTTAAATAGTAATGCATCGTTTTTGCTGAAAAGTATATTCAATCCACAGGTTCAAAATCCTGGATTAGATTATTTTCGTAAAGTAACATTAATTTACTTGTGATGTTTAAACTATGAGAAAAATACATATGTTAACATATGGTATAATTAATTGAACCAAATGCAAGCTCTTGCTAATAACAAATGACCATTAAACCTGCTGATAAAAGTGGCACATTGGAAACAACGTGTACAACCAATTATGTTGTGTGCGCACACCAAGTAAACGATGGATCTACCTGTTTGAAACTTGAAAGAGATCTGGCCAGGCTGATGACCGCCAATTGACTGCCCGTTAGAGACAGATTTGAAGAAATGGGGCAGTGGCTCTGCCTCCCAACTTGGCTGCCTTGAGATGGAGTGAAGAGAACGGGTACAGTACTGGTACACACAGTGTAAATGTTCACACACAGAAAAGGCAAGACAACACATGCAGCAGAATTTGAAACCTCCCTGACATACAGGAAATGTACAATATGGGTATCGGCGCAAGTTACCACCACACAAAAAACAGGAACGACAAAAAGGGAGCAGAATTGCAAGCTTCCGTCAAACACTGGGCAGATCCATCATGTTCCGCAACACTGTACATTACTATCGCACACACAAATCTGGTACAGCATGGGAAGCAGCAGGTACAAATTCCCTCACAGGCCCCCATAGTTTACAGTCTAGACAGCAGATTTTCCGAAAGTACACAGTTTCCTCCCATATAGAGCCCATACATAGTTACTAAATGCGTAGGACCAGCACAGGCTTCCCTCCCAAAACAAAACCGGTCCAGGACCAGCAGAGGCTTTCGTCAAACAGGTTCAACATAGACCAGGCAATTGCAGGCTTTCCTTTAAAATCCATCAGGAACCCAATGGGCAAGGCCAGTGGATGCTTTCCACAAAGCGGTACAGCATGTGAAGGGTCACTACAAGTTTCCCTAACAGCCAAGCATACATACAGGACAGACTGGGCTAGTGCAACGTTCCATCTCAAACAGAGCATTTATACAACAAGATCGCACTTCTCTCTCAAACTATTCAGCATAGCCAACTGGAGGTGGCCTCACAAAAAAGTCAATGCAAGCTTCCCTCACAAACTAGTATGGGCATTGAGTGGACTGGCCAATGCATGTTGCCCTTACAAGTGGGTACACGTGCAGCATGGACATGTCAATTACCAGTTTCCCTAACAAGTGGGAACATGGACAGCATGGCTAGGGCCAGAGAAGTTTGCCTCACAAATAGACACAATATGTGCAGGGTCACAGCAAGCTCCCCAACAAACAAGTACAACATGGGCATGCTTAGTGCAGGTCCTGAGGATACATGTACTCGCACTACATGCGAGGGCCAGTGTATGTTTCCCTCACAAATATGGCCCAGTACAGCATTGGCAACTGATTTCAAGGGGCTGTGAACATTTCACTCAAATTGGTACATTTCTGGTACAAATAAGATGAATGCAAGCTTCCTTCACAGACTTCTACATGTACAGCATGTGCAGGGACAGTGCAGGTTTCCCTCCTAATTAGCACAGGTGCAGCATGGTCAGAGGCAGGACAACTTCCCTCAACAGATAACTTGCAAAGCATAGGCAGAGACAGTGCAAGTTTTGCTTGCAAAGCACAGGCCGAGCGAGTTTCTAGACCCATGCAGCCTGCTAGCTCCCTTGCCTATGGAGAGCTCCTCCTTACACTCTTAGCTAATCAGCAGCTCTTACCATTGACAGTGTGCTGGCTGGGGAGTAGGGCAGGTACAGGGGGTGCACTGTGCAAACTTGCCTGCTTTCTGCACTCTGTCTCATCAATCGCTCATTAGACTTATTTGGTAGTGGGTAGAAGGGCAAAGGTGAAGAACATGGCGTGGTAAGGGCAGCTGTCACTGGCCAGCCCAACACACACAACTATTGCCAATTGTGAAAAGTCTCCAAGTCTTCAGACTGCCCACTAACCAATGTCAGGCTATCCAAGTAGGTGGGAGGGACAGCCAGAGAGCATGTTCTAAGACTACAGAGCAGTGCATCTTGGTTGGTCTTTATGTGGCCCTTTGAAGCAGAAGTGCACTGCAGGCAATGTGCCATCAGCGTCGTCTATATTCAATCAATCAAAGCATTTATAAAGTGCACTGCCACTGAAGGTGGCATGGTGCGGTCTAGATGCAGAGAAAGAGAAGACGCAATTAGGCAAACAAGTGTGTTTTTAGGCTACGTTTGAAAAGGCGATTGTGACAAAGCACTAAAGTCAGAGCATTCCAGAGTTCCAGGCCAGCAATGGAGAAGGCCCTACCTCCAAACTGCTAATGACGATAAGCTGCTATCTTTAGTAACACTGCGTCCGCAGAGCGAAGTGTGTGCCCTGGCCAGTATTACTGAATTATCTCAGGCCTTCCTATTTAATGCCTGATGAATAATTCATAAAGCCTTAAAATGGATTTGAGCTGGCGCAGGCAGCCAGTGTAGCTCACGCCACGCTGTGGAGATATGGTGACCAAAGGGAATGCCCTTAACCAGACTAACAGCTGCATTTTGCAGAACCTGTAAACATTTTAATGAATACACTGAGAAAGAAGGGTAGCGTTGTATTAGTCAAGATTGCTGTTAAAGACTGAGACTACAGATTGTATTAATCTGGGTGTCCCTGGTCAATGAGGCTAAGATTTGTGTACCCAGGTTCATAACTGTTTTAGCTGGGACAGGAAGAGAGTGCAACAATATTGGTCAGAAATCAGAGATCCAGCTTTCTGGAGCGGCAGCAGAACCAATAATCAAAACTTCAGTCTTCTCGCAGTTGAGTTTTAACCAGTTGGCTCCCCTCCAGGCACCAATCGCTTCCAGACAGGATCTCAGCTGATTGGCAGTTACTGCTCAATCCAGGTCAAGTGTGAACAGGATTTGTGTTGTCTGCATAGAAAAAGAAATGGAACCCAAATGAGTGGATGAGTGCTGCCAATGGTTGGATGTACGCGTTAAAAAGCAAAGGGGAGAAGCAAGAGCTCTGCGGATCTCCACAAGTAACGGCTTTAGGGGAAGATCTGAAAGAGGCGGGAGAAACAGGTTGCGTACATGTCAAAAAGCTTGGAACCATTCCAGGACTAACCCTGAGATGCCAGATCTCTGCAATCTAGATAGAAGGGCATGATCATTGGTATCAAAGGCGGCAGACAGGTCCAATAAGAAAAGACCTGCCATAACCATCAAGTCGCCCAGCACAAAGACTAAAACCGAATCTGTCCCCATTAAGGGTCAAAAGCTGTAAAGGCGTCATGATGCAAGACACACACAACAGATTCAAAGGTCAAACAAAATATGTTAACTTAAATGTCAGGATGGTGTAAGGCCTAACTTGCCCTATCCTAAGATGGGATTTCCCTACCTAAAGAAACTAAGGAAAGTCCGAGTCAGTAAATTCAACTTAAGTCTGTCTGTGTCCAAAACCTATACTTGCCCTCAAAGCTAAAGATAAACAATGTGTAGGAATGTCAGCAATAAAAGGAATAGCGTTTCAAATAACGTTGTGAGCTTCTTCCAGCTCTTTAAAGGCAACACAGATGCAAAAGGGCCTTGGGGTTCCTTTCCTCAAAGCAACAACACAGGACACACTGTCTTAGGTTTCCCTTCCCCAAGATGTCAGCTTGTCCATCTTGCCAACTCCCAATCAGTTCAGTCAACTTAAAACTCCTTCAGTCTCTTCAATAGTTTAAAGAGATTGCTATTTTCTGTATTCACTTCAGCAATTTAGTTCATAAGTGAAGATTTGTTATATGTATTTTCCTTGGCTTTTCCAGACAGTGTATCTTCGGTCTAGGTGCTGTTTTCGGACCACACAGTCCACCCTTTACATGTCATGCAACTGATTACCCTAGGCTTTCCTGCCCACATAGGTTTCTTTGTCACTACACCTGTGCTCTGGTTCACATTCACTTTGGTTTCTCATTGCCACTCTTGGCTTTTCCACAATATGTTCTTCCATACAATTCACTCTGTGGTGCTCACTCTCTTCCACCACCTTACTTTTACAATCTTTAGCAATGTTCATTACTTGTTTTTCACTTTATTCATTAAGATTTGTTCTTTGTCTTTCAGTATTCATTACGTGTGTTTTGCACATGCTTGCATTTCATTCGTAGGATCATCAAAGCATTCTTTTAGTTCGACATTCAATAATGCTTGATTCATTTTCTTTCACTTATAGTTCGACTTGCTTGTATTCAATAAAACCCCTCATTTTGGGTTTACTTTCAATTGCACATATATTTCCGTTCATCCAGCAGTCACATCTACCCTGTCGTAGCCCCAGGAGCGCCCTGGTATGAGTATTGCCTCTGTCCGTGGCGGCGCCTCCAGGCGTTTTCGCTCTTCGTTCTCGGCTCTGTACAAGTTTCTGTAGCTTTGCAAGCAGCGTTCGCCTTTCGAAAATCTCACTGTGGGTTGCTGGTAAATCAGACCGTCACTTACTGATGCTCTGCGTAAGACTCCCTCACGCCCAGGTCGCTTAAGCACTGGCTCGAGCGTGGGAGGGAGCTCTGACTGTGGGCACCCGACGAAGGAGGCTCTTAAAGCTTTGACCCTCTGACGGCCCTCTCGAGCCCCATCATCAGTCTCTCCTTGACAATTGCCAGCGACCTGGCCTCCAGGCAGGACCCTCCTCGGCAGCGTCCTTCTTAGGAGGATTTTTCCCCCTCTCTGGCCCGTAACACCCGGACCGGCTTCTTTCCTGCTGGTCGCTCCTTCTCAACAGGTCGCTCCACCTTTTATGAATCTGTGGCCTGTTAACAGGTTGCACGTGCGAGCCCTTCCACTCCATTGCCTGACTCCAATTACCTATATTCTTGGGACATGCCTGACCCTTTCAATAGTTTGCAGGTCTCTTCCTTGTCTCAGTACCAGAGTGGTGTAACTGAATGTACTCCTAGGTCCCGTCCCCCTTTCCTCCATCCTGTATGGTCATCCCTCGCGAGGGACGGGAATGGAACCGTTTTTCCACCAGAAAGACATTTCCCCTTTAAATGTAGTCGTGTGGACGCAGGAGCGCTGGCTCCCTTAACCCCGCCCACCAGCACCACGCTGCAGTCCCCTTTTCCACGTCGACTGAAACAGACTGCTCCACCAGCGCTCCTTCGTAATTCCATGCGCTTTCCCCAGTATCTTATATTTCTTTTTCCATTTCAGACTTGGGAACACTGTGCACCGGTGCCCTAGCTCTGTCCCCTGCGCATATCTGCCCCGACAGGCTTTAGCAGATGTCTGTCGTGCGACAGTTCCTTCCCTACAGCAGATCCCCACGCTCTGTCTCCGATGTCTTGGTGAGGACCACGGTTGGGACTGATGCTCTGCGTAAGACTCCCTCACGCCCAGGTCGCTTAAGCACTGGCTCGAGCGTGGGAGGGAGCTCTTCAACAGGAATCCTCCTCCAGAACGTCAAGGACTGCGTCCGGAGGAAGACACAGAAGGTAGGTGCATTATTCTCCAAGGCACCCGGCAGAGGTGACTCCTTCCCAAAGAAGCCCTCTGGCGGGAGGGGTTGGTCTGGCCCTCAGTTGTTCAAGGAGCGCTGAGGCTCACACAGGTACCAGCCTCACAGACGATGTTTCCTAGGACCCTACCGGTTCTGCTGTCGAGGGGCCTGTGAGCTCTACTACCACTGGGTTCTGTGCTGAGGGGCATCACCCTAATACCGGGTCCTTACCGGAGGGGGTGCCTTCACGCACGGCCAGCACTAGTAGCCAGTCGGGGTGTACACCTGAGGTGCAGGGCAGGGCAGGGCAGAGCTGGTGCAGTCAAGCATGCAGGCCAAGCCCTGGAACACACTGGCTATTGGTACATGTGCTCCAGGTGCAGACAAAATGGCGACAGCTCAAGACAAAATGGCTGCCATTCCCAAGCAGCAAAGGCGGGAAGCCTTGCAGGCAGGAATGGAGGCTAGTCAGCCCATCGATCAACAAAGGAGAAGTTTTACTCGTAGGACAGACTGGGTACCACTGACCCCCATCACCTGGTCCATGTCTTATCCCAACAGACCTGTTTGCGACAGCACAAAATCGGACGTGTGAACAATTTGCATCCTGGGGAGGAAGGAGGTGCAACTCTCTAGGGGACGCACTCCAAATATCTTGGGGCGGGATGTGGGCTTATGCATTCCCACCCACACCGCTCGTGCAAAAGGTTGTGAGCAAGATCAGGAACTCCAAGAATCTCATGATTACCCTTGTGGCGCCTCGCTGGCCAGCGCGGCCATGGTTCTCAGACCTGCGGCAGATGTCACTGCCGCCGTAGATTCTACTCCCCCTCTGAAAATGTCCTCTACTAGCACAGCAGGGAGGCACGGTGCTACACGCCTCTCCAGAGAGGCTAGCCCTATTGGCCTGGTTCCTAAACTGCTAACGCTCCAGCACCTTCAGCTTTCCAGCAACAATCTGGCATCATTCGAAATGCCAGGAGTCGGGCTACATGCAAGCAGTACAAAAGTAAATGGACATGATTCTGCTTTTCAGCTAAAGAACAGGGGGTGAACCCGTTGGCATGCACCCTAGACCAAGACTTTGTCATGGACACTGGCCCAGAAACACTGACCCCATGCCATCAGTGGATGAGGGCAAGGGGTGACAACTTTTAATTGTCCAATTGGGACAGTACAACATAGGAAGGACAGCTGGACTCGGTCCTGGCACCTTTGGTGCCATGTTCATGAACAAATTCAAAACTAACGCACTTTATTTTTTGCAAAGTACTTTCTTTTCCTGCAAGAACCTCCACATGCGTTTATCTGGGTGTGGTCACAGGGGAAGCTGGATTACACATGCAGCATCCTTTGAGTGGCAGGGTGGGGCTGGTGAGTCAAGGCTGATGGGCGTGGCCAGAGCTAGACTATTTAAGACCGCCCAGTCTTCATACAAACGCTTCGCGTTATTCTGCACTGATGGCAGCGTAAAGCTCACTGTTGCCTGAGCGCATCTTACCTTGTTTCCAGCTACCCGCCTCAGCACTCACCTTGTAACCTGTTTTCATCGGCACGCATCATCGTTGTCTCTGGCATTCTTCATTTATCTCCAGACCTCCAGAAGGCAGTGCTCCACCCGACATCGAGGCACGGCGGGCAATACATCCGAAGACGGTGCCTTTACAGGAAAAAGATGAAGACAAGGTTAGAGTTCATTAAGACCTAACGTTTAAGGTCACGCTTTTGACAAATCTTCGTGCTCAACCTTAAATCAACACTCACCATCTGTCGGAGCATCGTGGACTCCATTCCCGTCCATTTTGGCCTCGCTTCGTGCACGGCAACTACCGCAGGGCCGCATTTCATCTGTTGCGAGAAAGCAGAGGATAGACCTTATTAAAAGATATGTGGAAAGTGCCACATGTCTACCTTTGACCTAGCCCCGCGTGGGCGACCATGTTGTCAATCTCAGAAAAATCTCCTAGCGGGGTGTGGATCACTATGCCCCCCTTCTCTTGTATCTCGGGGCCTTTGTGCACTGTTACTCCTAGATTACTCCTAAATTACTCCTATGGACACACTAACATAAGACACAAAGAAAACACATGAATCGAATCAACAATAGAAACACTTTTATTCATACATAGCAATGCATGATGCAAACACTACTATAATGCAAATCTCGAATTTGCACCTTTTATGCTTTTGGTGCAAATCTACCGTGCAATGCAATAACTATACGCCTTACAGGCTTCTAGTGCAAGCAATCTAATAGAAACTCCATTCCACACCATACTTCACACTCTCTAAGACAAACCCTGTCTGATTACCCCATCTATCATGTCAGCCAAAGCTCTGTGTGAGTGTCTGTTCTAATTCCCTATGCACGTGTCTTATTCAGCAATACTCCCCTTTTTCTCTGTGTTACTCTGTCTCTCATCTCCAACTAACTTCTGCAATCAGCCAGTCAGTCAGGGCCGGGCCTCTCTCTGCCAGATCCCTGCTGAATCGATTTCATCAGCTCTGCTGCACCTAAAACCGCTTCCCTAAGTACATCCAATCCCTCTCAAACGCCTCTCCAAGTCATCTCTCGATCTGAGTGTCGGTGTGCCATCTCGAACTACCAACTCCCTCTCTCCTCAGAGCAGACCAGCAGAGAACAGCCACTCAAATCTCAGAGCCTCACCTCTCATTATACTGTTCAATGACACATTCTTATCCATGGTTACATGTCTCTCTAGCTGAAATGCCTCTCCTTCTGTCTGTCAGCAGAAATGTGAGCAGTGCCCAAAAGTCTGTGATGCACGTCTTGTACTTTTCAATCACTGTGTGTTATGGTCATCATGACATTTTCTACTTATCTATACCATATCTTCTGTCTGCCTGCGGTACAAAACACCATCTCCTCATATTTCTCCATTCAAATACCTCTCTCCTTCTGCATGTCTCTCCGTGCAAAAGCTCTCCCTCTCTCTTCATGGTGCTGCCTGCCCTCACCTTCTCTCTGTCTGCGAAGCACCAGCCAGTCTGATAAGGCCTCCCTTGCCTTCTCCACTCGGACCAAAAGTCGTGTTATCTGTCTGCCAAGCAACTGTTTACGCATACTTTGTACACTGTAACTCATAACTTCTCCGCGGAACGAACAGCTTCTGAATGGCTTCAGAGCCAGCTTTCATGCTCTGTCTAGCGTTTACTCTTTCTCTCGCAAACCCAAGCGCTATCTATAATGGGGACTTCATGCATTTTCTAAGTTCACCCTCAATGCATACATAATACATAACAACATATCTCTACAAATATAACATGTGTCTCTACATGGCACTTCAAATATAACAGGCCTCATTCTATAGCAAATTGCTAATGCATACAAAGTGGCAGAATAATGTGTATAGTCTAATGTCACTACTAATCAGAATGAATGATGGATAACTAGATCCCTAAATGGGTAATGATTCTGTAACAATGGGTAATAATTGCATAATGATAACAAACCAGGCTTCTCCATACAATCAGGTTTCACAGATACGGACAATAATCAAGAATCAACATCACAATACTTAAAAGCCAAAAGATACCATCAGAAAGATTAGCCACAGCTGGTCTGGGCAGCCACGTACAATGAGCCAGTGAAGGAACTCGTTGCATTAAGAGCGCCCCTGCAGTGAGAAGCAGGACGGAGAGCTCATCATTAAGCAACAGGAGCAGTGTCATCAGCTGTCGCAGCCAGCAGCATATGTGCAGGGGAAGAAGCCTGATAAGGTTGATCCACTTCCAGGAAGGGCTGCAACCGTGTCGCAACGTCCCCGCAGAGACCAGGTGAGCGTAACAGACTTATCATTCTTAACCTATCTTGCGTTAGTCGCCTCGAAGCTGCACACTGGATTTCACAAAGACAAGGTTGTGCTCCACACGCACTCCAAGTTTCTCCCAAAGGTGGTATCTTCCTTGAGGGGCTGGGGGGGGCGTGGCTAAGCAGCCATGAGCTAGGACGCCTACTCTGCAGGCTCCCGCAGATCCGTCTATGATCCTGCACCTCAAGAAGAAAGAAATGTAGCTTGAGTCACTTGAGTCACTGGAACTGTCCCAGAGAAGATTGGAAGCGGAGTACGGCAACTGTAGCAGAAACCGCAACAGAGACTAACAAAGACACTGAAAACAAAATGGCGGCCGGCTTCATGTTTCGAACAAAGGAACACGGAGCAAGTAAAGAGATATATCCGTCGAACGGACGGAGAGAAAAATCCTACTGACACCTGCATGCAAGCTGTGTGCTAGAGTCCGTTGCGGCTGCGGACCTCCGATGAGCAGATAGCAGAGACGGCCGCCGCGGCAACCGGGGTCCCCGCGCTGTACACAATTGAACATTGCGCACCGCGCATGAGGGGAAAGAAAGTGCACCGGAACGGGCCCCTGATAGCGGAGGGTGTCGGCGGGGGCCTGTGAAAAGTGGGCGGAGCCTCAGCGCACAGCCCCGAGCAGGCAAAGGGGGCCAAGTGGAGGAGCGTAAGCAGCGGTGAAACCAAGGCGGCTGAAACGTTGTTGCAGAGGCACCCATTGAGGCACTGGAAGCCTCAAGTTACAATTACTGCATGCGATCTGACACGTGGCCACGGACTGTGCGTGGGATCAAATGATCCAAGCAGAATGACCTGTTGAAAATGGATACAGTGTACCAAGAAGACAGCCTAAGGACAAACTAACGGCACAGATTCCCAGCATGAGATATGGCGCTCTGAGAGGCCACTCAAGCCTATGGCACATGGAGCGCATGGATTCAAGGCAAATAATCACTGACCCGAGGAGACAGCTGTGAACCCCCCACAACACCAAGGCAAGGGTCCGACCACATTACTTAACCCAGCTGCACTGCTGCTGAAAAGGGCCCCCAAGCAGTACAACACACAGGGCAGAACCTTTGAGAAACAGACACCACGGTAAGCACACTGCAAGATGGACCGGAGGGAAACCACAGCCCCACCGGGGAAGTGGAAGCCTACACCCAGCGAAGGGCACTGTGACCTCAGTCAGCATAGCGGTAGCCCCCTGACAAAAATCTAACATTGGGCACAGGGGGGTAGGCTCAACATACCCAGACCTCAACTGTCTCGAACTGTAACGCTGGGATATAGGACAATGGCAGCCAAACCACCAAAGACAAAGGGGAAACAAGCCACAATGGAGGACTTTGCAAAGACACCACAAACGATGGAGGGGGCCAAGAACAAAGAGAGGAATGCACAGGGAGACCCGTCTCCAGCATGTGGCGACCAGCAAATTCTAGAGGCCATAGCAGACCTGGAGGCTACCATGACCACACTCCAGGAATCATTGGAGGGTAAAATCGACGCAGTACAGGTGGACGTCAACCTATTGAGACAGGACATGCTGCTACAAGAGATGAAGGGGGGGGACACTCATTCAAGGATTTGCAGTGGAGAGAGCGCACAGGGTGCTGACAAGGAGATCCGCCCCCCCGGAGCTCCACCGAGACCCATCATCGCTATGATATTAAATTATTGAGACAGAGAAAGGATCCTGGAACATTTCCGCAAAGGAGGCACTATACAAAGGGTGTCTGCATTTGTCACCGCATACCCAGACTATACACTCCAGGTGCAAAGGAGACGACTAAAATTTGGAACGGTTAAAAGGAGACTGCGTGAAGCCAACTGCAAATACATGTTAATGTACCCTGCTAAGCTGAAGGTGTTTCACAGGAATCGAGCAATATTTTTTTAGACATCGGAGGATGCGACAGAATGGCTAGACGCACAGAATTGCCCGGTGGAATCAGAGAAACAGAAGAAGAGCGGCACAGAGTAACGAGAAAATGGTTCCGGATGCTAAGGTGCCGTATGAACTGTGACAATGGGACTTGATTACAGACATGGGATGATGGACAATGACGTGCAAAGCTGATGAGGCATTAAAGCTGAAGGGAGAGAGAACCCAAACTCATACCCCAGCTGGGCAACATTTGGGGATGGGAGAGGAGGCGGGAGGGCGGAGAGTTGGGGGGGTTTGTAGTGGTAGTAATAGGGAAACAAGCTTATACCCACACGTTATGGCGTGCAACACGAATGACAAGGAGGGATAGAGATGGGAAAGAGTACGGCTGACAATGGGAGACCTTAAGATAGTGACTCGGAATATCAGAGGGCTTAACAGCTACTTGAAGAGTACCAAGATAATGATGCATTTGAGGAGGCAGAAAATTGACATAGTTCTACTACAGGAAACCCATTTTACGAAAGACGAACAAGAGGTAATACAGGGAAAATGGAAGGGCACTACTATTGGGGCAACATACTCCGCATACGCCAGGGGAGTAATCACCTGGATCACTCCGCATGTACCCTTTCAGCTAGTAGGGTCCACAGAGGACCCGAATGGGAGGATGGTGGTGATAAAGGGATTGATTGAAAACAGAGGTGTGTATAATCAACACATATGCCCCCAACCAAAATACTGTGGCCTATTTCAAGACATTATATGGTAAAGTCAGCCCGTACTAGGGAGGGATAGTCATATGGTTGGGGCGGGGGTGAGTTCAATTGCACGCTAGACCTGGGGATGGACAGATCGGATGGGAAACAAAGCAAACCCACCCTGGCTGCCAAAGCTTTGAAGAACCTAATGGGTGAATTTCAACTAGAAGATATCTGGAAGTTGCGCCACCCACAAGATAGACATTACTCACACTATGCGGCTCCACAAAACTTGCACACTAGACTGGATTACATGTTTGTCTCCACAGAGATAACTGGAGAAATTGAGCACAAAGCGAGGGTCCTCTCGGACCATTCCCCACTGATGTTAACCTGGCAATACCTACCTCCCAGAGCTAAGATCCCCACATGGCGACTCAGAGCTGAGGCGTAAAAAAGATGCAGTGTGTAGGGAAAACCAGAGAGAGGACATTCTGGAATATTTTGAAAAAAACACAAAGTGTAGATTCGGCTGGCACTCTGTGGGAGGCGTTTAAGGTGGTGGTGAGAGGAGCGGCCATATCAAAATCCAAATGGCTCCAGGGCGGAATAATCGGAGAACTACAGGAAGCTGAGAGGCATCTAGAGGCAATTACAAATAAGGTGGACAACTTCCCGGAGACGGCCGAAACCATAAGTACGCTACAGCGGGAGTGTGAGGCACACTTGGAGAGGCTAAGTAACCTAAATTATAAGAAATATACGGAAAAGCAACATGCGTCCGGAGACAAACCTGGGAGATTGTTGGCATGGTTATTAAAAAGGGAGGCACCTAGACAAACCATAAAGGCAATAAAGGTGAAGAACGGCCAGATATTAGATACCCAAGAGGGAGTGAATACAGGGTTTCTCGAGTTTTACCAACAGTTGTATGGAGACACAGCAAGAGGGGAATGGAGTGAGATCGTGGAAACGCTGGAGGATATAGGTTTGCCAAAGTTGAGCACAGAAGACAGAAAACCTAGATGCCCCGATCACGTTGGAGGAACTGGAAGCAGTAGTTAAGCAACTACCTACCGGGAAGGTCCCAGGGGCTCACGGACTCCCTAGAGAGTTTTAGAAGATGCACGGGTCGGAGGCACTAGAGCCCCCCCCCTCCCTTTGCTGGATATGCTAAACGAAGCATGGGAGAGAGGGAGGCTGCCAGAAACCCTCAGAGAGGCAATCATCATCCGCTCCTTAAACCCAACAAACTAGCACGGATTGCGGGTCATACAAACCACTATCCATGCTAAATCAAGACAGCAAGATTCTTACAGCGGCGCTAGCAAACAGACTGAGACAGGTTATAGGCAAACTCATACACCCCGACCAGACAGGATACGTGCCACATAGAAGCATACCTGACAATCTTAGGCGGCTTCACCACGTCATCGAGCAATCGGAAGGAGATCTACAAGACCTAGCAATTGCGTCACTAGATGCAGTGAAGGCCTATGACTCAGTCAAATGGACCTGGCTGATGGCGGCCTTTAAAGAATATGGAATAGGGCCTGGGTACTTAAAATAGGTTACATTTCTGTATAGCTCTCCACTGGCCAGGGTTAAGATGGGAGCGAACATTTCAGACAAATGGGAGCTCAGCAGAGGCACCAGACAAGGTGCCCCTGGTCTCCAATGCTGTATATCCTCGCATTGGAACCTCTTGCAATATATTTGAGACAATATGAAACGGTGGGGATTTATATGAAGGGAGGACTGCATCTGATATCACTGTATGCCGACGACATACTGCTATATCTGAGATATCCGGAATAAAACCTACAGTACAACCTAGAAGTAATAGAGTGGTTTGCATCGCTCTCTGGGATTGCAGTCTACCCCATGAAATCAAGCCTGTTCCCATTGGGTAGATGCAGAGGGACCCCACAAGAGAATTTACCAGTACTGCAGATACCCTGGGAGACTAGGTCCTTTAGATACCTGGGGGTTGATATTTATCAGAGAGTGGAGGACGAACACACATATAATACGGAGAGGGCAATAACATACTTGGAGAATAGCATAAAATTCTGGGCAAAACTCCCCCTGGCCATGATGGGGAATGTGGCACTAATGAAGATGGTCGCGCTGCCCAGGCTATTACTTTTTCGTGAACATCCATTATGCGATACCCAAGCGCTTCTTCGGCAAATTACAAAGCCTATGGTAGAGGCTTTATATGGACAACACCAGGAACAGGATAGCCTTATGGAAATTGCAAATCAGAAGTGAGAGGTGAGAGAGCGCAACCTAGGCTGTTGAAACTAGGATGGGTGATGTGGCGTAGAGCTTGCCGAGCTATAGATAACCCGACCCCATGTTCCTCGCAGACGCCACTAATGGCATTGCTGGGTGTAGAAGAGCAATTAAAGAAGACTATCCGTAAGCACTGGGAACTGGTGGGCATAGCCACATTGGGAGACCTATGGAAAGAAGGGGAAGTAACTAAATTTGAGGCGATAGCAGAAGAAACTGGTCTACACCCAGGGCAATATATCACCTGTACCAGAGTGGTGCAGAAGGTGAAGGAAACGTGGCCAGAAGAGATGTTGACTAATCAGCCTGATGAAGTTATAGAGACAATCTACGATGTCTCGGAAGGTGGACATGAAGTCTCTCAAATCTATGAACTTCTGATGTCTAGGGTGGGCAAGGAAGTGACACAGTTGAGACAAGACTGGGAAGATGAAGTGGGGGAGCCCATGCATGACGGGTTATGGGAAAGAGCCCATAGATATCATAAAGTATCTAGAAATGCGAGGCTGCAACAAATCCAACTATAAATAACTCATAGGGCATATATGACCCCTCGGACAATGTGGGGAGGTGAACACGGGGATGGTGCATATGTTCTGGACATGCCCAGAGATTAGTAAATTCTGGAGTGAAATCATGCACCAGCTAGCCGAGAAAGAAATTAAGCTAGATGTGGAATCTGTATGGGCTTGTATGATGGGGGGGCTTTGTAAGACCTCGCAACCTGGGACATGTGAGTAAACTGAAAGACCTGGCCTACATACTGGCCAAGCGCAGAATCGCCATGGGCTGAAAGGCAAGCCACAGACCTATATTAGAGGTATGGTGGCACGTATTATGGAAATGGGCAGAGGCCGAAACAGTGACATGGTATGAGGCAGCCAGCAGGGGAGGTGAGGATGAAACCGAAACCCTAATGGCCTGGAGACACCTGGTAGCTACTCTGCAAGGGTCCACCCAAGGCTGCCCGAACGATCAGAACTCCTCGATAAATACAGATGAGGAAAAACCCTCAGCAGAAACTGAAGCTGGAAAAGCGGGTGAATAAGCTCGAGTTAAGGGGGGGAGGGTAATGGGAAAACAGTGACCACCTGCAACTTTGTGTCTGATGCTGGATAACTGAGACATGCACTGTTAAGTTTGTTTGTTTTTGTTGGTTGTTGTTTGGAATAAAAATAATAAAAATTGTTTTTAAAAAAAGGTGCTATCTTCCTTCCATATCAACAAGTAGATTGTGCTCCCCTCATTCTTCCCGTTCCCCAAGGAGGATGCTGAAAAGACACTCGACTGCCTAGATGTTAGGAGGGCGTTGAAATTCTACCTTGACAGAACGAAAAGCATCCGCAAGACTGACGCTCGATCTGTAACATTTGGAGGCTCTAGGCCTGGGTAGCAGGCCTCCAAGGCATCCATAACGTGGTGGATGATGGCGGGGATCCAGGAGGCATACAAGGTACAGCGCAAGGACCTGCCGCAGGGTATGCATGTGCATGCTCTACGAGCCAAGGCGACAGCAGTCGTGTTCCAGTGCCATGTTACCTGGCAGGTGATCAGTAGGGGGGCAAGGTGGTCCACTACTTTGGCTTTTTGGAAGCACTACTGCTTGGATACCAGTGCCAAGGCTAATGCAGCGTTCGGCCAAGCGGTGCTTCCTAATCTATTTGCCTAAGAGGTCAGGCCCTCCTTGCAAGGGTGTTGTCAGTTGTAATTGCCCATACAGGATGGAAGAAAGGGGACGGGATGTAAGAGTAATTAAGTGTTACTCACCGGAGTGACTAACATACGCTTAGTCCATAGTCCCCTTTTCTCCATACGTTCCACCATCCATCCCCATATAATAAGACCAGTGAGGTTGTTAAAGAGTAATACAGCCGACACGTAAAAAGTGGACTGAGGTGTGGTGCTGGTGGGCATGGGTTAAGGGAACCCGCGCCCCTGCGCACCAGTAAATTTAAAGGGGAAATGTAATTTTCTTGTGGAAAAGAGGTTCCATTCCCCTCCCTCGCGAGGGACGCCCATACAGGATGGAGGAAAGGGGACTATGGACTTGAAGTACGTTTGTAACTCCAGTGAGTAACGCTTAATTTAGTGTGCACAACTCCTAGTCGCCTCTTCCTCGTCCCAGTACTAGAGTGATGTGACTGAGGGGAAATGCAAGGTAAGAACTGGCAACAACTTATGAAGGTAGGGGGAGGGTATGATTTGTTATCACAATGGAATGAGGATACCATGCCTCGCCTAAAGACATTCTCGCCCCACTCCCAAAGGACCTTCCACCCAGGTGATCCTACATCGCATCTCCACTCCCAGGGGCAGGATCCAAAAGCATTTGCCTTTCGTTGCCCACCTGAGGAAGATCCAAGAGGAGTAGGTGTGGAAATGCCTTCAGGTTTCTCACAAAGTCCTTTTGACAAGGATTTAAAATATTATGGTCTTCCATAAAAGATCTCAATTGAGGAGTAAAGACCGCCTCCATAACTTTCATAAAGGAGGGAAGTAAGGGGATAGGCCGATAGTTACAAAACGTCAACACATCTAGGGAAGGATTTTTCAATAATGGAATCACCAAAGCTTTTATATGTTTTGAATTTTTCATAACTGCTGCATTCTGACCAAGAGCAAGCAAGAATTGATCGCTTCTACTGTTATGTCACTAATACTCTTGGTTGCAGACTTAAAAAAAAATGCAGGGGAATATCAAGTGGTGATGCGGATTTCAGAAGTGCTACGATACGGTTGATCTATGAACAGCCAGTGGACTGATTGTAAGTAAAAACCGGATGATCAGCATTATTCTGGAGCAGCAGGTTGGTGTTAACAGAATTCGAAGCACCAATGAAAGAGTTTGCAATGCTACCCCTAATCTTTTCCATTTTATTCCTAATAATATGAGACAGCTTCACACAGTCTGAGACACTGGGCCTATAGAAACTGTCCTAGGGTTTGATAAGACTTTAACCATTTGAAAGAGTTTCTTAGGCATATTTACTGCAGACTTAATAGCAGTTGTAAAGTAAGCGCAAGTTTAGCACCTTTAAGAACTTTGTGATACAAAACAGGCTGTTTATTCAAAGCATCTTTTAAGAGTTTATCATAGCGGGTACTCACTTTACGTTCCGTCTGATGAACTGCCAGGCGAAACAAACGTAGCTCACTAGAGAATCACAGAGCGGAAGGACGCAAAGGCTTTTAGGTTAGGTCCATTGGAAAGGTGCTGAAGGATTAGGTCATGCAACCAATACACCTTACTTGTTTCGTCTTTACCATTGCTTGGCCACTTCTCATTTATTGCAACGTCATACATTTGTATGGCTCTTGCCAACCTTTGGTTAGGCTCTTGCCAATGCTCGTTTCACACAGTTTAAGAATGGCTCTTGCAAATGTATGTTCCACTTTCAATAACACTTTTGTAGCATCTAAAATGTCAGTTAAATTGCTTTAAAACTCTCATATATGTGGCAATGTGATTTCATATTTTACCCGTTTGTAACTTGCACATTACTCTCACAGCCTCTCCTTAGACAACACAATATTCTCCTAGCTTTTACGGAATAAGCATACACCTCTTTACTTACCTTTAGTTCCCAACAATGCCGGCATCGAAGGTTCAGTCTTATTGTAAAGGAATGGTTTGCTGGCAAGCTGTCTTTCTACAGCAAAACTGTTTAACAATGCGGTGCTATTAAGTTGCTGTTCGCGTGAGAGTTCCTTTTTCTGTTGCGAATGTGTTCAACAATGTCATTTACTTGCGTTCGCTTGCAAGACCACTCTGTCAATGAAACTCACTGGTGCAGGCGCTTGTCTTTCCGGTCTATGCGAACCATTCTGCACTGTTCCGCCTTCAGGGGTCTTCAGCCTGCCCCGTGGATACTCCGGCGTTCCCGTAACGGCCGGAGGTAACGAGCACTCTTTGTGGGGATCATGGGATGGCTCTCTTTAGCCTGGCTTCCCACTGCACTGACTCTCATGGGACCCGACCCAAACAGCACAGGGGGTCAGCGTCTCGGTATGTCTGCACCCTCATATACTTGCTCTGTGCTCATCACCCTCAGCGATGTGAGATGGCCTTACTGTTAGGAAAGATTTCTCTTTACAGCACATTTCTTTCCATTTCTATGGACTGCTCTTTTTGCAGTGCAGTGCACTGGCTTTTGCTAATTTATGTCATGAGGAAACTGACATGTCCTTCAGGCTGTGTAAGGAAGGCAGGGAAGGCATGGTATAAACAGTAAGACAGACACAAGTGACTACAGTTTAAGGGTGTTTTTTGAACTTGTGCAAGGGTGTGATGAACGCCTATCTAAACCTAAATCTACAGATGGGAGCATGCTACGACCATTAAATAATAATGCAGTCCTAGTGGAGTCTTGTCAAAATAAAAGGGCCTATACTAGCCTATACTAAAAAAAAATCTATTGCCAATACTTAGAATTAATTTACAAATAATGTGGGATAATGTTCATGTCATGGTGCATGCTCCGAAACCCCTGGAACTGTTGAGCCCACCCCAGTCCCTGTCAACCAGAAGGACTTGTCTGGCCCCAAGGAGGTGCCCCAGAGCCTCATCGATTCAGTCCTGGCGCCGTTGGCGCCAGGCTCATGAAATGGGCTGAACTTATGGAACCACTTAATCTGCCTAGTGAGGCTGAGCCTTGTGTATATCCAGGGTGTGGCAGAGGGACTACTTTTCCTGAGGCAGGGTGTGGTAAAGGGACTACTTTACCTGGAACTACTTGCAAGGCTATTTAAGCCACACCCTGCAGGCAGAACACACTTTGTGTTATTCTGCACTCCTGCAGCGTAATGCTCACCTTGTCTGCTCTGTTCCTGAGTTTGAAAGCCACGCTGTCTGAGAGTTCCATCCATTGGTGCCTGGAAGAAGAAAAGGAGAAAAACAGGTGTTACTACAGCGACAAAGGCCTTACCTGCATTTCCGTCCATCAGTCTCGTCTCCTGCTGGTCATCTGACCGCCACCCCTGTTGGGAAAGGACTTCTGCGCAGGCTTCCAATACTCACCCGGGATTCTGCATCCCTCCGGAACTTCGAAGCGTTTCTTCCATTCTTCATCTTGGGGCCGCGCCTGCAAAAAGGGAACAGAAAACAGCAGGTTAGTCGCGCACAATACAAAAAAACACACTATTGTTCAGCCATCCAGCGACACTCCTCCGCGCTAATACTCACCTGGAGGCAACCAGTTCAGCATCCTAGGAGAGTCAATTCCTCTTCTAACCCTCCGCACGAAACTCCGTCTGCAAGCAAGACAAAACCCGTTTAAACCTTGGAACAATAAGACTTTGAGCATCTATACCAAGCTGTCATTGGGATAGAGACTTAACTGATTAATCCAAGCATTCCCGAAACACAGCAACAGACACTCCGGAACAGTGAAGTAACTGTGCCCACAGAAAGACTGAGCCTACTGCGCCCCTGCTGAAGGTCAAGCAAGACGGAGAGCCAACCTCACCAAACTCGAAGGTGAACAGGAGAGGAGTCGGGCATTAGGAGGTTGCAGGAAGTGGGACCAATCCAACCCACTCATTAGCTGACATCTTGTTTCAACATTGCAGGCTAACGCCTCCTGGGGAGATAACAGGGGAGAGGACACCATCATACTATCAAAACTACGCCAGTACAGATACCGGTCATACGACTACGTGCTACGCCCCCGTGGAGACCAGGTGAGCGTGACAGTTCATGAAAGAAAGAAGTGTTCACAAAATAATATTTAAGGATGCTTGGGCTGTTGGCCTCTCTTCCGCACGGTTTCAGCATGGGACAAGTTGGGTCACTTGAGCTAAGTAGACACTCTGGTTTCTGCTGCATGAGGATACAGTTCCATTTTCCCAATTCAGGACCCTCTGTTTGCTAGTCTCTTGACGCAGACGGCCTGCTGTACTAAAAACAAAACTGAAACGTAATTTCCTTTTCACCAGTATTCAACTTGGGTATTCACCCTGGATCCCCCTCAGTCGAGCTCAGATCCTTTTCAAAACTAAAATTCAACGTTGGATCTCCCTCTTCCGGGCTCTGATCCTTTTCAAAACAAGGTTCAGAGAATTATTTTTCAGGTGACTTCTGGTTCACCCTGGATCCCCCTCTGCCAGGCTCAGATGCCTTCCTTTCTTTCAGTTAGTCTCCCTCACCCGGGCTCGGCCAATTGCGATGCACATTAAACTATCGAAGACTTTCGAATGTGCACAGGGTTTAGCTTGAACCATTGCATGACCACTTCGATCTCAATATTTCTTTCTCTCACACTCAGCATCAGTTGGATACTTAATAGAGACATTCGAATGAGCACCCACATTGTGCCGGACCACTCTGTGTATGGTATCTTTTGTTGGCCTCTCAAACTTCAATTATATAAAATTCAACTACTTCCTTTGGCTTCCAATTGTATTTACGTCACTCATCACAAACGCTTCACACACTTTATACAATGTTGCCTCTTGCAACCTTGGTTCGAAACACAAGCTGTTTTGCCATCAGTCTCTCCGATTCACCGGCTGTGCTGTCTTTTCTGACGCTGCTTTGTTGTAGGAGCCAAGGACAGTAGTGTTATAGTCTTGTACATAGTTACAGGGTCCATGGCAATTACAATTGTAGACTTTATAATGCTTCATGATAACTAATGTTATGCAGCTTGTAGTTGTGCATTGTTCTGGAAGCTCTAGAACACAACTGGGCTGGTGACCACATATGAATCTGGGAAGAATGTTTATATTTGAAAGGGGACTGTTGTGGATAGGCAAGAATCCGGGGCTGCTGAGGATTTATCTGGAATAAATAAGTTTCACAAACTTACTGTTGTCAGTGGATTAATTAACATTATACTGGCGACAAGGATAATACTGGTGACAGCAAAGAGTGTGCAGCATTAACAGCAGCCCCATCCAGTCATAGGCCGTGCAGGAGAGTTGAGTGGCATAGCAGCGAGCAGCAGGCAGTGTGCCGGCTCATGGGCCAGGAGTTCTACAAGCTTCAAGATAGAAGCCAGAAGTGCCCAGGAGCGCTACAGTTCTGTCCCACCCAAAGAATACTTTGAGCGTATGGGAGGAGGGACATCGTTCCATATCCTAGAGTGCTTGAATTTGAAGGACAGCCCAGCGCCAAGTGAGCCCTTCCACTTAAGGCACTGCGCTGAGAGTGTAAGCGTTCCCAATGCAGCGTTAAAGCAAGGGACGATCAGCTGACTACCATACCAATACGGAGGAAGTCCTGCAAGACTTCAAGGATGCCATTTTAAGGGCAGGCAAGTTGGAAGATATAGCAACGTTCTGCATGTGCCACCACCATTTTGAGGTCAGGCATGCCAAAAGAATTGCAAATTGCTGCATTCTACAAGGTTAAAAACACTCAAAAAAAGAAACTTCAAGGCAATTTTGATGATACCAGTGGGGATGCTTACCAGTACTTTGCGGTGAAACCTAGATGGTGTTCGCTGGTTAAACTAAGGTTAAACAAAGCTCATTGAAACATAAATATACCTTGTTCTGCATTATTTTTGGTGAATCCAGGTGAGCCAAATGTCAAGTGGGCAGACTGGAAAGATGGATTCATGAGATGTCTGCATGGGGTATATGGCATTAACTTTGCTGCTGCCCGCAAGGACTCGACGTCATATCATTGTCTGGGTCAGAAAGGTCAGCAGCCCCAGACCCTAAGCAAAGGAGGGGCGAGGTTTTCATCTCTCATTAAGGTGGTGAGGGATGGTAACAGTATTATTGAGTAATGGCGAGTGGTGAAGTAAAGAGACAGTGGCTGTGATGAAATGTGATGGTGGTGTTAACAGGCAGCGGTTGGTGGTGAGCTAAGATTCTAGGACTGGAGGTGTGTTGTAAAGAATAGCAACGCATTAATGTCAATGCATATAGTTGGAGGAGAGGAGATGTATTAGTGTTGGATCAGCCTTAGTTCCTGGTCTTCAGTTTCTTACTTTCCAAGGCTCACGAAAGTAACGGTCTTTACAGGTCAAGGTTACTTCCCTCTGTGTAATCCTCTATGGTCTCGGCGTCTTTTTCCTTGTATTAAACTGCCACCTTGGAACTGCTGTTTCCTTGTGTGTTTTTTGCCTCGCTCAGTCTGCTTTCATGCTCCGCCCTTTATCCATGTGGGGAAGTGTGATGCAAATCAGGTGTGTGTAATGATCCATAATTGCCTGATCATAGCTGTGGGATATGTCTGGTATAGGTCTCTGGGGTTAGTCCGTTGTCGCTCACGGTGAACTGTCCTTAAGGACGTGTTCATGTCAGGAAACGGGGCGCAGGGGGCTGGGGTTGATTTCCTAGGTATCCTACCTGGTAGGATGGGGAAAAGGTGTTACAGGGAAGGGGATACTGCGTCTCACCCTCAGGTGTCCCACTTCCACTCCCCGAAGACCCCTCATCCAGGTGATCCTCCCGCACTGGTCCGCTCCTAGGAACTGGATCCAAAAGCGATGGCTGTGTCCTGGTTGCCTGGGTGACAGATCCCTGGGGACTAGCGGGTGAGACACCTTCAGGTTCATCACAGCTGTCAGGACTGGGAAACATTCTTTCCATTAGTCTAGTTACTTTGTTACAACTTTTAGTAACTTATCACTTTGGTAACTTGTTATCATTGTACAATGCATCTTACAGTGCAGTACGATGGGGCAGACGTTTTGTTTTTTCCCTAGACTAACACTCTGAGGAATTTTGGATACTCTAGGTGTGCTAAATGGACAAGCTGGTGGCAGCATTTACTTTTTGCTGTTTTCTGGGGTATTTCGTTTTAGCCTTAGCATATTTGGCTAGTGGTCAATAATGGCCATGCCACAGGGTTTTTTGCTTGTCCTTTGGCCATCTTGTCTTTCACCCTTCTTCCTGGCTTGTGAGTCCAGGAAAATCCTTATATGGACTTAGTGCCTGGGAAAGCAGAGGCTTTTGGCGGGCTACTGTAGGGCTATGGGTGTTTGCTGCCAGGAAGTGGGCTAGAGCTGTCTGGTCCCATTCCATAAACTGTTTTTAGTGTGTGAATTGTATGCATGAATTTTGCAGCCAGTGGTCCTGATTGGACCCACTGCTGGGCTGTGTGTGTGTGTGGGCCATATCGGTCATTGGCTAGTGGGAGATTCAGCTCTTACCTGGCTTTTGAGATAAGAGGACCCTTGCACCCACTCTAGAGAGATCCTGGAAGCAAAGTATCCTGCCCAGCTGCAAGACCCACAAGGAGAACAGAGACCCATTGGAAGAAGGCCTGGCAACCAACTTCTGCTGGTGTCCTGGTAGATTCCTGTCTTGTGGAAGATCTCCAGCAGTCCTGCGAAGGAGCTGCGACCCTTGGAGTGAAGGGAACATCCATTCTCTATGTCAGCTAGGAGTCCTACAAGGGAGAGCCTTTGCAAGTGATCCTGGCCCGCCCAGTGGCTGACAAGCTCTGAGTTTAGACTTCCATGCGTGTTGAGGCCTGGAACTTGAGGGATCTTCAGATTGTCCTATAAGACTTATCTCAGCATAATTACGTGGTCCTAGCATCAAGGGGACCCTTTGCGTCGCCATGCATCGGTGGGCGTAGTCAGAAACTGCTTACCTGCGTCTATTCCTGTCCGGGGAGGGGTTCTGTATTGAGTTCTTTTGCAGTTTTCAACCGGTGTACTGCTAACACCTGCAACCCCTGGGTCTCAAGGGCTGAGGCTGATGGTGGGAAAAGGAACCTTGAACCCTCTTCAGCAGGCCTGCCAAGTTCTATGAAGAATCCGAATATGGGGGGTGAGTTGTAGCGATACTTAACCTGAACCCTGAACCCCTAACTCCCTAAGTTTTTATAGAACTTTTGTAATTGTTTGGCTTTGCCATTGCTTGTTCACACAAGCACTCCGAATGTTGTGAACACATTTGTTAGATTAACTTGTCCCCTGACACGTGTAACTGTTCATTAGACACCAGAGACCCCACCTTCATTTTTTTCAGCTTCACAAGTCTGAATGTAACTTTGCTGAACTTTTGGGCCATACATCTTATGGATGGACTTCTGAATCTAGGATTGTAAATCTGTTGACCTGTAGTGCTTATACTAATCTGTACCTTCCTTTTCAGGGGGTTGATATGCATTTTGCCCTACTCAAGTGATTGTGTCTATGCATCTATTATTTGTGTTGTGTGATAGTATTACCTGTTAGTAGTCATTTTTCACTGTTATTTGGCCATAAGTCAAGTGTTTTTGTACCTGTTTGTCTAAGTGGGTTCCTTTACGGTTTCACTGTGTGAGTGCTCATTGTGGACCCCTAACAAGCTCACTGCCTCTTAAGACTTAGCTTGGACCATTCGCCTTGTTACCTTGAACTGGTTTGGCTACAGCTGCCAGAGCTGTCCCCGTCACAATACTAGGTTGGCCTGCTTTACATCTGTCCAGCAGGACTGGGTATATAAAATCAGTTCTAACACTTAGTGTTGCATGAAGTGCTATACAAGCAAGAACTGTCATATCTTTGTCTGGTGAGATAATCTAACATTGGCAGCTCCCCCATGCGGGAATGTTGTCCTGTGTAGAGTCTATGCTCTCAGTGTCTTAAAATATATTATCAGAATATTACACTTAACCCCCCAAACCCCACCTGCCCCCATCGGTCTCTGTAATGGCC
This sequence comes from Ambystoma mexicanum, assembly GCF_040938575.1. NCBI lineage: Eukaryota > Metazoa > Chordata > Amphibia > Caudata > Ambystomatidae > Ambystoma > Ambystoma mexicanum. Next base: position 497,454,366 of record NC_090924.1, read on the forward strand.
ATGCAAGTATGGTATTCTGAGAAATGGCCCAAACACCTCATTTTTCTTCCCCTGTGTGTACTCATCATTTACCTTGGGCTCTCTTCAGACAATCGGAAGGACAATCGCACCAGCATTTTTGTGGAGTCTTTCAGGTATAGATAACACCTACAAACCACCTTGCCTCAAAGGTGGCTTGAGCACATCTCAAGCACATTATGCAACCTCTGATTGACTAATTTGAGTAATTTGTTAGTACTGGAAGCTGCCAACATGGGAGTGCACTCTTTCACAGAATCATTAAGCTGATTGCCTGGTTCTGGTCAGCACTGTGCCCTGATAGTGCCTAGCTGATTGCACATCCATGCAAACTATCACAAACTGTACCCTATTCTTCATTTTCTTTCTTAACTGCACAAATAGTTCAAATGCTTCTGACATATTTCCTCTGTAGTATTTACCTTCCCCTTCTTTGTTCTGACAGACCATGGTCTGGATACTTGCGGCAGGGGTACAAAATGCTATTTTAAAGTGAACCCTCTGCACTGTTAGACGTGGTGGCTGAGGCAGTAGAAAAAGCTCCTAATTTATGTATCAATTTAATTGTTGAGCCTTTACTTCAGATGTCCCCATAGAAAGTTGATCCCCTATTAGATGGACCTACTGTTTCCAAATTGCAAATGGAGTGCTTTGGGTCTTTCCCCATTTGTTACATCTTTTGCTTGCAACTCAACAGTAATATCTTTTGTCCTGAGACAATGGGCCTTTGGGAAGGACCTTTGGTTTAATAATTTTAACAACATTTAAATGCTACGTTGTCATGAATAGGTGGGTTCGGTGATGTCTTGGGATTGCACCCTCTAGTTCAGAGCACAAAGCAAGGGCGGAAGGCATTACGTTGCATTAATATCAGACACCTGCACTTTAATGCAGTAAAAGCATACTTATTATTTGCTTCCCACCTGCCCGTAGAGATTCTGCTTGCTCGAAGTCTAACTGATTTTTGTTTTATTGCACAATACAAAAAATGGTAGTTTGTTCATTGTTTTGTCATTTGCGATTCTCAGCAATTTAGATCATAGGTCATGACAGGCATTGTTTTCTGGGAAGGATGTGTATACTTTTATCTGGTTCCTGCAGCATGAACGTTGGCATTAGCTTCTGCCCAGCAAAACCTAGCCTAATCTAATTTTGTTTGTGACAGATAACTATTCTTATATTTCTGACATGCAGAAAAGCATCTGTGCGACCCCAAGCCTTTCTGAGAAAATGGTACAATGCTTTTCCAAACCTTGGGACTTATGCTGTCTTTTCTTCTCTCACATCTCTTCCTTTTTTTCCTCTGTTGCAGCGTTTCAAGTCTACAGTGTTCAGACGGTACAATGATTTTGTGGTGTTCCAGGATTTACTTCTGCAGAAGTTTCCGTACCGCATGGTTCCTTCACTTCCACCAAAGAGAGTGCTGGGAGGTAAAGCTGGCCTTTGCAGCAGCATTTCTTATATTTTATCACGACCGTCCTAATCAGTTATACTTGTATTATTTAAAGGGGACCTTCTTGTTTGACCATAATGGGTTTAAAGGATCAAACAATGCCATGAAAACAAACTCCTCTCCACCTTCCCCTAGCATCACCTAGAGGATGGGTTTATTTTAGAGAGGGGGCAGTAGAACATGTGACCTGTGACAGCTGTGCATATACACTTGCCAAATTGCATGCCCCTTGTGCTCTGTGGGCTCTCGGGAATTGGTGTATGTGGCCCCTGACTCAGGCAGAGCCGTCCTTGGACGGGTCTCCTGTCCCTTATCTATTACATGCTGTCAGAAAAAAATCAAAACAAACACGCAATTCATCAATTATATTTTATTAGAGTGCCTTTTAATTCTTTTTTTGTTATTTTGGTTACAAATTGAAACTTTTTAACACATACAAATTTAATACACATTTACAACATTCCTTCATATCAAAACAATTGTTAAAATACATGTATTTGTGGCAATCAATCATTACACCAATCCAGTATATTTCATTTCACAATAATAGTCACAAAATCAGTTATATATAAAGAAAAAAAAACAGTTGTCTGATATTCATTATAGAATAAAAGTTTAAGTAATATAAATAGCCCATGATATTAATATCCTTACAAGAACTCTGCATTCATTCCCATTGTGAGGTATCCCCCATCAAATGCTCAGATCTTTTCCTTCAGACCGATTAAGGCATAATTCATGAGTTGTGAATAATCTGTAACAAATGCAGCCACACATAATGCACTCTAAAGTTCACAACTGGATTTTCCCCAGAATAAATATAGGCCTATGTCTGAGATCTCTCCAGGTTATCCATGCCCAGGTACTCCACATAGCCTTTTCTATATACTTCCGTCAATCTTTGCCACACAGTAAGTAGGTGCATTGAGGTTTCTATGTCCATTTTACAGATCCTGCATGGAGTGGGTTTTGGGCACGTGCACCCAAACGGGACATGGTAGGTAATTGTTCCTGGCGAAGTTGCAGAATAAAATCTTCTGGTTTTTACATTGCTAATTTTAGTAAGGTATGTACAAGGTGCATTATTCTTGACGTGACTTTGGTGAACATTGGAGCCCACATGACGGTGTAAAGTGAATTTTTAAAATTGGAAGCCTGTGGACAAGATGGCAGACGGGACTGGGTGTCCTCCCTGTGGTGCCTGCGGCTCTGCAATAATCTGGAAATGAGGGCTTTGGCGCAAAGCAAATCTGGCCAAGCGAGCCTTCAGGGGCGCCAGAGACACTCTACCTTGATCCGCTTGGACCAGAGCGTGAAACTTTAATGTCGCACTGGAGACGGAGGTTCTGCATTGTGCCTGCATCCCTGCGATCTGTCCACGTGCCATCGAACCCAGAGGAGAGTTCCCAATCCGGGAAAGGGTAAAGAGGCTGCGGGGGTGTTGGCGTCCAGTGGGGTGGCGGTTGTAACTGCAGTGCCCCGGACAAATTAAACAGCTGGTCCTCTCGGGACCGAAAACTGGTAGAGGAGAACAGACACCACAGAGGCGCGCAACGGCCCGAGCGGCTGGGTGCTGCAGGGGGGGCCTGGGGCATCGGCTGCCAACTGACATACCCATGGACACTTGGGAGTGAAGCCTCCCTTCGTCTTCGGGAGCACGCGGGTTTCCTTTCTATCTGGACTGGAGGGGCAGCCCTAACTGGGGAACGCTCAGAGTGATGGGGGAGGGAAGCTAAAAACGGAGTGACGAGGAGAACAGTAGCCAGGCTGCGCGACATCTGTTTGGGGGTTTCATGTGACCCTGGTACAGAACTCGCCCACCCAGCATAATATAGGGTGATTATTAAAAGGCTGGGCACTGGCATGAAATAAAGCAGCTAGCACCCTGCGGGAGACCAAGAACGATAGACAACGCTGCCTGAGGTGCGTAGTGGCGGCCGGGTGCCAACGCAGCGCGAAGCAGATATAAACTAATCTCCAAGGTGCCAATGAAGTGGAGAGAACAACCCCTAACGGCACATCAAGACGTTTTGGGAGCAGCACCAGGGGACTAGGGAACGCAACAGCAGCCAAAGTGCTAGGCTTGGATGTCCACTGAATTGCTTTGCCCCTCCACTTATCTGTAATGGGGTTTGCATGAGGCTGGTCCACCCAATGAAGCAGACCATAAACAGCTAGACATAAACAGGAACAGGTGGCAGGGGCAATACGGAGAAGAAAGGAATATATACTCCCACTGTACAGCAAACTGAGGCACACAACCCAAAAAGGGGTGAAGGAAGAGGAAGGGCGGATCTCTTGAGGCTAAACCCAAAAGTGCAGAATAAACCTCAGTCCACAGCACAAACATAACATAGATAAAGGATTACACCTGGTCCTACATGGGTTTTCCACATTCCACCACTTAGGGGATTCCCATCTGGGGGCAACAATGGCGAGCAACATCGATCCTGGCTCATCAGACCTAATCTAGAACGACAAGCAAGAACATCACACATCGACCAATTTGTCCAAACAAGCAACGAAAGCTAAAGGCCAGGGCACTGGCGATATCCAGGCCCTGCTGCCGATAGCAGCCACTCAGAAACGCAATCAGGTGCAGGGGATGGCCCAGGTACATACCCCCCCTCCGGATGGGTCGGGAAACCTCGAAGACCCACCTGTTCGAATGTCAGATCTACTAGAAATGCTGCAGGAGCTTAAAGACATTAAAGATAGTGCAAATAACCTAGCCAAGTCCATATCTGATCTCAGTAAAGGACCCTTAGCGGTCGAAAAAAGGATCAATGAGGTTGAAACAGTGGTAACGGAACAAAGCCATGAACATGACATCTTGGCAAACAGAGTGCATGAGCTGTAACAACAAATGGAACGTGTGCAGAATAAACAGGAAGATGCCGAAAACGGGTCCAGGCGAAATAATATTCGAATTTGTGGAATTCCGAAGTCGGTAATGGACTCTGACTTACAACAATATGTGATGGATCTGTATCGACACATCCTGGACACAGAAGAGAACAAAGAAATCGTGCTAGATCGGATGCACAGGATCTACTCTGCATATCAACTTAACAAGAATCTGACTTCCGGTGTGCTAACCTGGATACACCTGTATCAACTGAAAGAGGACATTATGCGGGCTACTCTTAAGAAGGAACCTATCCGATTCCGTTCCGCATCAATTCAGCTGTTTCAAGAGCTAGCCCAAACTACACTCGCCAGGAGGAAAAGACTGAGGGTAGTCAGACTGGTTGAGAGCCAGGGATGTGCGATACCGGTGGGGACACCCGACATGCCTTCGTTTCGAGTGGAAAGGCCAGAGGTTCACCGTCTCCAAAGAGGAGGATATGGCAGATCTCATGCAGGAGGACAAAGGAGGCAACTTCACCGACAAGGAAGGATCTCCATCCCGGAACGAGGAGATAGAAGGTGGATCGGGAAGGGGCCAATGGAGGCTAGGACGTCCTCGACCACGGGGGCTTAATAAGGAACCTAAACCCACAGACCCCACCTGAACAACTGCTAAGCACCTGGAGGTCCCGGACAGTCACTTCAAAATTGAAAAATGGGGACGACAGAGAGAAGGGTGACACCTACATCTGGAACGTAATCCCAAACTAAGTTGGGTGCACAAGAAGCAATCGTACTAGCCGTCAGGTGGCAGAAACGGGGGGGGGGGGGAAGAGAAGAGACCGAATCCCAAACTTCCTGGGTGAGTAAAGAACCCGGTGACCTACTGTGAATACATTAGTGAGAATGTTATTGGGAAGTTTTAATTCAAATGTTTGGGGGCGGGGGGGGAGTTTTTTTTCTTTTTTGGGTGAAAAGGTACAATGGCTAAAGTACAATAATGACTGGGTTAACATTTGTTTCGTTAAATGTCCAGGGGCAATTTAATTCCCCAATCAAGCGGAAATCTATGTTAACTAGGTTGAGAGAGATGCACGCCTCAGTGGTATGGCTGCAGGAGACACACTTACTCCCAGAGGAAGAACAGAGGTTGAGACATAGAGCCTTCCCTACACAGTATCTGGCCTCCAGTGGGACTAAAAAGCTGGGAGTGGGCATCTTATTAGCAAAAGGTATCAGTTTTGAGAAACGATTTATTAAAAAAGACCCGGAAGGCCGCTATTTGATACTGGGGGGGGGGACTGATGGGCCAACTGGTTACGTTGATTTCAATGTATGCCCCTAATGTGAAACAGGACCACTTCCTACTGAGCCTATTACCCAAAATTGCACAATGAGGAATAGGGAAAATTCTAATTTCAGGCGATTTTAACGGGATGATGGATGCAGCAATGGATAAAACCCTCCCAGCCACCTCCAACGATCACACATTCAGACAAGCCCTGGCCAAATGTCTAAGGGAACTACACCTGCTGGAAACATGGCGATTCTTTCACCCATGAGATAGAACATATACCCACTATTCAGCAGTACACAGGGGTTATTCCTGTATCGATATGGTACTTATCTCAGAAACAGTGGTCCCACAGGTTACAGGCTTAGAAATTGGAGTGCGATGCCTATCAGACCACGCTCCGGTACTCCTGAAAATAGAACAATGGGGTAATATTGAGAGACCTAACGGTTCGGATAGGCATAGAGCAAACCTTAGAGAACTATTTCTGGGAAAATATGACACCGGGGGTTGACTGGTCGACTATCTGGGATGCCAGCAAAGCGGTAGTACGGGGGGAGTTTATTGCGCAAACATCAAACTATATTAAGAGTCGGGAGAGGGTGAGACATAACATGGAGGCCAATATACACAAGGCAGAGGTGGAATACAAAGACAGGGGCTCACAGAAGGCGTGGCGGGAATTAAAAAGGGCCAGGGTGATCTTAGAAACCCACTTAGCAGATGATGCAGCACGCCTTCTGGTGCAAACAAAACAATTTTACTATATACATGGGGGTAAAGCTAACCGATTCCTTGCTGCTAAACTGAGGCACCAGAAACTCCGGAACCGTATAACCCAACTTCGTAATGGAGACGGGGATTTAGTGAGGAGGCAGAAGGAAATGGAAGAGGCGATGTTGTCATTCTACGCCAACAATCTGAAAAGGGAAAACCTAGAGGGGGAGGCACAGGTTGCATTTTTTAAACCGGATAGTGTTACCGCAAATTAATGAGGCAGACAGGCAAAAGTTGGAAGCTCCGATAAAAGAGGAGGAAGTGGGGGAGGCAATAGGGGGCACTAAAAGGACACAAAACCCTGGGCCCAGATGGGTTAAGCAATGCATATTATAAAACATTCAGGACCATCTTAATAGGCACTCTAAAAAAACATATTTAACTTCATTATGGACACGGGGCGAGTTTCCCAGCAGCTACGGTACTACTGTTGAAACCAGACAGGGATCCAACGGATTGTGCCAGTTATCCCCCGATCTCCTTATTAAACGGGGATGCAAAGATGTATTCCATGGTACTGACCCGGAGATTAGCAGTGGTACTCCCGGAGATAATCAACTCCGCTCAGGCAGGCTTTGTGAAGGGGCGCACACATACGACAATATTCGCAGAGCCATAGATACGATAGACTGGGGACGGTGGATGGGTCAGATTTTTTCGGTGGAGGCTCTGGATGCTTCCAGAGCCTTTGATGGCCTACACTGGGCTTTTCTACAGCTAACCCTTGAAAAATGTGGATGTGGACCTGTCTTCACTCGCATGGTAATGGCCAATTTTACATACCCATCCACACGGTTAATGGTTAATGGGAAACTTACAGGGAGTAGCCCCATTCAGAAAGGCACAGGACAGGGGTGTCCGCTGTCACCTCTGATCTTTGCCATGGCTATGGAGCCATTTGCATGTAGGGTTCGTAACCATCCAGGAATCCAAGGGGTTGAAGTGGGCACTGTGGGACCTCAAAAAGTAGCACTCTACGCGGATGATATTCTTCTGTTTCTGAAGGACACCGGAAACTCCCTACCAGCGGCCATACTATTATTGGAAGAATTTGCGAAGGTCTCATGATTCCATATTAACTACCTCAAATCCAAAGCTCTTAATATTACGGAAAAGGCAGAACGAATCCCGGAATGGGAGAATCCATACCCCCTGAAGTGGGAACATAAGGCGGCAAAATACCTTGGGGGTACAATTGACCCCCAGATATGATGGACTATACGGTGCTAATATTCCGGACCTCCTGAAAACACTAGCAAGGGATCTAAAACGTTGGGAGCTGCAGGAACTGTCCTGGCTGGCACTTATTATAGCGGTTAAAATGACCCTACTTCCTAAAATTGTATACGTGTTGGGCGCCCTCCCAATAAGAATCCCGGGCCCAGCCATCCAGACATTACAGAAGGAAGTGATGACCTTTATCTGGGGGAAAGGGGGAAGAAACCGAGAATTCCCAAAAAAGTACTATTTAGACCACAAGCCTTGGGGGGACTGGGAGTCCTAGAACTTTGTAGGTACCTATGGGCAGCACAGGTAGCACGATGCTACAATGGACATCTGGGGAAGATCGAAATTAGTGGGTAACATTAGAAAGAGCAGCAACCAAGATACCCCTGGGGAACCTAGGCTTCCTCGCCACACGACATAGGGAAAAGGAAGTATGCTACTAGAATCAACTAAAACTACTCTGTGGTATTGGGATAAGGTATTGAGAAGTAAGAAGATCAAAGTGGGGGGGGACCACTCACACCGATTGCTTATAACCTGGATTTTACCCCAGGAATGCAGGCTAATTTTTGGACACATTGAGGGAGCAGGGAAAGTAACATGGTTCTAAAAGACCTCTATACAGATGGGACACCCTTAACGTTTGAAGACTATAAGGCCAAGTTTAACATACCGAAGCGAGAACGATTTCACTATGTTCAGCTTAGGCATTGGGTCTCAAACGCAAGGGTGAAGGAGGGGGCAGCTAGAAGCCCAATAGGAGTGGAGCTAACAGTACAAGAAGGCCAACCAGATAAGGGAATAACTAGATTATATCGTCTAATGGGGGTGATGGATCCTGGAGAGAACCTCACATATATGCAAAGATGGGAGAAGGATCTAGGGAGACCAATCTCTAGGGAAACTTGTGGCCACATTTGGCATAGAACTGCTAAGAGCTCTAAATGCCCCTCAATTAAGGAAGCAGCATACAAGCTCTGCCTTTTGGATGGTATATGACGCCCGTACGTATGCATTCCATCAAACCAGAATACCCTGCAGCCTGCTGGAGAAATTGTGGGACAGCCCGGGGATCTTATTCACATGTGGTGGTCCTGCCCACTAGCAGAGACCTGTTAGGAGATTTTAAGTTATATTAAAGAAATAACTGGTGTGGGGCTTCCCTTCGATCCGCTTGTGGTGCTCCTGGGATAGGCGGTCGAGGGATGATATGTGAACTCAGGGCCTACAGCCACGCTTATCACCCACATGCTGAGCGCGGCCAGAATTGCTGTTGCACAAGCATGGAAGACTAAGGAAGGACCAATAGTAGCCATGTGATGGGTGAGGTTGTGGGGAGTGATGGCCATGGAAAAGGTGACGGCAATAGCCCATGGCTCTTACTCAAAATATCTGAATACTTGGCTACCACTAAACGAGTTTACAGACGATAAAGAGCAGATGTACTTTAAGCCTAGGTTGCTCCGTGCAATATCTGTTATTTGATAAACACGAATTTTAAGCTGGAAAAGCGATCCAACCCGTTGAACTCTTAAAATAAGAACAGGACACTTCTTCACCAATAAGTTGGGGATATGTTTGATGGTTATTATATATGAGCAAAGGAATTGAACTGAACTGAAACCTCCGAGATGGGGCAAGAAAGAGTTGGCATGAGCAAAACAATTTACGTTTGTCATTAGCTGTTTATTGATATATACATGCCTATGATATATGCTCTAAAAATTAAATAAAGTTGGTAAAAAAAAACTGTTTGACATCATTTCTCAGGGTAGTCTTTTGGCTAAGTTTCATCATATTGATGCGTCTATCCCAAACCAGAGCCTTCTGTTTGAGATCTGTTATGTCAGTCAGTCCCTAAGCTTCTTGAATTGCTTGGCACAAAATCAATATCTTAGAAAAATGCTGTGATATCTGTATTCATATTCTGCGAGCTTAGGAGGGATTTCTTTGTCCAATAATTTGCCAAAAATCGAATATAGAGAATACTCTTTTTCGTGAGTAGAGAATCATTTCAACATAACAATTCTGGCTGCAATTTTCCTTTTATACTTTCATTGATGTTCTACCCAATTCACAATGAATGGTCTCAATAGGAGTAGATTTTGATAGACCCAGGGCCTCATTACGAGTTTGGCGGCAGCCATGGAGCTATTAGCTCCATGGCTGCCGCCAAACCGGGCTCCTTTACCGGGTTCCCAGAATGGGGAATTACCGGGCCATTCCGAGTTCGGTGGGCCCGGTAATTCCTCCCTCTGGGAACCCGGGCCCGGACCTTCCCCATTCCCATCTGAGCCCCCATAGGGCTCAATGGGAATGGGAGAGGGAGCTAACAACGGGCCGATTACGACCAGCCCGTTGTTAGCTCCCTCTTCCCCTCACGGGACCTGGTAAAGACGCCTGGTTTTACCAGGCGTCTTTACCGGGTACCGCGAGGGGACCTCATAATTTCGTGGGACATAATTTCGTGGGATGGGTTCAACGGGTCCGCCTCCATTAGCGGAGCCCGTTCACCCGTTCTGCGAAAGTTGTAATGAGGCCCCCCAGTGTTGGATGCCAAAGCTTTCCATCTAATTTATTGTTCATTGGCAAGTAATATTTCTGCTTTACACCAAGCAATTTGTTGCGCAACTATAAGAGCTCAATGGATTATGCAGAATAACCACTTATTATTCTTTTTTGCTGAAGGACTGTTGAGTATAAGACAGGCGGAGGATGTGTCCCTGGGGGTGGGGGGAGATGGCCATCTCTGACAGCACACCAGGGTCTGTTAAGTCCGGTCCTGTGAATCAAAGTACTAGGGCACATGGCAGGAGGAGCTGATTCCCGACACTGGTAAAGACTAAGTCCCTGGCCATGGCATTGTCTGGGCAGCCTGGGGAAATGGCTGTGACATGGGCCACTTTGCCAGTGTGTTTATATGTGTGTGCGCCAACGGGAGGCTGACTGCCTGGGCAGCATGAGCAGGGTTGCCTGGGCGGCACAAGGAGGTGGTAGAGCGGCATGTAAATTCGGGCTGCATTCATGGATGGGCTAGATAGCAATGGGGAGAAGTGTCTATTGTGTCCGCCTACTCCATGGCGGCGGTACGGAAGGGCCGAGTGCAGCAGTGCTAGCAGTGCAAGCCGGAAGGCTAGCATATATCTGAATGCACTAGGCGAGGGTCAAAAGACATGTCCGTTTCCCTCCAACACCCAGGGATGCGCCACTACAGGGAGCGGTTCAGGGCAAGCGGGGCCCACCCTGTCTGTGTGACGCATCCACAGCAGCCTGCATGGCGCAAGTCCATGGATGAACGAGGATAAGAGGGGCGGTTCTCAGTGGAAATGTAGCTATTATGTCTTTCTTTTTTATTTGTGTTTTAGCCAAGAGCAGTAAACCGAAATCTTGACTTTTCACACATTGAATTAAAAGGCAAATTAAAACAAAACACACAAACAGAAATTGCTGTACATACAACAAAGAGAGAAGAATAAAGGAAAATAAGCGAAACATATCAATCACTATAAAATAGACTAAATCATTTAGTTTCTATTAAATCCAAATCTCTTAAAAAGTTGACCACCTCAGCTGTAAGAAAGTTTTCATTTCCAGATGAGTCTGGTCCAAAATGTTTTAGAGTCCAGAGCACGGGTATCATGCACAAACCTGTGGAATCTTTGAAATCTCAGGTTCCATGTGCTTGTGCATCATGAGCAAAGATGCTCAGCCGTTTGTCTCTCCATTTGATCACACTTGTCGCAGATATCTGAGGGGTATTTTCCTTTATCTCTAGCATGTAAAACCTCTCGTGTATGTTTTAAATTCAATCGGAATCATAGAAATTCCATTTGAGTTCTTGGATCTGATGATTTCTTCAAGTATGACGGCACGATGGATCTCGGTTTGTCTTATCGTGTAAAGCATGACGATGGCTTTGCACTGCTCATCTTATCAGTAGTTTGTATCCAGTCCATTCTTTTAAGACACACTTTTTCATTCATCTTATTTGATTTCCCTGGGCATTAACTGATAGTTGCTGCTCCAACAAAATTTTCTTTTGAATGATAATCAATTCAACAGTACAATCGAGAATAGAGTGATCATCCAGATTTCATTCAGTGACAGTGAACCTACTACAGCAATCCAAAATGGATTTTGAAACAAACATGTGGTCAATAGTAGAGGAGGCAGAACCTCTCTGCCATGTAGGTGCACATGGAATGTCCCCCCTCAACATTACCAATTAACAGCCACAGATTCCAATTCGATATAAATTGACACCAAGAGACCCCATTGGAAGTTTTATATTTGTATCCATTTGAATCTAATAGTCTGGTTTTGAGACATTGTGAGTTCAGATCCCCCATTATAATGATCTCATCAAGAGGGAACTGAAAAGTAAATTCCTCTAAAAGATCTGATACATTTTGTAAGAATTGTGTCAGTGCTGAGGGGTTCCAATATACATTTACTATTAACTAGTTCAGATTTTTCATGTTGGTTTCAATTTGAGCTCTAATCACCTGAATTTCTTGAACCTCATTTGACAATAAATTAGAAGACACAAATAATTAATTTCGACATGCAAGGAGTAAACCCGCTTTTGGTCTACCCCTACCCGATCCCAGTGCCATTTGAGAATATATTGAAAAACCATCATTAACTACTGACATGGTCAACCAAGTTTCCTGGAATGCAATTAAATCGTATTCTTGAAAAATATCACGCTTTCTGATGTTATTACAAAATGAATTGTAACCCCTTGTATTCCTTGTACTAATAGGAACCAAAGTTGTGCTGCCATTAAAGTGGGTTAGTCACTTTTTCTACCCCGCCCATTTACTGCACACACTCCCCAGGGGTGGGCTGGGCTGGGGACCAAAAGAGGCCCTGGATATAATGTTCAAAGTGGTCCCATATTACATATTTGCAGCAAGCCCAACCCTTTTCCTATGAGAACCTTTGAAAATTAAATGGGTTACCACACAAGAGGCGCAAGGTGCAGACACCTACCGGGAAATCTTTAGAGATCCCTTTAGGTCAGTCCACCCCTGCTTCAGGTTCTCCCCTGAATTATGATGAAGTGTAGTTGACTGGAGAGGGGGATTCAGGCAGTGAATGAGTAATGGCACAATATGTTGGGATATCCTTTTTAATGGTGCGACCTCCAGTTGTTATACAACATCTCTGCGTTTATTGCATCTGTTTGAGTTAACAATGGATATCCCCTCACTCAGAGGTTTAAAACGTCACCAGGGGTGTCGTGCTTTTATTTTGAGGATGGTGTCTCGTGCTTTGATTCCCAGGGTCATAATGGTGCAGTGTGCAAAGGACCTCAGTGTAAGGTGTTTCTCCTCTTTAATTATGTATGACGGAGTGTGCAGCAACCTGTATGGGACCTGAGCCGGGGATACTCACACCTCACTGCACACATGTGCAAATGAAAAACCAGGGGATAAATTGTGAACCATCTTGTAAAGGCCTATAGAGACCTCAGTATATGAAGGCTACACTGGGGGGAGTTTGTCCCTCTCCTATGGCTGGTCAGCCCTGATGACTCTCAGTTGTACCTGAGAACCTGGTTAAATAAACACACAGCCTTATACATTTGCAATGCGTGAACAGCCTTTTTATATAACTGCATGGGTATATAGCATTCAATTTATCACATGAGTAACTTTACTCCTCTGCACCCCTAGAGTGTGGCACTCTCAATCCTTACATAAAATAAATAAAAAATGGACATATCAATAAATAGCATCACTTCAATCACCTGTGCAGAGGGGTGTTTGAATGGGAATATTTCATACATAAATGAACTAGCTGCTAGGTAGCAGGAGTTCATTGACATCTGATGATAAATAACTAAATAGCATCAATTCAATCACCTGGCAGAGGGGTGTTTGAATGGGAATATTTCATACATATGCTACCTAGCAGCTAGGTCATTTGAGTTAATTGACATCTGATAATAAATAATTTAAATAGGGGGGCCTTCCTAGATACCCGGAATGTCACCAGGCCACTCCTAATGTTAACTCCGCTGCTTTAAGGCATTGCCCTACCTTCCCCAGGTAGGCTCAGGAGGCAGCACCAGGACACTTGAACTACAGGTAGCTGCAGACTACCACAAGACACACAACACCAGGTACAAATGACCAACAAGCACAGACAGCCCAAATGGGTTCACTTAAACACCACTACTCCTCCTGGGGAGCAGGGGATAAACTAGCGGGAGTATCTCCAGCCTTAACTAACCCCTCCTTTATCCCTGATCCAGCTGCCTGAGGAGAAGAAAGGGAAACCCCTAAATTGTGTCACACGACGTTGCCCCAGCACGGCTCTGTGTAACCTTGAATCTTGGCTGTCTACCGCCAAGCCGGGCACGTCTCGCATGAGAGGCTGCCCTCCAACCTCTTGCGGATCCAACCCCCAGAGTTGGCGCGCTCCCCACCACCCAGGGTGAAGAAACAAACACAACCTGGGAAAACAACACTGTGATCACAGCGCTCAATCTGTCAGCTTGCACTACCCGGCTCAGTTCTTCACGGCCGCACTACTCGCCAAATCCTCCCCCAGAAAAGGCAAGGAGGAGGAAGTGAACAACCCCACTCGGAGCCAAGCGTGACCTATGAAGAATAACACCATGTATCCAAAAGGGGTAATTGACCACCCTCACCATGCTCACGGTCGGGTACTTCTAGCTGGTACCCTAGAGGGGCATCAGATGCGTGCCTAAGGGGGATTTGCCTCAGCAACCCAGTCGTGAGTGGCCTACCTAGCAGTGTGCTGCTCCGCGAGGCCCTATGACCTGATATAGCTCAATCGAAGACAAGCCGGTCTGTGACGCACAAAACTGCTTTCAACTTTCATCAATGTCACTGAAGGAGAGTGGCATTGAGCGGTCCCTCACGGAGCTGCTCTGGAAGCGTGGCTCAGGCACTCGCCAACTTTCGCCTAGCTCCCTGGGCCGGCTCGCCTTCGCAACCCTTAGGAAGGGGGAGAGCGAGATTGACGGCCCAGACACGGAACAGCCTCTGGGGACGTCCCTCACGGTCACAGTGTTACCGCTGTCCACGTACCCTCTCTTCTCCCTAACTCCCCCTTAACATGCTTCTCCTGCCGGCTATATTCCCCCACGGGGACCTTCCACCGGCATTTCTACGCAGGGGGCCTCGAGTCTGCACTGCGGTGGATTCACCTCACAGACGTGCCCGCTGCCCGAGCAGGTGGAGCATACCATCTCCACCGGTGCGCCCCTCGCGCTGCGAGTTGGCAAACAATGAGAGCTAAAGCCCGCCAAAAATAAACATGGAACACACAGCCCCCTGGCCACACAGAAAACCCGCAATCAAGGCGGGATTACATCAGGAACGCAGGCAGCTGGTAGATCTCTCCTGTTCACTTCTGCCATTGCAGGTTGCGCAGTAAATCCATGGCCCCTCCAGCTGCCCTGCAGAGGGGACTGGGGACACTTCAGCCACCCACCAGTCTTTTGGCAACTGCCTTACCCAGCAGGCCTGAGAAAATATACCCTGGATTACACCTGTGTTTTATGGAAGTCACGGGGACAGATTGTGGTCTCAGAACATCCATCCTAATCCTTTTAGATATTTGGCATCTAAGCAAGATCGGACAGGTTGTAATGGACAATAAGAGGAATAACCTCCCTTGCTCCCCCTTCGTTTGTGATCAGATCTACTGTGATTGTAAATATTCCCCATCGTGGGTTGTTCATTATTACTCATAAACACAAAATTGCTCGGCGTATGGGCGGGCTGCCGAACGCTTTCTTGGAAGTAAAGGAAAATCTTCCAAATATCGAAATAAATGCCTATGCATCGTTTTTGTTCTTTTTCATTGAAGGAAAAAACAAGTAAACACTTATTGATGCAATTGTAACTGCAGAAAAGAAATTGTTACTTTAAAGGTTGCCATTTTTCTCTGGAGCAAGGATTTCTGCCCACTGAAATAATAATGGGAACACCTGTCATTGCTGAGACTTGAGGTATTTGTTACTGCTTTGAACAGTGTAGGCCAGCAAAAAATATTTTTGACATGAGCCCCGGATTCATGGGTTATTGCATTTTTCCGAGCTGCATCAATATGCTGCAGGCCTTTTCTTTGCTCTGATTTGGGACTGGCAGAAGCAGATGAACAAACAGGTACATGGCATTGACAACTGAGTTACACGCCTAAAAACAAGGAGTTTGAACATTTGAAAGGGTTAAACCTATAAACAAAGGTTTTGGGAAATTGTCAATATAAATAGGAAGAACTGAAAGACTAACACGGGTTAACTTTGAATAAGTTACTATATTGCCATGAAAGTCTTTAGTCCGAAACACGGCTCGTTATTAAACAGCTCAATATTTGGTACACACAAGGCTAAAATATTTTTTGGGCCAAGTGGATGAGAACAAATCAGTATGAACAATTAAGCTCAAATACGTTTTTGGGTAAATTGAAAAGGTGATGTGTACCTAACACGACAGTACAGAAACTATTATAACAAAAGGCAAAAACAGTGGCCTTTTTGCAATTCGTTGTATGTATATACAAAACAGCCATTTAAGACACTGACTTATAAATGTATTTGGTAAATGCATAGAGGAACTGAATGAATGATGCACGTGAATTCACTTTGAACATTGCTAGTGTGCCGTTAACCCTAGTTATTCGGATCCCAAACTGCAGGCTTATTTCTTGTCTATGCAATCTGCTTCATGATTAATTGTAAACCGCCTCATATCATCACTGATTATTGTAACATTGTTCTTATAATTGCAATAGCGATTTGGTGAAAGCGCAGTGCATAACAATAAAATACAAATGCAGACCTTTTTTCTAAAAATGCCCAAAAGTAGTGAGGCCAAAAGAAATTGGAACGGTCCTTTAATGGGATTTTAAAACCTCTGCATGTATAACAATTGCCATCTGCAAATTTGTTTAGATTGTCTATTGTGGCAGTCTCCTGCCTGCTCTTGGAGTTACTGGATGCAGTGATCATGGGGCTGTACGCTGCCACCCACTTTGTGATTCTGGGCCCTAAGGAGGTATACTCGGGTTTCCCTGGACCACCCTCTGTTTTCCCAGGACTGAGGCAGGAAATCCTCAGAGGCAGCCTAAACGTAATTCTTCTGGCCATTTATGGAATCCCCGGGTATTTCGAAATGGTCTGTACACCAGTGACCCTGTACATTATGATTGCTTTAGCAAGCTGGAGGCATTATGTGTGCAGACTGCAGTCAGCTCAGATGATGGTAGTGCAGAATAGAATGTGCAAGTGAGGCCCGCCTGCCCTCATCCTGAGAACACATGAGTTTCAAGATTGAGGCGAGCCCAATATGGCTTGGTCCGCATTGCGACAGTGTGCGGCAGGGACACATCAGTCACAGTTGAGTGATCAAAGGAAACGTCTGACCCAATCCTGAATGAAACCACACCAACATATACAGCTGTCATTACACCGGCATGCAGGGGGCCATGGGAGTAAGCCAATAAGGGTGCAAAAAGGAGTACAGTGGGGGTGCGGTCTTGTAAGTCAGATATACGAGACAGATAACAAGACATGGTTCGACAAGTAGTTTTATTATAGAAAAGAAGGCTTCCAGCTGTCCTTATAGCAGTGATGGGTTGGTTTTTCTAACTTCAAAGAAAACAAACTGGTGCTAGTCTGGATGTCCCACCAAAATTCTGTCTTCCATCCTATGCTTTATGCCTACAACTAATAAAATAAAAAACATAACTGTTGTTTCTCCAGCATGGGGTCTGGCATGGATTCACATGCTCATGAATATTCCCCGTCGTCAGGCTGGGAATCCTCGGTAAAGAAAAAATCAGTTTCGTTTCTGATCTGTCTTTCGTAGTAGTAACCAATCATTGATCTCTGCGTCATACTGACCACAGCCAATGACTGCCCTCTACCTAAGCCCCGCCTCTGGCAGCCATCTTCAGATTTTTACCGCACGTTCAAGTGTTCGGATCCTCGTGCTATTGCTCTCTAGCGTTAGTGCTATTTTTCACGTTTTTTCTCAGAAACATTTCTCTTTTTTCGGTCAAAAGAGCCTCAAGCTCCACCGTTTCTTCATCCGATCAACGGGGACCCGTGTCGGATTCATCTACGCCCCTCAAGGGTGAAGATTTCATCGAGCCACGCTTTTGGAGGATTCCAGAAGTTTCTCAGGCCCATCTCGGACATGGCCCAGGAGAAGGGAAGCTCGACGCCCGGAAAGCTGTTCAGGGTCTGCCCTGGATGCCAGCTTCAGAATGTCTTTAAGGAGGACGAACACTCCCTTTGCCTTTACTGCCTACATGAGGACAAGACGCACGTGGAGAAGGCCTGTGCGTTTTGCGGCAAATTTCAGAGCGGACCATGAAGGACCGCCATCAACGTCTCGCCAACTGGCTGGAAAGAAAGAGCCCGTCAGGCGAGAAGAAGAAGAAGTCTGAGCGGTCTTCTAAGACCTTTGAGGGCTCCCCGGCGACGGGGGTCCAACAGAAGGCCAAGCACCGCGAGTCCGCTGACACCGGGAGCGCCGAACGGTCGGGCTCTACGGGCGCCAGGCAGAGCGCATCCTCCCCGGCGCCATCAACCATGAGCCAACGCTCTGGCTCGGGTAAGAGGAAGGCCGAGCACCCGGCGAAGCTCCTGGAGAGACCCCGGTCGAGCTCGAAGGCCCCATCGGAGGGGGAGCGAGGTGGTGACCCTCCCCCCAAGGAGAAGGCGGTGAGCGCACCTAAGGTGGTGAAAGCCTTGATCCATCCGGCCAAGGCCTCTATCGAGACAGTCGCGGCGGCCCTGGCTCAGCCTGTGGAGGCTACACCAGTGGTGGCGACCCCGGGGCCCAGAATCTCCCTGCCACCGCGGAGGGAGTCCTCTTTCATGCCCATCGACAGGACCCCCGTGAAACCTCCGACGGAGAAGAAAAGGGGGGGCAGGAGGTCGTCGTTGACTCGGCCTCAACCTCTGAGGAGGAGCTGATCGAAGTCTTAGGCCACGGCTCTGGCGTGGAAGAAGGCCATCCTGTCGGGAGGGACCCCGACGTGGAAGACGACAAGGGCGTCGAGGATGCCGACGGGGCTCCTGATCGCCTGTCGGATCTCCCTCAACCAGTGCCGCAAGACAACTCGGCGGCCATTTGTTGGCTATACAGTCCTTATGCTCGGAGATAAGGACGAGACTGCCGTTAACACCAACAAAGGAACCGCTCCCGACGGGGGACCCGGAGCCAGGCCCTTCTGGGAGCCCTCCCCCTAAGAGAAGGATTCATCCTCCACCTCCTATTCAGCCATCACGCCCTGTTCAGTCCTCCTCCCCGTCCACAACACGTGGGGATGATACGGGGACTGACACGGCCACGACGGGTACAGACGACGAGGTTTACGACGAGGATCTCCCGTCATCACCTCCCACCCAGGCTTCCCCGCCCGACGAGATTGGATCGTTTCACTCCATGATCGCCAGGGCATCCGAGCTTTTCCAGCTCTGCCCGGAAGAGAAGAAGGAAGGTTTCCTTCATCAACGGCGCAAAACCAAGAGGAAGACGGTCCTCGCTGTACCTCTACTAGACGATATTTGGGATGAGGGCCTCGCCCTCCTCAAGAACCCATCCACGACGCCGGCTAGAAGGGATCGGTACAAGAAGAAGTACCGGGTCCCGGATGCGGCCCCCTTGTACCTTCGGGCACAGTCGACCCCGGACTCGGTCGTCTCCGCGTGTGGGGCGCGGCCTCTACGTCAACCTCCCCGCCGGACGGCGAGGGAAAGAAATTAGACACGATGGGACGCAGAGTCATCTCGTCGGCAGCGACGACGATTAAGGCGGCCAACGCCTTGGCTATCGTAGCCCGCTACGACAGGGAGTTGTGGTACAAACTGGCCCCCCTACCAGACGACAAGAGGGCGGAAGCCCTAGAGATCTTGCAGGAAGGAGAGGTGGCGTCAGACCACGCCATTACGATTGCGACGGACATCGCTGACGCTGGATTTCGCCAGTTGGGCAACGGCGTGTGCCTTAGGCGGCGTGGATGGCTCAAGGCTACTGACTTCCGTCAGGACGTGCAGACCAGAGTCTTGGACATGCCGTTCGACGTAAACAACCTGTTTGGGAAAACAGTGGACGATTCCCTTCAAGCCATCAAGGCGGACACGGAGACGGCCCGGGCTCTTGGGGTTCTCCAGCAACGGCGGCCGCCCTTTCGGAGCGGCGGAGGCAAACAGGGTGCCTCCAAAGGTTCCAGCGGCGGATTTTCCACCTACCGTCAAGCGGCCTGTTCGTCGTCACAGGAAGCTTACAGGGGACAAGTCAGACGGACCCCGCCGTCGTCGCCAAGGAGGACAAGGCGGCAAAGCCTCGTCAAAGCAGGACTGAACTGGCCGTGGGGTCGGGCCCCCACCGAAGCACCCTGGTGGGAGGCCGGCTGGCGAGCTTCGTCAGCGTGTGGGAGTCCATCTCCACCGACCGTTGGGTGCTGGACGCCCTAGCTCAGGGTCACGCGCTCAAGTTTCTAAAGAGGTGCCCGCGCGTGCCCCCCGTGGCCAGGAATGAACATCACGTCCCTCAACTTCTCTTGGAGGTAAAGGCGATGCTCAAAAAGGGCGCCATCGAGCTCGTCCCAAAGAGGCTTCGGGGCTCCGGAGTTTACTCAAGATACTTCCTCGTGAAGAAGCCGAGAGGATGGCGTCCCATCATGGACCTACGACGACTGAACAAAATCATCAAGGCACAGAAGTTCCGGATGGTCACCCTCCAACACGTCCTGGGTCAACTGGAGGAGGGCGATTTCCTGTCGTCGTTGGATTTGGAGGATGTCTACTTCCATATTCCCATCCTAAAGGGACACCGAAGGTTTCTCAGATTCGTGGTCCAAGGGCGTCACTACCAGTTCAGAGCCTTTCCCTTTGGATTGAGGTCGGCACCCAGGGTGTTCACCAAGTGCCTCGCACCGGTGGCGGCGCAGCTGCGCCGAGAGGGGATCCACGTCTACCCCTACCTGGACGACTGGCTCATCTGAGCAAAGACGAAGGAGCTCGCCGTGGAGCACACGGCCAGGACCATCCAACTACTCACGGACCTGGGATGCTCCATAAACTACGCCAAGTCCCACCTGGTTCCCGCGCAAGACGCACTGTTTCTGGGAGCAAAGCTCGACAGTGTCGCTTCTGGCCTCTCCGTCGGAGGAAAGGACGAGGGCCATCTTGGGCAAGGTGCAGCGGATGCTGGTTGCGGACGCGGCCAGGGTGAGGTCCATCAAGTCCCTCCTCGGAATGATGTCTTCTTGCATTTATCTCATCCGCCTGTGCAGGCTCCGGATGCGCCCGTTGCAGGAGTTCCTGGACGCGCGCTGGATCCAGACGACGGGCAGCTTCGAGGAGAGGATCACACTCGACGGGAGTTTCTGACGAGCGATCCGGTGGTGGGGCACCCGCACGCATCTGACGGCGGGCATGGACTTCCAGACCCCCCGGCCACCAGGAGACAGTGACCACGGATGCCTCCCTGAAAGGATGGGGAGCGCACACCGAAAAACTGCACGCGAGAGGCCTTTGGCTTCCGATGGAGAAGTCCCTCCATATCAATGTCCTGGAGCTCCGTGCAGTGTTTTGGGCCCTCAGGTCCTTTCTTCCGTCCCTCAAAGGCAAGGTGGTGAGGATCTTCACCGACAACACCACCACCATGTTCTACATCAGGAAGCAGGGCGGTACCAGATCCCCAGCCCTGTCCAAGGAGGCGCAGGATCTGTGGCATTGGGCCGTCGCCCAAGGGATGTTTCTGGTGCCGTTTCATCTGGCAGGGATAAAAACACCATCGGCGACTCGCTCAGCAGAGAGCTGCGCTCGTGCCACGAGTGGGAACTACGACAGGATCTAGTGGACCGCCTTTTCCGACGGTGGGGCACACCCCAGATCGATCTGTTCGCGACGGCTACGAACTCCAAGTGCCGGAGGTTCGCCAGCAGGTTTCCCCAGCCGAGGAGCATGGGCGATGCTTTCTCGTTCCCCTGGGAGGGCCTGTTTCTATACGCGTTCCCTCCATCGCCATTGCTGATCCGGCTCATCAACCAGCTCAAGAGGTCACGGTGCAGGATGATCCTCGTCGCACCCGCGTGGCCGAGGCAGATATGGTTCCCGGACCTTCTGGACTTGTCAGCGTCCCCGTCAATCAAGCTGCCAGTGAACGCGGACCTTCTCTCCAGGGAAGGAGGCGCCATCCTCCATCACGACCCGAAGTCGCTGAACTTGCAGGCCTGGCTCCTGCAGCGTTAGAGTTTGGAGGATACGACATACCGGCCGACTGCAGAGAGGTTCTTGCAAAGGCCAGGGCGTCCTCAACTCTTAAATGCTATGGACACAAATGGAAGAGGTTCTCTGTCTGGTGCCACGCACAGATGATTAACCCTCTACGGATTATGGCTCCCCAGGTACTGCCGTACCTTCTGACGCTGGCCAAGGCTGGACTGGCGCACGCGTCCATCAAGATTCATCTTGCTGCGATCTCCCGATACATCAGAACCACGGGGCGGACGTCTTTGTGGTCTCATCGTCTGGTGAAAGAATTCATGAAGGGACTGTTCAGATCGTTCCCGCCGGTGAAGGCTCTGGCCCCGGCGTGGGAGCTCAACGTGGTGCTGACCAAGCTCATGGGACCTCCGTTCGAGCCTCTGCATTCGGCTCCGTTGAATTTCTTGTCGTGGAAAACAGCGTTTCTTGTGGCCATCACCTCTGCACGAAGAGTGGGAGAGATCCAGGCCCTTTCCTGCAAGCCCCCGTACTTGACTTTTCACGACACGAGGGTAGTGCTCAGGACGCACCCCTCCTTCATGCCCAAGGTGCCGTCGGACTTCCACCTCAATGAGCCCTTGGTGTTGCCTGTTTTCTTCCCGTCGCCTTCGTCGCCGGCCGAAAGGACTTTGCACTCGCTGGATGTGGCTAGAGCGCTGAAGTTTTACGTGGACCGCACGAAGTGTTTTCGGAAGACGTCACAACTTTTTGTGAACTTTGGACCTGCCAATCAGGGGAAGGCTCTCTCAAAGGCCTCCATTTCCAGATGGCTCTCCGGCTGTATCATGTACTGTCATCGGTTGGCAAACCGACCGCTGCCTGGCCATCCGAGAGCCCATTCCACCAGAGCGATCGCAGCTACCACGGCGTTCCTATCTGGTGTGCCCTTGCTGGACATCTGCAGGGCTGCTACGTGGAGGTCGACGCACACCTTCACGAAATTCTACTGCATCGATCGGGATTCCAGGGAGGAGTCCAGGGTCGGCCAAGCAGTGCTGCGCAATCTGTTCGCCTAAGGTGAGCCTGGTGAGGAGGTAAGAATTGCTTAATGTTGAGTTTGATGTAATGCTTAATGTTGAGCCTTTTGCCACCTCCTGTGGTTGTGCATGTGTGTACTGCTATGTATTCTTTATTCATGAGCATGTGAATCCATGCCAGACCCCATGCTGGAGAAGGAACAAGTTACTTACCTGTAACTGTTGTTCTCCAGCATGGGTCTGGCATGGATTCACATGCGAACCCTCCCGCGCCTACCCCTCTGCGGCTCTTCACTTGGTCATACTGCCACTTCACGTGCTACCAAATCTGAAGATGGCTGCCAGAGGCGGGGCTTAGGTAGAGGGCAGTCATTGGCTGTGGTCAGTATGACGCAGAGATCAGTGATTGGTTACTACGACGAAAGACAGATCAGAAACGAAACTGATACTGATTTTTTCTTTACCGAGGATTCCCAGCCTGACGACGGGGAATATTCATGAGCATGTGAATCCATGCCAGACCCATGCTGGAGAACAACAGTTACAGGTAAGTAACTTGTTCCTTACACCCACTCTACTTCACTTCTGGTGCTGGGTTCTGAGCACCCACCCCCACCCCACCCCAATTTTGTCTTGGGTTCTCCTTCCCTCCCCATCTCTCCTGCTACCTTACAAAATTGTGTCCTTTTAATCTACTTCTCTTCTTAGACAAGGTTGCTCTGGATTGCCATGCTAGTGTTCTCATCAGTTCAAAAAGTTCATATCCACATTGGAGTAGTTGGTTCTTTAAACCTGTTCCTTGTATTCAACAACATTGAGGAGTCCTGATTTCTCTTATTTTATTTTCAAACTCCTGCTTCCCCCCACTGGGCCTTTGAAGCTCCTCTGGGTTTTCACATATTTGAGTCCTGTGTGGTCTATCTGATTATGGTATGGCATTCACCTCCTCATGAGGTATACTTTGATTCAGCCCCTCCTGGGGTATCCGACCTCCCAGGTCATTTGGTTATCACATGGTTTTCACCCCTTTCTAGGGTGTTTCTGAGTCAGTCCCTTGTGGGCTGACTGGCCTCTCAGGCGTCTGATTCTCTGATGGTATTGTTGGGGTGAGCCCCTTTTGGGCTCTCTCAGGGCCTCACCGCCCGCATCTGCTGCATACCTGTTCTCCTGCAGTGATGCTCATAGGGCAAGGCGGCTTCTCTGTTAGTTGCTGAACCGTAACACAGTCTTCACGTTCGGGTCTCATTTAGTTACTCCTGCCTGCGACCGACAGCATTTCACCGTCTCGAAAACTGGACGCTGGTGAACCGCTCCTGCTGCGACTCAGTTCTCCCTCAGTTTGGCAGTTCTGCATGATCCTGCCTCCAAGCTCCTCCTGGAAGGGAGTTGTCCCCTCCTCTGGGGTCCATCGCAGGCTTCTGTGTTTCATGCTTCTGCATGGGTCTCAGGCCATTAAGTTCCTTCCTGGAACGAAAAAGGAGACACAATTGGCCTAGTGGGTGTTAGGCGGAACAGGCTCACCTTCTTAGTCCCAACGGGAGTGATTCCCCCTTAGAGAGAAGGGACACATTCTCTGCATTAGTTACAGTGGACCGCAGTGTGGAGGTTGTTCGGAGTTAAGGAAGGTGGAGGAACTAACGTGTAGAAGGGCAGAGGAAGGGAACACATTGAGGTGATAGGAAACGGGAGAGGAGAACGTTTTTTGGTAGAAACCGGAGAGAGCTGGCTGGTAGAAACAGGAGCAAGGAGGTACAAGAAGGAGAAAACATCAGAGGAAGGTGGAGGAAAGCTGGGAGAGATGGAGGGGGTGAAGGAAAAGATTCTTGAACAAGATAATTGGGAGGTGGGGGAAATTTGGTGATGAGGGAAGGAGATACTAGGAGGAGGGTACTAGAAGTTACAGGGAGGAGGTTGGAGGAAACAATCGGTAGAAGAGGGGCAGGGTTTCTTTGAGGAGAAGAGACATCAAGGTGGGCCGGAAGGAGAGGATGGTGGGCGAGACGTTGAGGATGGAGAGGGAGGGAAAAGGGATCATGTAAGGAAGGCCAAGGGTGTCGAAGGTAGAGATGAGGAGATACAAGGAGAAGGTTGGTTGGAGAAAGGCAATCCCAACACTTGATAAAAGGTAACCTGCGAGGGATGGAGGAACAAGCATGCAGCAAAGCATTGAGAAGGTGCAGGAGGAAGAACAGTTCAGAGAGGAGAGTGCAGGAAATGTAGAAAAGTTTCCCTTAAGCACATTACTATTGTGATCCGCTGCAGAGATTGAGATTTTGTTTGGAGAGAGTGGGGCCAGGAAACAGAGGCAAGGAAGTGGCAAGAAGCAGAATTAAAGTTTGTGTCACAGATGGCCCAACGAACACACCAACTCGCAGAGATAGTTCAAGGTTGTTTACAGTGAACCTTTGCTGGGTGCTTGTGGCCGTCCATAAATCTCTCGTCTTGAGTAATCTGTTCCCACCCTAACCCATGTGTCCCTACTTCCTGATCACCCCTGGCTGGTACTGATGACCTAAAGGGTAACGCCTTGTCCGTCTATACTCCCTCAGAGATTTTCTATGTTATCCCTACTTTAACATTCTGGTTGGTTCTAAGGGATTTGTAAGGATGTGCCTTACAGACACTCAAATCCTACTTGGGTTGCTTACTAGCGAAAATACATGGGGCCTCGGTCTTGGAGTGGTTCCCGCCATTCCTCTGCCTCTTTGAAGCACTCTAGGAAGCGCCGTCACCGGTCGCCTTCCCTGTCCTTGTCGGAGGACTCTGCCAGACGGTTGACTTGTCCCACCAAGTCTTCGTTTCGGAATGAATGGGATGCATTCCGCCAGCAGATGGCGATTTTCGAATCGCAAGGCACAGTTCCGGCCGTTCCTTCGAAAGAAGCCGGCAGGGAACGGGCTCGGTCCACCACTCGCACGCCTTCGGGCTTGGTCGGTCGGCACGATCATCTGGAGCCGTCGAGGTCCCGCTCGGACAAGGGAGATCACCATAGCCATGCCAGATCCAGGTCCGGGTCCTCAATGCCATCAAGACCGTCGGAACTGTGAAGCCTTCGAGGAAGGCGTCGATGCCATCGGTGCCGTGTCCGTCGAGGGACGCTCTCGGGCTCTGCCCTCGGAGAAGTTGTCGATGCCTCATTCGACGTCGATTCCCTCGATGTCGTTTGTGGAGGATTTGCCGGAGGTGCCCTGGGGGGGTTGTGGAAGCTCAGAGGAAAGCTTTCAGTAAGTCTGTGAGGCCTGTTTTTGAGCCCTACTCTGTTCCTCCTCCCAGATTGGATTTGTTCCAACCTTTGGAGTATATTTCAGAGGTGGAGGAAGGGTCTGATGAGATGGTTGTGCCTCCGGATGTCCCTGATGACCTTTTGTCGGGGCACAGTCAGATGGAGGAACTCTGTCAGTCCTTGCATGACGCCAGTGGTCTTGACACCTCTCCGTAGGTGGAATTTGGCAGGCCTGAGCCTGGGACGCATGCCGAATCCTTCTATAGGCGTCTCTTGTCAAGGGTGACTGGATACTTGGGGTGGTCTGCTCCACCTGTTGAATTTGATCAGGATGATCTGACGGACATCCTGGACCAAGGTCCACCCACTGACCCGGTGTTGCCGTTTCATATGGCTTTGCAAAGGAGGGTGGTGGCGGCTTGGACTGCTCCGGAGAGTCTACCAGTGGTTAATAAGTGGCTACCGAAAAAATACCAAAAGAGAGAAGTATAGGGGTGCACAGACAAGTTAAATAAAGAGATACCGCCCATCCAGTAGTGACCCCTGCTATTTATCGACGCACCCTACTCGGGAGAATTTGGTGGTGCAGGCGGCTACGACCCCCGCGAAGCAGGCTGCATACCCTACCATCCCTTCTGATAGGGACGATAAGCGCTTTGATGGTTGGGCGAAGAAGGTATTTTCATCTGAGGGTATGGGGTTGAAGGCAGCCAACTCCACTTGTGCCTTGGCGAGATTCACTCACACTCTGTGGAACTGTGCATCTTTGGCAGCTGAGCATATTCCCGAAGGGGAGGAACGGGATGGTTTTCTAGCCCTCGTGCAAGACGGCAAGGATGCCATGTGTGAATCCGTTCAGTCGGGTTTGGACTCAGCAGACTGTGTCAGCCGGTCCATGGCTGTGAGCACCGTGATACGCAGCCATGCGCGTGGTTGTGGAAGTGGGGGGGTTTGCTCCTGATGTGCAATCCCGGCTTCTGAACATGCCCTTTGATGGAGTTCATCTGTTTGGCAGCCAGGCTGACGAGAGCCTTGAGAGGTTGCAGACCTCCAAAGCTGCAGCGGAGTCTTTGGGCGCTGCAGTACGTTAACCTCGCCTTTTCGTCCTAGGGGACAGCAATGGAGGGGAGGTTCCTTTCGGTACTACTCTACCTTTGGTAGATCGAGAGGAGCTGCCAGTCAAAGGGGCCACTGTAGGAGTACCAGAGGTGGAAAGCAAGGTACTCGAGGTGCCAAAGCCGCTCGGGCAGTTGCCTCTTTGCCCTCAGGCACTGCCCCAGCTGCGTCCGCTCATTCATGAGGCCATGTCCCATGGTTCGCCGGTTGGGGGCAGACATGAGCAGCATCTTGGAGAATGGCGAGCCATTACTTCAGATGTGTGGATTCTGGAGATCACAGGCTACTGTCTTCCCTTCCGGCATAGGCCTCGCGACAATCCACTGGGAAAGCTCTCTTTGAAGCGTCCGGATCCGTTCCTTGCGCAGGAAATCCTATCCCTGCTGGAGAAAGGCGCCATAGAACTGGTGCCTGTAGCGGAGAGGAACAAGGGATGGTATTCCCCTTATTTTTTTGATCCCGAAAAAAGATGGGGTATTGAGACCCATCATGGACTTGCGTTGGTCGAACAAGCTCCTCAGGAAGGACAAGTTCAAGATGGTAACTCTTTCTCAAGTCCTCCAGGCCCTTCAACTTCAGGATTGGTTGGTGTCTCTCGACCTCAAGGATGCTTACTTTCATGTGCCGATTCATCCCAAGCACAGGAAGTACCTGAGGTTCGCAGTTGGCGACTCCCATTTTCAGTTTTGGGTCCTGCCGTTCGGATTGACCTCCGCCCCAAGGGTCTTCACCAAGCTGATGGTGGTGGTGTTGGTGGCAGCGTATCTCAGGAAAGGGGGGGATTCATGTCTACCCCTACCTGGACGATTGGTTGATCAGGGCGCGCTCTCCCGAGCAAGCCCTCGATCATCTGTCCGTCACCTGCCACTCCCTTCACAAGCTGGGCTTCTCCCTCAACTTAAAGAAGTCCCATTTGACACCTACCCACCGGCTCCAATACATCGGAGCAGTGCTCGAAACATCCCTGGGGCAGTGTTCGCCTCCCCAGGTGAGGGCTCATCACATTCTGCAGATGGTGGACAAGTTTCAAAGTGCCCAGAGTCTCCCGGCGTTCGAGTTCTTGAGGTTGCTCGGCCTCATGGCATCCTGCATTTTCCTGGTGCCAGAGGCCAGGCTGCGGATGAGATCTCTGCAGTGGGGCTCTCATGATCCAGTGGTCGCAGTTCTCCGGCAGGATGTTGGATCCCGTTCAGATTCCGCCATCGGTCGCCCAGGATTTTCTGTGGTGGGTCGTCGAAGGCAATCTGATGAAGGGTGTTCCATTTTGGCGACCATGGCCGGAGGTGAAGATCTGGACGGACGCAAACCACACGGGATGGGGAGCTTATGCCAACAAGTTGACAGCTAGCAGTCGTTGGTCTCCGGAGTCCAGACTCCACATCAATCTGTTAAAGCTGAGGGCCATCAGGCTGGTCCTGAAGGCTTTTCTGCTGTCTGTGTGCGGGAAGAATATCCTGATTATGACCGACAATACAGTGGCCATGCACTACCTCAACAAAAAGGGGGGGGGGAGGAACAGGGTCACTCCCGTTGTGCAGAGAGGTGATGCAGCTCTGGTTCTGGGCCATCCAGCAGAAAATTTTGATCTCGGCAGTTCATCTGGCCGGTGACGAAAACGCAGCGGTGGAGGCTCTGAGCAGGCAGAGCATGGTCTCTCGAGTGGGAGCTGGCTCAGGAAGTTCTGTTGGAGATCTTCGCCCTTTGGGGAACCCCACAAGTGGATCACTTTGCCAGTGTCAAGCGGAAGTGCGAAAGATTCTGCTCACTGGAATTTCCTCAAAGAGGAGCTTTAGGAGACGCATTCGTAGTGGAGTGGTCCTTCCCACTGCTGTACGCATTTCCTCCAGTCCGTCATTCCGCAAGTGTTGCGGGGGCTATGGAGGTTCGGTTCCCGGATGATCCTCATTGCTCCGGCATGGGCCAGGAGAGCGTGATGCCCGGACCTTCTAAACATGTCCATCTGCCCTCCACACCGTCTTCCCTACCGAGACGATCTGCTCTCACGGGAGGAGGGGGTCGGGTTCTCCATCCAGAGGTCAAGTCTCTCAGCCTTCATGCTTGGTATCTGAAAGGTTGAGGTATAAGGATTGGGACCTCCCTGAAGACGTGATGGAGGTGTTGCTTTCGGCCAGAAGGCCCGCAACGAAATCCCTGTACCGTTGCCGAAAGTTCTGTGACTGGTGCAGGGAACAGAATGTGGATCCTTTCCAATGTTCCATTCCTTTGGTTTTGTCTTTTTTGCTTTCTTTAGCCCACAAGGGCCTGCAAGTGGGTACCATTAAGGGTTACCTGGCGGCGCTGTCAATATTTAAGAGCTCGTCTGAGGAATGTTCTTATTTTAAGATCCCTTTGATTTCTCAGTTTCTAAAAGGGCTAACAAATGTGTTTCCGTCGTCGCCTTTCCAGGTGCCGGGATGGGATTTGAATTTGGTTTTAAAGTTCTTAATGGGAACTCTGTTTGAACCCTTACATTCTTGTCTGTTGCGACTGTTGTCCTTTAAAACTGTATTTTTAGTTGCGTTTACTTCCGCACGCAGTGAGTGAGTTATAGGCACTTTCCGCCAAGCCACCCTTTACTTTGTTCCATAAGGACAGGGTTGTCCTGTGGGTTCGGCCTTCTTTTCTTCTGAAAGTTGTGTCGGAATTCCCTTTGAGCCAGAAGGTAACTCTTCCGGCATTATATCCTCCTCCACATCCTGGTAAGGAAGAGGAGAGGCTCCATAGGTTGGATCCTAGGAGAGCTTTGAGTTTCAATCTCTCACGGATGTCCCGTGTCAGAGTGGACGATTAGCTCTTTGTTGGTTATGCTGGAAGACGCCTGGGTCAGGCTGTTTCTAAGCAGACCTTGCCCAGATGGATAATTCTGACGATCTCTGAGTGTTACCGTTTGGCGGGAAAGGACCCTCCAGTAGGCTTACGGGCTCACTCTACTAGGGGTATGGCTGCCTCTACTGCTCTGCAGAGGGGTGTTCCTATTCGTAACATTTGTGACGCAGCCACATGGGCCTCTGTCCATACTTTTGTGAGACACTATTCCTTGGATTTCATCCATGGGCAGGATTTGGCCTTTGGTAACACAGTCCTCTATTCAGCCATTTGATTGGGCATTCTAAATTCTAAAATTGTAAATTCTTTTCCCACCTCCATACGTTGGTACTGCTTTGGGAGTCTGCCATAGATGTGGAATACGTTGGAGGACACAATCCCCTTCTTATCTGGTAACGTTCTTTTGATGGGATGTTCCTCCGACGTATTACATATCGCACCCTCCCATCCTACCCCTCTACAGAATTTCTTATGCGATTGCAGCTTACGTTTCCGCAAGGCTTTCTGCAGTCATACTGGCAGGAGATTGGTGACACACATTCTGGGGGAAAAAACTACAACTGAGGCTACAGGCGCCGTGCGTCCTATATATAAAATCCAGTGACGTCGACCCTCGACGGAGGCCCTAGAGGGACAACGTATCAACATCATCGAAGTGTCGGAAGTGTGTAGCTATTGGTAGTAGCAAGCTGCTCCACAGCACAGTTGTGTGAATCCCTTTGATTGGGCTCCGTCGCTGTTGCTTGGTGGTGTGCCGCATTCCTCACAGCTTTGCAGATCCCCTTTCTCTCGACTAGCTGGTTCGCGCTGTGGCGTAGAAAGCTCTGCTGAGTGCTAGTTCTGGAGGATCTGATGGGCTAGGCTGTTGCTGGTGGTCTGCCTAGGTTATTGGTATATGTAGCTGCCTGTAAGGTTAAAACTAAGACTGGCCAGCATGTTTTCTGAGGTTTGGGGTGACAGAAGCTGGTACCATCCAGATTCAAACAGGCGCTTGTGGAGGGGACAAGATTTTGGACCTTCCCAACTGCCACTGCCTCTGCTCCCCATGGGCTTCCACCCAGATAGGCATCCCATCCCAGGCTGAGGGTACCGATCCCAACATAACTAAATTCGATTACTGACCTTGTCACGTTTGATAGTAATCGCAACACCTTGGTGGAAGCTTGTCTGCAACTAAAGCACTGCATCTTCCACCTTTTGGGAAGGCCTGCCGGGCCATCTCGTGTGATTCAGAGTTCCAAAAACTATTCACCAACCACCAGGAGCAGAAGCAGATGAACCAAGTACACCAACTGAGTAGAACAGTGCAGGGACACTCAAAACCCTCTGTTTGTGAGTGGATCCTCCACCCCACAGAAGAAGCCAGATTAGGATTACCAAAATAAGGACTGAACTGTTAACTTGAAGTAGAGGCTATTATTGTATTGGTGAGGCTTTGTTTTGCATACTAATAAATGGACCCAAAACTGTACATGAGCCATAGGTCTTACTGCAACATTCTGCCAAGTTCTCGGAGGAGGTGGTATAATATTTGCAAAAGACCTCATCGAGCAATTGCATCCTTTCCCAGTGGGCAAAGGAATCTACTCCTTGTTTCCTTGTGCAGATGAGAAGCTCAGATAAATGAAAGAATTGTGATGTTATCTGTACAACAGAAACTACCACACTTCACATAAGTTGATTGGCAATGTGCACTGGATCTCCAAGATGCATACTTTTATATTCCAATAGCCAGGAAACATTGTGGGCTTATTTACAGAAATTGGCAATGAGTATTGCCCATTACAAAAGCCAGCTAGTACGGGTCGGAGATCCCTGTCCTCTTGTTTTTTTCATGCCTTTGGGGGACCTCTGGCCAGTACAGCCGGCAGAGAAAAGGTTGGGCGAATGCAGTAAACGGTCAGGCGCTCCGCTGGTGCAAGGTTCCGGTTGGCCTTGTGCAAAGCCTCTTAGCCACCTTACTCCAAGGCACCTTGCTCCCCAATGCAGTGAATGGCTTGTTCTTCGCATCTCCCTCGATTGTTTTCTTCATTTGTAGGCCTTTTGAAGTTTTGGGTTTACCTTAGTTCTTCCCTTGGGAAGTTGTTGGAACTTTTTATGTGCCTCTTGGATTTTGACTCTCGTTGGCTGCTTACCCGGAAACCTTTGTTGCATCGTGTTCTCTTAGTTCTTTCCTTTGGATTCTAGGACTGGACTTCTGTTCCCTTCACCTTTTGTTCCTGTGTTCTTGTCGCAAGTTCAGTAGAATCACTGGGCTAGACTAAGAATGTTGACCCTAATGGGACAAGAGCAATCCCACACCCCCAACCTCCCCTCCAGCTGTGCTAGCAATAAGGGCCTGCTCAGTTCATTCCCACATGGGGATCCCATAATTCTCATTAAGAAAAGCAAAAAGCTTCAACATCAACTAAATTCAAAAAAGAAACATGTTCAACTCCACTTATCAAAATACAAGCCTGTATTCGAGAAACCACATGCAATGAAATGTAAGAATAGAAACACCTTCTCTGGTGCATTAATTCATTCTCATCTCTACCAGAGAAAGACCAGCATTTTAACATTGCAAGAAAAACCAGTGTATTAACCTAGAAAAACCAACATTTTAGCATAATTGAAAGGGAATGCAACAATGGAAACACATTAGATCATTGTATTAAGCAGCTATCTATATCGAATGGAACAAATGACTAGTTGACGCAACCCAATTCAGTTAAAACCAGGAAATAAGGTGCAAACTTCAAAAGGAAACAAACGCCCCATGCCATTTGTTCTTGAAAGTTCTGCCTGACAGCCAACCTCTGCTTGTCCCATCCGATTGTGCTAGCCTTCCCCAATGGACTTTCATGGGGTTTATATCGGGCCCTGGTGGAAATTCCTTAATAATGAACTTGCATGTCACTCGATCATAAACCTTGCATCGTGTTCTATGATGTTTGTACACCTCCTACAATGACTCTTTCCCATCAGCACAATGTTTTAATAACAATGCTTTAGGCTCTAGTCTGGTCACTTTGTACAATGCATTAAGGACAAGGTACTCTAAATGACATATTCAGTATATCAGATCACACTGTAGCTTGCCGCTCTGAAGTCTACACTTCTAGTCTATTCACATCATCAAGCTATTATTGCTAAGTAAGGGTGGCATCCTGCTGTGCTAGGTGAAAAGGGAAGGCCTTGCCTTCCCTTGTTCAGCCATTTCTTAGCTCCTATCATGTAAAGAATAATATTGAATTTGCTTGCGTTTCTTGCTGGTTCACTGTGTAAGTAACAGGATTCAATGCAGAACTAAATAGGTATGCATCCAGGTATATTGGAATAAGTAAAAGCAATCAAACCTCTGTGTAAGTAACTTAAACACGCACCCCTCGCTAGAGGCTGCTTTGCAAAGGTAAAGCAAATACTAGTTAATAAAGGTATCTGGCGCATCGAGTGCTTCATGTTTTTTTCCAAGCACTACATTCCATTCTACTCACAGACTTTGTTTTAGTTTAAGCTAGGCGATATATATTTCTTCATGACATGGCATCTTATTTGCAGCTTTCCTACTCCATAGGGGGCAGAAGGTGTGCCTTTACATGACTGCCTTGCCCTGTGATTGGTCTGTCATCCCACCGTGGGTCGGGAACCTGTTTTCACTTCACCCACGGAACCTCCATCAAGGAACCTTGTACCAGGTGAATCCTCCACCCCAAAAGTTACCCTGGACTAGCAATGCCTCTGTGACGTGTGTGTAGTTCACCTTTGCCTGGCATATCAACCAGTTAAGTGCATGTTTGCTTCTGCTTGGGTTCTTGGGTTACCACTGCTAAGAGTGGAGGGAGTTTGGCTCCTGGTGATATCCCTGACATTGTAGAATGTTTTAATTGTGTGACAGACAATTCGTGGGAATTTTTCACCCAGCCCCAAATCACATGACCACCTACTTGGCCTCCTCTCCCCGAATCCCACACCACTAATCTTGCTTGGTGACTTTAACCTCCATCTCTCCACCACTCACCTAGGCTCCCCCTTCCTATCAATACTCTACTCCTATCTTCTTACACCTCTCCCTACCCCACCCACTCACTCCTCCGGCTCCACTCTCAACCTTACCTTTGTTTCTTCTTTCACTGCTTCCTCAGTATCTGACCTCCCTAGCCATCTGTCTGACCATTCTTTACTCTGTCTCCCTCCCGTCTCCCCTCCCCCCCCCTCACCCGCCACCTCCTTCTCCCGATGCGACCTGCATAACTTTAACCCCTCTCAATTCTACAATTCCTGCACCTCCCTCCCCCTCTTACTCACTTCTCTTCTCTCTCTGCAAACAAGGTCTCATCCACCCTATCCTCTTCCCTCACCTCCAGCCTTGACCAACTCTACCCTCTCACCTCCTTCCAGCCTACCCGCAAACCCGCTCAAACCTGGCTCTAGCCACATTTTTCTTCTATGCACCACCTCCTCAGACGCCTTGAAAGATGCTGGCGCAAACACCGCTCTTCAGCCAACCAGCCACCTACTTCTCATACCACACCCTCTGACCACTGTATCGATTCTGCTAAACAAACTTACTTCTCAGACCTCCTCCACTCTCAATCTTCTCACCCCCGCCAAATCTTTCAAACCTTAACTCTCCTTCTCTCTCCTTCTACCTCTGATCACTCTATTGCCTCACCTCTTTCTGCTACTGATCTGGCAAACTTCTTTTCCTCCAAGGTTCACACTCTACGTAAAGACATTTTACGATCCCCCTCTTAAACTTCCCCATCTCCCACTACCCCCCTCTTTCCTCCATTTCTAACTTCACGCCAGTCTCTCACTCTGAAGTCTCCCTCCTTATGTCTAAGACTCACCCAATCGCTGCTCCCTCTGACCCACCTTCTCACCCCTCTCATCCCCAAAGTCTACCCTCCTGATACCTTCTTACCTCCTTTTTCAACATCTGTCTCACTACCACCACCTTTCCTTCTGCCTTCAAGCACGCAACTATCATCCCAATCCTGAAAAAGCCCTCAGCCAACCCTCTCCTGGATTCCAACTTTCACCCCATCTCTCTTACCCTTCCTAACCAAACTCCTTGAACGCCTTGTGTACTCACAACTCTTAGCCCACGTCTTTTTTCTCTCTCCTACCTTCTACCCAATCTGGGTTTCGCCCCGACCACTCCACTGAAACTGCTCTCACCTCCGTTCTTAACTCCCTCCTCACTGTCCGCTACTCCAAACACTCTTCTGTCCTTATTCTTCTTGACCTCTCAGCCACCTTTGACACTGTAGATCACTCTACTTCTTGATTCTCTCTCCTCCCTTGGCATCAGAGGCTCCGTCCTCAACTGGTTCACTTCATATCTATCTAATCGCACCTTAGCAGTTTCTTGGGGCAGCCGCATCTCCCCCTTCTACTCCCTCGACTATGGTTTCCCCCAAGGATCAGTACTCGGCCCTTTCCTCTTCGCTCTGTATACCTCCCTTCTTGCCGCAATCATCTCTTCCTTGGGTGTGTCTCACCACTTCTATGCCGACGACACCCAGCTTTTCCTCTTCTTCTCATCTTTTACCTCCGACATCCACCATAATCTCTCATCCTGCCTCATTGCCATCAAATCCTGGATGTCCTCCCACTTTCTTACCTTGAACACTGACAAAAGCGAAGTCTTATTCTTTCCTGCTAAAACCGAAGTCTTATTCTTTCCTGCTAACACCCTCCCTCCTCCCTCCACTCTCTTTCCTTCCTCCCAGCTCCCCATTTCCCCCTTTGCCCGCAATCTTGGTCTCCACTTCCACTCTAACCTCTCCTTTACTCACCACATTTCTTTTAACGCCTGTGACTGTTGCTTCCATCTTTATAACATTCGCAAAATCTGACCCTTCCTTACCTTCCACGCCACTAAACTCCTAATATCTTCCTAAATCTTCTCTCGACTTTTCTACTGCTCAGCTCTCCTCTTTGGACTCCCTTCCTCACATCTAGCCCCTCTCAAATCTACCATTCAGCCATTCACTCTCTGTCCTCTCTCTCTTCATGACTCTATCTCTTTTTCTCTCTCCTCTGGGCTGGCTCTCCTTTCACCCTCAACTCAAATGCAACTTCCTCAGTCTTGTCTTCAAATCTCTATGGACTTGCCCCACCCTACCTTACCTCACGTCTCTCATTCTACTCTCCCCCTCGCCCACTCCACTCTGCTGATCATTTCCTACTTACTGTTCCAACTGCACCTTGTGCCCCATCCCGTTTCTGTTCCTTCCAAATTCACGGGAACCTTCTCCCTCTCCCTATCTGCTCCATCACTTCATAGTCCTCCTTCCGCACTTCTTTAAAATCCCACCTACTTCAACTTCCATCCTGACAGTTCTTTACTGTTTTCTGACATTTGTCCTGCACATGTTTATTCTGATTGTATCATGGTAAATTGTTCTGTATATTGTTCTCTGCTTCCTGATTCATGTTGTAGTGTTAACTTGCTGGCTTGTAATGTTTTACTTGTTTCATGTAAAGCTTTTTGACTAAAAGCGCTATATAAAATTCAATAAATACAAATACAAAGGACGTTTTATGACCCTGGGACAAAAATTTAATGGTATAGATTCGACATAGCCTTGCTCAATCCCTCCCTTTCGGACAATAAACTGTACTGAAAGTGTATTTATTCAAGATATAAATAAGCAACACCATGTAAATATCAACAAATTGCTCATCTAGGAAAACCTAATATCAAGGGTTACCACATTGAAGAATGATCAAAGCGCTAGTAAATTCAATTATCCAAAGCTGCATTTAACTTAAATGTAAACTTTTTAAAGCACATGTATTACCATACGTACATTTTGTTTACCCTGTTTGCACTTTGAACGTCTGTATAAAGAAAAATTAATGAGGATTCCCGGACAAAGTTTTCATTTGATATAAAACCAAGTTAAATCCAAACAGCTCTGCCTATCTAAATCACTCTTTATTTTATCTATTGAAAATAAACATACACACACTTTCCTCAACTGGCATGGCAAAATCTCAAACCGAATTCTAGAAGACGGCTACTCGATATTCCTACCTGTGAATTGCTTGCAAAAATAAAAAAATATCTTTGATATATATGTTTGCTAGTTTCCCTTTTTAATGGTGTTTTTATTGTATTTTTTGGGTAGAGGAAACTGGATTGGCAGCAAACACACTTTCCAATTTCCTTTTGAGTGGTTCTGTGGTAGTAACATGACTCTGATTGGTGATATGACCAGGGAATGACATTAATCCAATTATTTTTCTAGCTATGTGCAAAGTGAGTTTATTTTGGCTCCCCGTCTGTACTTGTCCAGGGGAGTAGGGGATAGGGAGTCGTATGTAGAAATATACAAACCATTTGTTTCTTTTTTTTGTCAAATCCAAAGTTCCAGAAGCACATACACTTATGAAATATCTACTAATGTTCCTGGATGTACAGTCCATTTATATTCAACCCCCCATTACTTTCAAAAATAAAAGGGATGGGATTTAATCTATTCCCCATTAGCGTATAGCTCCCATCAAAATGATATTTCCCCTTAACATGGTACTTGCATAGGAATGTCTTTTTGGTTGAATCAAAACAGGTCGGCACCCTCTTAAGAACAGGCTACATTTTCCCTCTTTGGTAACAGGTGGACATCAGTTGGCAAGATGAGCCAGCTTCCCTCCACAGCCTAGTTTCCCTCCTCCTATATTGGCCATGTCTGCTTCCTTTTCCACCCCTGTTCCTAGAACAGAGCATGTGTGTCTTTGTGAATCCCGGCAGTTTTATCAAGTGTGTAGTCCAGCTTCAAAGGCCTGTGTTTTTCCTCTCTTGGGAAATCCACCCCAGGCCTGTAGCTGTAGGAGGAGGCCTGCAAGTTTGATTATGTGGCCAAACTTACTGTTTAATTCACAAATTCATAATTTGAAGTCATTTTCTTTTCCACATTTCCACACTATAATTGTCACTTTAAACTGGCGGCAACATTAGAACATTTTAGTAATCAGACCTGTCAAAGCTTTATGCTTTCTCTGTAAGCTTTTACTTTATAATGCTGATACTCAGTCCTGTAAAGAAGGAAACAGAAATAATATAGGCATTCATTCGATTTTGCTCTTTAATAACATCCTGTGCTTTTACATCCCAGATTAACTGTTTTCTGTTTAATAAAAGGTTGTTGGATACTTTTATTTTGGGCTACTGACTTTACAATACTTCCTAGCATGTGTCTCTTACAAATAATTTTCACAGGATGTTGTTCACGTGTTTTTAAACCAGGCATTTCTTTCTGCATTCATGTATAGATTTGCCTACAGCATAATCCGGTTTGTAAGGATCACACAAGCATCTATGTTGCTTAATTCCTTTAAGATGTCTTTTAGGTACAGCACTAGTAAGCTTTATAAATTCAATCCCTATCTTACAATAACAAGCCTCTATTTTTAGTAATGGTTAAAAACTACCACCATCGAATAGTACATCACTGACAAACATTAACACACAACATAAAACAGACACTTCTGGTAACTTTCTCTATTACGATTCGCCTTTCCCATGCTTGGTAAGTTTACATTAGTTATACAATTCGTTGAACAATCCCCAGACTTCAAAGTAATGTTCCTCCCGTTTCTGTTTCCTTAAAGCATTTTTTTCATATTTGGACAAAGTGCGAACATCTAGTAAACAAGTCCTCAACATTTTTTCTTTTCTTGACTGACACACTTTTAATATTTTTTTTGGTGCTACAACCAGAACTCTATTTATCCATTCATTGTTCTTTTGGGCCATTCCACCTCTCCCCTTGCTTGACAACAAAATTGAGTGAGGTGTTCTCAGAATTGCATTCCCCAGCACAAGATCTAGTCGGCTTAAAACGTCACTCCAAAAGTCATTAACTCTCGGGCATGCCCATAACATATGTAGCAAAGTGCCCCCACTATGCCCACAACCCCAACAAGTATCATTGTCAGATAGTCCTGCCTTGGCCATCCGCAAAGGGGTCCAGTACAATCGGTATATGATTCTTTGCCATACATACCGCAGGCCTAGATCCATCTTTGACAGCGTGCCTATGCGTGGTAGTTTGTCCCACTCTTCTTTTGAAATGTCCGTTCCTAGCTCTTCCATCCAAGATTGACGCAGTTTCTCCCATCCCTTCGCATGCGAGCTATCCACCGGCATCAATTTCATATACGTCGACACTGCACATGGAGAGAAGCGAATGATGTTACAAACTGTAGGTCTCTCTTGCATGGGGTAACTTACCATTCCCTGTCGTTCGGTTAGGAGGTATTTTAGATCCATGTAGCGCTTGTGCTCTCTGCCCCCTAGCCCAATAGTTTCCCTGAGCTGTTCAAATGGAACCATTTGGCCACCTACCCATATATCCCGTACTCTAAGAATACTTCTTTTTATCCAGCTCCTCCAGCACAAAGTCTTGTTGCTATCTGTAGCCCCGAATTGTTCCATAGAGATGCATCATACTGAACCCAGATGTTTTCCCCCCTAGCAATCATGAATTCTTGTAGGGTCTCTCTAGTAATGTCCATGGTTAGCAATCAGTTAACTGAAATAGGTCTTACACATTGTGTACATGTCTTGTAAGGCATACGGTGAGGATTTCTCCCTCTCAATTTGCCAATAGGGCATTTCACTGTCCGTACCGACAAAGTAAATAGTTGATTTTTTTCAGAACAAACCCTCTACAATAATTAGTCAGATTGGGATAGCCAAAACCCCCTTCCTGTACAGATCGCATTAAAATGTACTTCAAGGGGATTGTGTCCTCTGACGTATTCCACATCTATGACAGTAATAACCACAGCTGTGCTGCTTCAGAAGAAATGTTCTGCGTCAATGATGTCGATACGCTGTCCTTTGATGGCCTCCGTCGAGCGCCGACATCACCGGATGTTATACATACGACGCCCGTAGCTTCTGTTCCGTTTTTTCCGCAAACGTGTTCGCTTCGGAATCTCGCTGTGCCTCGGTTCTTCTCCTGTTGAATCGGTTCTTCGTACCTGTGTAATATGTCTGTCTTTTTTTACCCCGAGGTCGGGCTTCAAGAAGTGCTGGGAATGCGGTTCCAAGATGTCACTTACAGACCTGCACAATGTCTGCTTGTGGTGCCTCGGCGAGAGCCATGCCACCGATGATTGCGATGAATGCCAGTCTTTGACGTCGAAGGCCTTGCGGGAGCGGAAGAAGTTGTCTGTAGGTAGGGTTTCCAAACCCTGTTAGTCGAAATCCGCTGGGCTTTCGACCGACGATTTGAGGGGCAACTCTCTGCGTCAGCGTAAATCCAGGGGGTCTCGGAGTGGTTCCCGCCATTCCTCTACCTCTTCTAGGCATTCGCAGAAGCAAAGTCACTGGTCGCCTTCCCTGTCCTCGTCCGAGGACTCCGCCAGACGTTGGGTTGCTTGTCCCAACAAGCATTCATCTCCGGCAGAATGGGACGCATTTCGCAAGGAGATGATGGCGATTTTCGAATCGCAGAGCACCGTTCCGTTTGCGCCTTCGAGAGAAGCTGGCAAGGAACGCGCTAGGGCCACCGCTCGCATGCCTTCGGTCCTCGGGCAGTTGGCGCGATCATCAGGAGCCGTCGAGGTCCTGATTGGAAAAGGTTGATCGCACTAGCCGTGCCAGGTCCAGATCCTGGTCCTCGACGCCCTAGAGACTGTTGGAGCCTTTGAGGCCTTCTAAGAAGGCGTCGGCGTCATGTCCATCGAGGGACTCCCTTGAGGCTCCGCCTCCGAGGAAGTCGTCAACGCCATCAGCACCTAGGCCGTCGAAGGACACGCTCGGGGCTCCGGCCTCAAAGCCGTTGCCGAAGTCGTTGGCGCCTCGCTTGACGTTGACGCCAATTCCGTCGATGCCTTTTGAGGATGCCTTGTCAGAGGTGTCCCAGAGGCTGGTGGAGATTCCGAGGAAGGCCCTGAGTAAATCAGTGAGGCCTGTGTTTGAGCCTATTTCTGTACCCTCATCCAGGGATTTATTCCAGCCTTTGGATTACATCTCAGAGGTGGATGAAGGGTCAGATGTGGATGGGTTTGTTCCTCCTGAGGTTCCTGATGACCTGTTATCGGGTCATAGCCAGATGGAAGACCTGCGTCAATCCTTACATGATGCCAGTGGTCTGGACACCTCTCCGGAGGTTGAGTTTGGCAGGCCTGAGCCTGGTAAACGCACTGAGTCGTCGTACAGGTGTCTCATGTCGAGGGTGACGGAGTACTTGGGGTGGTCTGCTCCACTTGTGGATTTTCTGCAGGATGACCTGACAGATATTTTGGACCAAGGTCCACCCACTGACCCGGTGCTGCCATTTCATATGGTTTTACAAAGAAGGGTGGCGGCGGCTTGGACTACTCCGGAGAGTCTCCCGGCAGTGAATAAGTCGCTACCGAAAAAATACAGTCCAGCCAGTGGCGACCCCTGCTACTTGTCTACGCACCCCACTCCGGAGAGTTTGGTAGTGCAGGCGGCTACAGCCCCAGCAAAGCAGGCTGCGTACCCTACCATCCCTCTGGATAGGGATGACAAGCGTTTTGACGGTTGGGCGAAGAAAGGGTTTTCATCTGGGGGTATGGCTTTAAAGGCAGCCAACTCCGTTTGTGCCTTGGCAAGATTCACTGACACTCTGTGGAACTGTGTATCTTTGGTGGCTGAACATATTCCCGAAGGGGAGGAACGGGATGGTTTTCTTGCCCTCGTTCAGGATGGCAAGGAAGCCATGTGTGAATCCGTTCAGTCTGGTCTGGACATGGCAGACTATGTCAGCCGGTCCATGGCGGTGAGCACTGTGATGTGCAGGTTTGCGTGGTTGCAGAAGTCGGGGCTTTGCTCCTAATGTACAGTCCCGGCTTCTCAACATGCCCTTTGATGGTGTCCATCTTTTTGGCAGCAAGGCTGACAAGAGCCTTGAGAGGTTGCAGACCTCGAAAGCTGCAGCGAAGTCGTTGAGCGTTGCAGTACATAAACCTCAGCCTTTTCGTCCTAGGGGACAGCAATGGAGGGGAGGTTCCTTTCGATACTACTCTTTTCTTTTTGGTAGATCGAGGGGGGGGCTGCCAGTCAAAGGGGCCAACGTAGGAGTACCGGAGGTGGAAAACAAGGTGCTCGAGTTGCCTCTTTGCCCTCAGGCACTGCCGCAGCTGCTTCCGCTCAGTCATGAGACCGTCCCATGGTTCGCCGGTTGGGGGAAGGCTGGCGCAGCATCTTGTAGAATGGCGTGCCATTACTTCAGATGTTTGGGTTCTGGAGATCATCGCCCATGGCTACTGTCTTCCTTTCCGGCAGAGGCCTCACGACAATCCACCGGGGAAGCTCTCTTTGAAGAGTCCGGATCCGCTCCTTGCGCAGGAAATCAAATCCCTGCTGGAGAAGGGCGCCATAGAACTGGTGCCTGTAGCGGAGAGAAACAAGGGATGGTATTCCCCATATTTTTTCATCCCGAAAAAAGACGGGGGATTGAGACCCATCATGGACTTGAACAAGCTCCTCAGGAAGGACAAGTTCAAGATGGTTATTCTCTCTCAAGTCCTCCAGGCCCTTCAACTTCAGGATTGGTTGGTGCCTCTCGACCTCAAGGATGCTTACTTGCATGTGCCGATTCATCCCAAGCACAGGAAGTACCTGAGGTTCGTGGTTGGCGACTCGCATTTTCAGTTTCGGGTCCTGCCGTTCGGATTGGGTCTTCACCAAGCTAATGGTGGTTGTGGCAGCGTATCTCAGGAAAGGGGGGATTCATGTCTACCCCTACCTGGACGATTGGTTGATCAGGGCGCGCTCTCCTGAGCAAGTCCTGGATCATCTGTCGGTCACCTGCCACTCCCTTCACAGGCTGGGCTTCCCACTCAACTTAAAGAAGACCCACTTGACACCTACCCACCGGCTCCAGGACATCGGAGGAGTGCTCAACACATCCCTTGGGCAGTGTTCGCCTCCCCAGGTGAGGGCTCATCACATTCTGCAGATGGTGGACAAGTTTCAACATGCCCAGAGTCTCCCGGCGTTCGAGTTCTTGAGGTTGCTCGGCCTCATGGCATCCTGCATTCTACTGGTGCCAGAGGCCAGGCTGTGGATGAGATCTCTGTAGTGGGCTCTCAAGATCCAGTGGTCGCAGTCCTCCGGCAAGATGTCGGATCCCGTTCAGGAGCCGCCCTCGGTCGTCCAGGAT
The DNA here is from genome assembly GCF_040938575.1 of Ambystoma mexicanum. Taxonomy (NCBI): domain Eukaryota; kingdom Metazoa; phylum Chordata; class Amphibia; order Caudata; family Ambystomatidae; genus Ambystoma; species Ambystoma mexicanum. The sequence continues at coordinate 497,497,529 of NC_090924.1, forward strand.
CTTCTGTGGTGGGCCATCGAATGCAATCTGATGAAGGGTCCTCCATTTTGGCTATTCTGGCCGGAGGTGACGATCGGGACGGACACATCCCTCAAAAGATGGGGAGCTCAGGCCAACGAGTTGACAGTCAGCGGTCGTTGATCTCCGTCGGAGTCCAGATTCCATATCAATCTGTTGGAGCTGAGAGCCGTCAGGCTAACCCTGAAGGCTTTTCTGCCGTCTGTGCGGGGGAGGAATATCCTGATTCTGACGGACAATACAGTGGCCATGCAGTACCTCAACAAAAAGGGGGGGCAGGGTCTCTCCCACTGTGCAGAGAGGCGATGCAGCTCTGGTTCTGGTCCATCCAGCAGGAAATTTAGATCTCGGCAGTTCACCTGGCCGGAGAAGAAAACGAGGCGGCGGACACTCTGAGCAGGCAGAGCATGGTCTCTCACGAGTGGGAGCTGGCTCAGGAAGTTCTTTGGGAGATCTTCGCCCTTTGGGGGACCCCACAAGTGGATCTCTTCGCCACCAGTGTGAACCGGAAGTGCGAAAGATTCTGCTCGCGGGAATTTGCTCAAAGAGGAGCCTTAGGGGTACCCGTTCGTAGTGGAGTGGTCCTTCCCACTGCTGTACGCGTTTCCTCCAGTCCCCGTCGATTCCGCAACTCTTGCGGAGGTTATGGAGGTTCGGTTCCCGAATGATCCTCATTGCTCCGGCGTGGGCCAGGAGAGCATGGTACCCGGACCTTCTCGACATGTCCATCTGCCCTCCACGCCGTCTTCCCTACTGAGACAATCTGCTCTCACGGGAGGGGGTTCGGGTTCTCCATCTAGAGGTCAAGTCCCTCAGCCTTGATGCTTGGCATCTGAAAGGCTGAGGTATAAGGATTGGCACCTCCCTGAAGACGTGATGGAGGTGTGTGCTCTCGGCCTGAAGGCCAGCAACAAAATCCCTGTACCGTTGCCGTTGGAGAAAGTTCTGCGACTGGTGCAGTGTACGGAATGTGGATCCTTTTCAGTGTTCAATTCCTGTGGTTCTGTCTTTTTTGTTTTCTTTATCCCACAAGGGCCTGCAAATCGGTACCATTAAGGGTTACCAGGCAGCACTGTCCATATTTAAGCGCTGGTGTGAGGAATGTTCTTATTTTAAGATTCCTTTTGATTTCTCAGTTTCTGAAAGGGCTAACTCATGTGTTTCCTCTGTCACCTTTCCAGGTGCCCGGTTGGGATTTGAACTTAGTTTCAAAGTTCCTAATGGGAGCTCCGTTTGAGCCTTTTCCTTCTTGTCCATTTTTGACTGTTGTCCTTTAAGACTGTATTTTTAGTTGCAGTTACTTCCGCTCGCAGTGTGAGTTGAAGGCACTATCCGTCAAGCCACCTTTCATGGTGTTCCATAAGGACAGGGTTGTCCTTGGGGTTTGTCCTTCTTTTCTTCCGAAGGTTGTGTCGGAATTTCATTTGAGCCAGAAGGTAATTCTTCTGGCGTTCAATCCTCCTCAGCATCCTGGTAAGGAAGAGGAGAGGCTCCGTAGGTTGGATCCTAGGAGAGCTTTAGGTTTCTACATCTCACACATGTCCCGGGTCAGATTGGACGATCAGCTATTTGTAGAATACGCTGGAAGGCGTTTAGGTCCAGCTGTTTATAAGCAGACCTTGTCCCGTTGGATCATCTTGACAATCTCTGAATGCTACCGTCTGGCGGGTAAGGACCCTCCGGTGGTTTTACGGGCTCATTCTACTAGGAGTGTGGCTGCCTCCACTGCTCTGCAGAGGGGTGTTCCCGTTCGTAATATTTGTGAAACAGCCACATGGGCCTCTGTCCATACTTTTGTAAAACACTACTCCCTGGATTCTATCCATGGGCAAGATTTGACCTTTGGTAAGGCGGTCCTCTATTCTGCAATTTGATTGGGCATTCTAAAATTCTAAATTCTTTTCCCACCTCCATACGTTGGTACTGCTTTGGGAGTCTGTCATAGATGTGGAATAAGTCGGAGGACACAATCCCCTCGAAGAACAAGTTAATTTCTTACCTGGTAACGTTCTTTCGATGGGATGTTCTGACGTACTCCACTTCGCACCCTCCGAGCCTGCCCCTCTACAGAATTTCTTATGCGATTGCAGCTTACATTTCCGCAAGCCTTTCTGTAGTCATACTGGCAGAAGATTGGTGCCACACATTCTGGGAAAAAACAGCTGAGGCTACGGGCGTTGTGCATCCTACATATAACATCCGGTGATGTTGGCGCTCGACGGAGGCCCTCGAGGGACAGCGTTTCGACGTTATCGACTCAGGACGCAGACAAAAAATTGCAAAGCAGCACAGCTGTGGTGATTACTGTTATAGATGTGAAATACGTTGCAGGAACATCCCATCGAAAGCACATTACCAGGTAAGAAAGTAACTTGTTCTTTGGGATCTTGGGTCTATTACCTTCCCCCCCAAAGAAAGATTTGGAAAATCTTATCAATACGGTCAATAATTTTTTGGGTAAATTTTAAAGGATTAGTTTGGACAATGTAGAGTACCTTTGGCAAAAGTACCATTTTAATGTCATTGACCCTTGCCTACAGCCCCAGCACCAATCGGCCCCACTTCAGTTTATCCCTCTGTATCACCTCAATAACCTTTGACACGTTAAATTCCACCATCTTTCTTAGGTCACGGATAAAGTAGACGCCCAAATACTTTATTGATCCAACATTCCACTGACAATTCCATGATTCAAAATCCTCCCTTGGTTGCACAATATCTAGAGGAAAAACCATTGACTTGGCCCAGTTGATATTGTGGTCAGACAAGAGCTCTACGTCCTCAAACATGCATTTTAGTTTATCGCCCCCTTCCCTGGGATTGGTCAATATGACGGTCATGTCGTCTGCGTAGCACAGTACTTTAATCTCGCTGCCCCCGAATTTAAGTCCCCGAAGACTTTGCTTTTGTCTTATGTATGCCATCAATGGTTCTAGTGCCAAATTTGAAAAGATACAGCGATAACGGACAGCCCTGTCTAGTACCTCTTGTCAGGAAGAAGACAGAACACCATTAACCCATATTCAAGCACTAATGGGCGAGTTCAGCATTTTTATAGTTCCTAAAAAGTTCTCCCAGAAACCCATCTTTTTGAGTGTGTAAGTCAAGAAGGTCCAATTGACCCTGTCGAAAGCCTTCTCTGCGTCCATGATGACTAGAAGTGCATGCTTAACCTTCTCTTTAGGGAGTCCCATTATGTCTAAAATCGTCCTAATGTAGTCATATCCATACCTAGGTTTATTTTTAACGCAAGTAGACATGTCAGAATTCAGGTACTTTACATTCTGGGACAGCTTAACCTCCTTTGACCTGTACCTGTGTTTCCTCCGCCTCCCTTCCTTCAGAGTCCTTGGGATTAATAATTTCCTGCACTCTTTTCTTGGTTGTCTGGACTTTTTTAATCTTGTTGCTGTTGTCCGGCTTGGTTTTGGTCTTCTAGACCCACAAACCAAGCCCTCTGCATCTGGTAGTTCTAGCTCTCCCATTGGTCCTGGCTGGCTGTAGGAACTGCTTGGCTTTTAGAATAATGCTGCCACCTTTTACTGCTTTGGCTTTGAAGACCTGCCTCTCAACCTTGTCGTTTGCTATGTTCGGAATATGCCTTTGGGAACCTTTGCGCTGGCGGAAGAAAGGAACACATGAACTGTGTAGTTTGTAAACTTGTTTAATCAAGAACATTCGATTCCAAGCAGGTAGAGATGTTCAACAGTCTCTGGATTCTATTTTTTGAAAATAGGAGGGGAGTTTTGCTTCCTTCGTATCTGCTTTTTCCAGATCCTTAGCCTCCAGGCTTGGGTTGCGTTTGGTTCCTTTTCTTGCCTTTGGACAGAGTCTCAGCTGGTTCTGCACACCTTCCATTTCTTGGGTCTCTCTGTTCCCTCAGTAGGTCCAGATGAAGTACTCCTGCTCTTCCTCAGTTGGTTCCTTCTCTGCAATACTGGAAAGGTGAACAGTTTACTTCTGGCATTTGATTGTTTATATAACCCCCCTCAAACCCCACCTCATGAGTGGATGAGTGGTCCTGGTTTTCATCTCATTTGCCCTCCCCTGTTCAATCCCTGGGCTCCACCCCTCAGCATGTGTGTAGAGCCTGCCAAAGCAGGCTCACTCTTTTCCTTCCAGGAGATGTCCCCTCCTCTTCCTGATCTTCTCCCCAGTGACACGTCGGATCTACTCCTAGGTCTCCAGCTCTGCTTGCGGCAGTCTCTGCTCCATCAGGTCTCCACCTCTGCTGGGCCGACCGGTTAGGCATTCAGCCACAACATGCGGCTCAGGGAAGGCCCCTCTCCGACTCGTCCTGGGTGGGGACCTTCTCTCTTTGCCCAATGCTGCTGCCTGCTACTGTTGCCAACATCCCAGGCGGGGGTTCCTCCTCTACTCGTCTCACTGTGATCTGCTGCCAGAACTCCCGGCACTGCTGGTGCACCAGTACTCCCACAGCCTGGGGCTCCACCCCTCTGTCTCTGCCATGCTACAGGTGAGTGCCCTCACAGAACCTTTTAAATGTGAGATTTGTGGGTGGTTCATTGGCAACTCCTTTTCCGCCTTACTTCACCCTTTCATGTCCTTTTTTTCCTCAACTTCCCTCCTCCTCCTCTTGCTTAATTTTCTTTCTCCTCCTCTTAGCTGCTATTTTGATCTCTAATGCAGGGTCTTCTCTTCTGTGTTCTCTCCACCCCGCCCTCCTCTGTTTTCCCCACTCACCTCCTTGTTGCACCATTAACACTTTAACCTGCACCTCTCTTGCCGTTCTGCTAAGTCCCATGTTTCCTCTTGGCCCACTCCCTTTTTATCATTTTGCAGGATTGGAACAGGAACATGTAATTGCTTAAGCAGAATAAGCTGTTTGCTTAGTGTGTGATTCCTTCACTATTGTGTGTCAGCTGTTTGAACTATGGTAATATAGGTGTAGAGGAGCACTACTGTTTCAATCTGGTTTGTGTTGAATGCTCAAAGTTGTACAGTTTCTGAATACAAACTCAGGTGCTAACAGAGACTGATTCTGGGCCATCAAATAGCCAGTTACACAACATTTCAAACGAGAGACACAACATCGCCCAGATGAGGTTCATCATCCTGGAACAGGTGAAAACCCCAAGAAGGGGAGGCAACCTTAACAAAATGTTGCTTCAAAGGGAAACTTACTGGATCGAAAAATTGAATACTATGCAAACCAACGGCATGAATCCTGATTGGGATTTAAGTTGTTTTTTATAACAACTGAACAAATGAAGACGGGCATGTGAACTACATATGAAGATTGAAGATCTCAATACGATGACACAACTAGTAAGGATATGTTAAAATGGCGCCCATGGAATACGAGTAATAAGTCACCTTGTCTAGTTCCTCAACAATACAGTTACCATAACAACCAAATTGAACGGGAACGCTGAGCCTCAGTGGAACGCTCCACACACACGGAAACATCAAGCGGTGGACGCCGGAGTAGGAGAGAAGCAAAACGAGACGAGTGAAAGACCTGTGAACGGTCGATTCAACACAGACGGCGACGCCGTTACAGCGACGGGAACACACACGGCACTGGAACTCTAGGACTAAGGTGAGCACATGATTGAAATGCGCATTAACATCTACTCTTCCTGAAAATGTTAACAATCAGGGTTATGACACTGGGACCCAGCGCTTCTTCCCAAGCGACTGATCCCGGTGCATAACCCGCATCAAAACGCCCCAAAAAAAAGACTGTATGGAGTGAAAACAATCTCCTATTGTTTTCTCAACAGATCTAACAAAGAGACTGTTCGTTGCACGCTAAAGAAAAACAAATCATTAAAAATCTACCGCCCAAGTGTGGAAGGTGTTTGGAAGAACACTGGATTTTTTGTATCAGTGAAACTGAAGGTCGGAGGTATTTTCAATTAACATTTTTGAGAAGCACGTAATAAGTATTCTGGAACACTGAGTGAACAATGATACTGACTAGAATTTTTCTCTACTTAAATTACAGAAATTGATTTATTGGTACTTGTGAATAACTCGCACCTGATGAAGGGCTAGAATAGCCCGAAACGCATTGTGCATTAAAAATCAACACAAAGGCAATCAAATTGAAAGAAAGGAAGCCACATATTTGGACTACCCCCATCTGTAAAAGACAGGGAATAGGAAATTGTGGATTAATTATGTAAATTTGAGTGGCTAATTCTATCATCACATTTTGTAAGCATGTGTTAAAGAATCACACTGGGCAATTTAGTCACTTGAAAGAATTGTTTGTTTCTGTAAGTAATGAAGTTATGTACACAATAACCTGCAATCCTAACCATTGACTAGTACATCATAATTGAAAAGTAAGATTTAATTTGCATATTTCTATGCATAAGAGTGTGCACGGAGAATAGGTCACTCCGGTGTGGAGCGACCCTGTTAATTTTAGCTGTTTGAACTATCCCAGGAGCCAATAAGCTGTAGCCAAGTCTACAAAATGTCTTTCTGCCATCTTGGAACTCGTTTGTAAACCGCTTGTCTTCTGCCGGCTGTTTGCGGTTAAGTGGGTCTGTGACTCAGGTATTCTACCTTTTCAAGATGTTTGTTCTGTCGCATGTGCAAACCATTAAGTTGGACAGTCAGGATATGCTGCTATTATCGCTCATTAACCTTTTCTCTCAACGGACCATGCAGGCGACCAGCTTGAGTATTGTAGAGACAGCCAGATGATCAATTTCCATTTTAGGTCTTCCTAGGTTAGGAACAGAAAGCAGAAGACCACGAAGGAGACTAGCAGAGACAAATCATATAATGCATGCAATAACCAACCCCAAAGCGGGATACCAACAACTTAACCTCAATGCGGGTTAACCAAGAGCAATCCCCAAGACAGGGTACCAGAGAGGCAACCGTAAGGTGGGGAACCGAAATCCAGCCCCAAAATGGGTTAACCATAGCCAGACTGTTATGCTCACCTGGTCTCTGCTAGGACGTTGGGGCACGGTTGGAACCCTCCCTGGATTCAGCTCCCCTGGATCGGTTCTCACCCTCGGCTGCTGCCCAGTACACGGTTCTGGATGCTGGTACTGCCCCTGCGGGAACACGAGAGGCAATGAGAAGGGTGTGGAGGCATCGTGACTCCCCTCTGACCTTTTTCGCCAAAATGAGCTAAGTAAGCGTTTGCCCATATAGGCTCACCTGATATATAGTTAGGGTGAGCTCTCCTTCCTGCTTCTCATCAGCAGGGGCGCTTCATGATGACCCAGTTGCTTCACTGGTCCATAGATGTGGTGGCTGGCCCAGGCCGGGTGTGACCGAAACACTTTGAATGTAGGAGTTTTGAGATGATTATTGTTCATATAAGTATTAAGGTCTTGTCACATGATTTAAGTTTGTACCCTTAATAATGTCTTTCTCCCTTTTTTTAAAACAATTATTACATATTCAAACAAACAAAACCAATACAAACCAAACACGCAGTGCATATATCAACAGTACAATTGTTCATTGTATAATTTGTCACTGCTCCCCTTATCCCACCCCCCCTTGCGAGCCTATTTGTTCCACTCACTCTGTATCTGCCACGCGTGGTGGGGTCCCATTTTCCGTGGATTCTGTCAGATCTTGTATCATTCCAAACAATTCCGCTATCAACGATTTCCATGCCATCAGGGTTCCCACCTCTTCCTCTCCCCCTATGTTACTTGCCTCTTGCCATACCATGGTCTCCGCCTCTGCCCACTTCTGCAACTCTTTCCACCACACCTCCACCCGTGGTCTGACATGTCTTCCATCCATCTTTTTGCAAGCCCATATGCTAGATCTTTCAATTTATTGACATGCTTAAGTTTCTGCGATCTGGGGAACCCCCCCAGCAAGCAGGCCCAGGCTGAATCTATAATTATAATGACCCCCCTTTCCACTAGTTTCCACGCTACTTCACCCCAGAAGCGCTCAATCACCAGGCATGACCAGAACATGTGTACCATGTCAGCTTGTTCTTCGTCGCATTTGGGACATGTTTGTCGTCCGGCATTTTCAAACCTCGATATCCTCAGAGGTGTCATGTATGTCCTGTGCGTAATATATAGCTGTATCTGTTTTAGTCTCGCGTTCCTTGACACCTTCTTATGATACCCCAGGGCACGTTCCCACATCCCATCCTATATCGGGGCTCCCACTTCCCAGTCTAGTCTCAATTGCGTTAATTCTTTCCCTGACCTTAGACATCATCATCTCGTACAATCTAGAGATCTCATGCCCTCCTTCCATAATATCATATATCACGTCTATGGTAGCATCTGGTGGTTCTTCTAGTACTTTTTCAGGCCATGTTTTCTTTATTCTCTGCACCATTCTATGATATGTGATATACTGGCCCACGTGTAACTCCATTTCCTCTCCCAGCTCTTCAAAATGTATGATAGTCCCCTCCCGCCAGACATCTCCCATCATTTACCAACCCCACCGATTCCCTGTGGTTTCTGATTGTCATCTGTAGCTGCTCATCTCCCCCTGCCAATGCAACCAACGTTATCTGCAGGGAGCATGGAACTGGGTTTTCCATCATCTGGCATGCCCGGCGGGCGCCACATTTTCCACCCAAGCATCATCATCTTAGGGCGCTCTTTCATTTCTGTCTTGGGCAGCCAGATCATCTCTTTTAAATAGAATGGGGCACAATCTTGTCTGAACAACCTGGATTCAGGGGTTGCTTCATCTGAGAGCCATTTGGCGATATATTGCAGTTGGCTCGCTACATAATAGACCTCATAATTAGGCAGTTTTATTCCCCCTTTTTCATAAAAGTTCTGCAGCTTCCATAGTGCCACCCTTTTCCTGGTGCCATGCCACAGGAAATCCCTGCACGTGCCGTTCAGTTTAGTGAAAAACTTCTTAGGTATCGGGTACGGAATGTTCCCATAATAATGCAGGAGCCTGGGCAAGACCACCATCTTGAGCATTGCCCCTCGTCCCATAATTGCTAGAGGCAACTTCACCCAGAATTTCATACACTTCTCAATTTTCTCTGGCTACCTCGGTATTGTATCTGTGGTGTTCTTCCACCATGTGGTACACTTCGAAGGGATTGTGTCCTCCGACGTATTCCTTATCTTAGATATCTCCTTCCAGCTCTGCTGGCCTCGGAAAATTTTTCTCTAGAGGGCGCTGCGCGTCGACGTCCTCCGAGTCGATGTCCCTTGACAGCCGCCGTATCGACATCATTCTGCCTATAAAGGCCGCGCGCAGCGTCCGTTGCTCAGTTCCGTTTTTCCGCGCTTACTCAGTGCCTCGGAATACCGTTGCTCAGTTTTGTCAGGTTAATCCTATTTACCTTGAGTTATTCGATCCGTACTCGATGGCTTCTTCGTTGGAACCGACAACTCCTCGGTCCGGCTTCAAAAAATGCCGAGATTGTGGAAAAAAGATGTTGCTGACTGACCCTCACAGAGTTTGTGGTGTTTGGGAGCTGAACACCATTGTTCGGAGTGCGAGGACTGTATGTCCATGACAGCTAAGGCCCTGAAGGAGCGTAGGGGGAAGCTGGAGAAAGGTAAGACTTTTAAAGCTTCTTCTTCCTCGACAAAGTCGAGACATTCGTCTCCTCGTCACCATTCGCGCTCCAGGTCTCGGAGTGGGTCCCATCACTCCTCGAGATCGAAGCACTCAAAGAGGAGACGTCGAAGATCCCCTTCTCCGTCTTCCTCTGTTTCTCCAAAGAGAATCCCTTGCCCCACGAAACATAGTTCCCGGCCTGAATGGGAAGAATTCCGCAAAAATATGATGTGCGTCTTCCAGAAAGCAGCCTCGACCCCCTCGAAGACTGCCGAGAGCGATGCTCTGGTCGGAAGACCCGAAGGTCAAAAACGCCGCGAGTCGCAGTACCCGGCGAAGGAAGCTTCTCGAGCGCGTCACGAACCCTCGAGTAAAGCTATGACTTCGAAACCTTCTTCGAAGGTTCCGTCGACGCAGTCGACGAAGGTTCCGTCAATGCCGAGGTCGGTGTCTTCGACGCCGTTGTCTAAGGGACCTTCGACACACGGGTCTGTCGACTCGACGCCATCTTCGACACCGGCGTCAACGCCAAGAAAAGTCACGGTTACGACACACCCAGTGGCTATCCCCAGGTCCTCGATGACGATGGCGTCGAGATTGTCGAGCAGAATCCCAATTCTGTCGAGGTCATCGAGGCCTCCGCCTTTGTTTTCGACGCCACGCTCGAAGCCTTCGACGTCGATGACATCGACGTTTTCGAGGCCGATTATGACAAGTTTGGCACCCTCTGCCTTGGAGATGGGGTTTACACCCTTTATGAGTTCAGAACAATTGAGAACTATGTCCTCAATTATGGAAGAGGGTGAATTGTCTGAACAGGAAGACACATTTGAATTGCAGGGACCTGTAACTCCAATTAGAGAGGAATTTTCCTCTGAAGAACGCAGGTTAAAGGATCTTCATGATTCCTTACATGAGGCAAGTGGGTTAGACACTTCCCCTGAGGTGGAGTTTGCTAGGCCAGACCCAGGGGAGCATGCTGAAACCCCCTATAGAGCCTTAATGGCCAGGATCACAGAGTTCATGGGGTGGTCTGCACCTTCTCAGTCTTTCCAACAAGATGACCTCAAGGATATTCTTGACAAAGGCCCACAGGAGGATCCTGTAGTGCCCTTTCATAAAGCTCTTCAGAGGAAGATTATGACGAACTGGGAAACCCCAGATGTCGTCCCGGCAGTAAATAAAAAACTGTCTACAAAATACAGGGTATCTTCTACAGACCCGGAGTTTTTGTCAAAACACCCATCCCCAGAAAGTCTGGTGGTACAGGCAGCATCTTCTACTGATGTCAAGACTGCTTACCCTACGTCCCACAGGACAGGGACGATAAAAAATATGATGCTATGGCAAAGAAAGTTTTTTTCGGCATGCAGCATGGCATTAAAATCTGTTAATGCTACTTGCACCCTTGCTAGATTCAGCCATACACTTTGGGAGTGTGCTTCTACAGCGGCTGACTGCATCCCGGAGGGAGAAGAAAGGGAGGCGTTCCTGAATATCATACAGGACGGTAAAGACGCTATGTGCGAATTCCTCCAGACGGGCATTGATTCGGCTGACAGTATCAGCAGAGCAATGGCGGCAAGTACAACAACCAGGAGATTCGCTTGGTTGAGAAAGTCTGGTTTTGCCCTAGATGTGCAAGCCAGGCTCTTGAACATGCCATTAGATGGCTCTTCTTTGTTTGGGGAAAAAGGCGGATGACAGTTTAGAGAAACTGCAAACTTCAAAAGCAGCAGCAAAATCCCTAGGCGCTGCAATCCGTCAGACACCTTTTCGTCCCACAGGAACCTCTGCGAGGGGCAAGTCCTTTCGCTTCTACTCCGCATTCGGAAGAGGTAGAGGAAGACCGGCTCAAAGGGGACAAAGAAGAACTACCCGAGGTGGATGGGGTAGATATTCAAAAGCCGCACCAACAGCAGGTGCCTCTTTACCATCGGCATCTGCATCAGCCGCCCCAAAACCACTCTGAGGACTTCCCTCACAGGACACCTGTAGGAGGCAGGTTGACTCAACATCTGGCGGAATGGCAGGCTATCACGTCAGATGCTTGGGCATTGGAAACAGTTGCCTGAGGTTACTGCCTGCCTTTCCTACGCATACCTCAGAGTCATCCACCGGGGATCAGCTCTCAGAAAGGTCCAGATCCGCTCCTCTTGCAGGAAATTTTGGACCTGCTAGAGAAAGGTGCCATAGAACCGGTACCTGTAGCGGAGAGGAACAAGGGCTGGTACTCCCCTTACTTTCTCATTCCAAAGAAAGACGGAGGACTGAGACCCATCTTGGACGACAAATTCAAGATGGTCACTCTTTCTCAGATCCTCCAGGCCCTTCTGTTCCAGGACTGGTTGGTATCTCTGGACCTTCAGGACGCTTATTTCCATGTGCCTATCCATCTCAAACACAGGAAATACCTGAGGTTCGCAATTGCAACTCTCATTATCAATTTCGAGTGCTGCCATTTGGGCTGACCTCCACCCCGAGGGTCTTCACCAAGTTAATGTCGGTAGTGGCGGCAAGTCTAAGGAGGGAAGGGATTCACGTCTACCCCTACCTGGACGATTGGTTGATCAGGGCTGTATCTTTGGAACAAGCTCAGATCCAGCTAAATCACGTGTGCCACTCCCTTCACAAACTGGGCTTCTCCCTCAATTTAAAGAAGTCACAAATGATACCATCGCAGAGACTCCAGTTCATAGGAGCGATCCTGGACACTTCCCTGGGAAAAGCCTCGCCACCAGAGGTGAGGGCTCTAGATATTCTACAGATGGTTACCAAGTTCCAAGATGCCCAACGTCTCCCAGCCTTCGACTTTTTGAGGTTGCTAGGCCTCATGGCATCCTGCAGTTTCCTAGTGCCAGAGGCTTGCCTGAGAATGAGATCCCTCCAGTGGACACTGAGGACTCAGTGGTCACAATTCTCAGGGAGAATGACAGATCTTCAGGTTCCCGACAGGGTGGCTCGAGACCTTCAGTGGTGGGCCTGTCAGGAGGACATTCTGAAAGGAGAACAGTTTTGGCAACCCTGGCCGGAGATAACAGTAGTCACGGATGCCTCACTCACGGGGTGGGGAGCCCACGCCAACGACTTGACCATCAGCGGTCGTTGGTCTCCATCGGAGTCCAGACTACATATCAACCTGTTAGAGCTGAGAGCCATCAGACTTGCGCTGAAGGCGTTCCTGCCAGCTGTACAAGGGAAAAATGTCCTGATAATGACGGACAACACGGTGGCCATGCATTACCTCAACAAAAGAGGAGGCGTAGGATCACTACCCCTGTGCAGAGAGGCAATGCAGCTCTGGTTTTGGGCAATCCAAGAAGGAATCTCTCTATCGGCAGTTCATCTAGCCGGAGAGAAGAACTTGACAGCGGACGCTCTGAGCAGGCAGAGCACAGTCTCCCATGAGTGGGAACTAGCTCAGGAAGTCCTTCAAGAGATCTTTGCCCTTTGGGGAACCCCTCAGGTGGATCTGTTCGCCACCAGCGTCAACAGGCAATGCGATCTGTTCTGCTCAAGGGAATTTCCCCCGAGAGGAGCTCTGGGAGACGCGTTCATAGTGGACTGGGAGTTTCCGCTTCTGTACGCGTTCCCACCGGTCCCTGTCATTCCTCAAATGATCAGGAGGTTGAGAAGATTCCGGAGAACCATGATCCTAATTGCCCCGGATTGGGCCAGGACAACGTGGTACCCGGACCTTCTAGACTTGTCCATCTGCCCTCCAATTCGACTTCCACTCAGAGAGAACCTACTCTCACAGAAGGGAGGTCAGGTTCTCCATCCAGACATCAAAACCCTCAACCTTCACGCTTGGCTTCTGAAAGGCTGAGGTAGAAGGATTGGGACCTCCCTGATGATGTTATGGAGGTGTTGCTTTCGACAAGGAGGCCAGCAACAAAGTCTCTATACCGCTGCCGTTGGAACAGATTTTGCAGCTGGTGTAGAGAACAGAATATCGACCCCTTTTCATGTGGTACACCAATGGTTTTGTCCTTCCTACTCTGTTTGGCAAATTCAGGCCTTCAAGTTGGCACCATTAAGGGCTATCTCGCAGCGCTATCCATCTTTAAGCGCACTGCGGAAGAACCATCCTATTTCAAGTTACCCTAGGTAATACAGTTTCTAAAGGGGTTAACCAATGTTTATCCCCCAAGACCATTCCAAGTTCCCCTATGGGATTTAAACTTAGTCCTAACTTTCCTGATGGGCACGCCTTTCGAACCACTCCATTCTTGTTCGTTAAGATTCCTTACCCTTAAAACTGTTTTATTAATAGCGCTTACATCTGCTAGAAGGGTGAGCGAATTACAAGCTCTTTCTTGTAAACCCCCTCATACAATTTTTCACAAAGACAAAGTTGTCCTGCAAGTGAAGCCTAATTTCCTCCCAAAGGTGGTTTCTGAATTCCATATCACTCAGAAGATTACCCTACAATCTTTCTATCCTCCTCCTCATCCGGGGAAAGAGGAAGAGAGGTTACGCAGGCTGGACCCTAGAAGGGCTTTAAGTTTTTACATCAGTAGACTAGCCAGGATAAGACAGGCAGACCAGCTGTTTGTAGGTTACGCAGGCCACAAGCTGGGGTTACCAATAACCAAGCAGACCATTTCCAGATGGATCATTCTAGCCATTTTGGAATGTTATAAACTGGCAGGTAAAGAGCCCCCTCAAAACCTTAGGGCTCATTCGACCAGAGGTATTGCAGCTTCATTGGCCCTCAAAAGAGGTGTGCCGGTTAAAGACATCTGTGCGGCCGCTACATGGTTGTCTGTCCATACCTTTACACAATTTTACAACTTGGATTCCTCCTCCAGTCAAGAGACTAGGTTTGGAAGGGCTGTACTGCACTCTATTCATCAATAGAAGACAGCGTGAAGTGAGTACTCCCTCCTCCAATAATAGAATACTGCTATGGGAGCCTATCTAAGATAAGGAATACGTCGGAGGACACAATCCCTTCGAAGAACAAGTTACTTCTTACCTTGTAACGTTCTTTCGACGGGATGTTCCTCCGACGTATTCCTTATCGACCCTCCCATCCATCCCCGCAGTTCTACTTCCCTTGTTGTTGCAGCTTACGCTCCTTCAGGGTGATTAGTCTAGTCCAGACAGAAATACTGTGGGCTACAAAACGGAACTGAGCAACGGACGCTGCATGCAGCCTTTATAGGCAGGATGATGTCGACGTCGATACGGCGGCTGTCGAGGGACATCGACTCGGAGGACGTCGACGCGCAGCGCCCTCTAGAGAAAAATTTTCCGAGGCCACCAGAGCTGGAAGGAGATATCTAAGATAAGGAATATGTCGGAGGACCATCCCGTCGAAAGAACGTTACAAGGTAAGAAGTAACTTGTTCATCTATCCCAAGGAGTTTGCAGCACCGGCAACCGTCTAATAGGGATTCCCTTATAACTACCTAGCGGGAAAATAATAGATTTCTGAGGATTCACCGCTATGTCAGACAGCCCCGCATACCTCTCCATCACCTCCTGGATGTACTGGAGATTCTCCTCCGGGTGCCTCAGGTACAGCAGCAAATCATCCGCATACAAGGAGATCAAGTGTCGCTCCCCTCCCACCTCGATGCCTATAGTATCGTACTGCTGTCTGAGGTATATCGCCAAAGGCTCCAAAGCGAATATGTACAGCATAGGGGACCATGGGCACCCCTGTCTCGTGCCTCTGCCTAGTTGCCACCTTTCGGATATCACTGCTCCTGTTTTGACTCTGGCCAACGGTTCACTATATAGCATCTTTGCCCATTTTATGTATCCAGGCCCCATAACATAGCCCGCCAAGGCCGCCAGCAGCCATGGCCACTTGACAGAATCGAAGGCCTTCACAGCATCCAAGGACACAATTGCCATTTCACCCTCATTCCTGCTCCCCCATTCAACAACCTGATGGAGTCGTCTATGATTGAGTTATGTTTCTATTCGGGACATAGCCCGTCTGGTCGGGGTGTATTAGTTTGCCAATGAGTCTTTGCAATCTGCTTGCCAAGACAGCCGTCAATATCCTGTCCTGGTTCAGTATTGACAATGGTCTATAGGAGCCACAGCTATTCCCAGGCTTGTTAGGTTTGGGAAGCGGTATTATGATCGTCTCTCTAAGTGACTCTGGCAGTCGTCCCATCTCAAACGCTTCATTTAACATATCCAACATTGGGGGGAGCACATCTGCTTTGTACACTTTATAAAATTCACTTGGAAACCCGTCCGGCCCCGGGGTCTTACTAGTAGGCAGCTGCCTCACCACTTCTTCTAACTACTCTAAAGTAAGCGGTGCAGCCAGCTCCTCTTTCTTCACCACTTATTGTAGGCAGACCTATGTCTTTTAGTGTTTCTATTATTTCTTCATAACTGCTTCCCTCCTCATCCACGTATAGTTCCCTGTAGTAATCTGCAAACTCCTGATTAACTCCCTCCTGGGTGTCAGCTATACTGCCATCTTCTCTTGTTATTGTCCTAATGGTGGGTCTGGGGATCTCACTCTTGTATAACCATGCCAAAAGCCTTCCTGTTTTATCTCCTCCTGCATGCTGTCTCTCTATATATTTTTTATAGTTAAGGTTACACAGTCTGTCCCATTGCTCCGCACATGTCTGCTGCAGTTTAGGTATCCGCTCCATGTCTCTTTCAGTGTCCTCTCTCCCCCTCAGTGCCTTTTCCAATTCCCTTTCTGTTTCATGTAGATCGGCCAGGATCCCGCCTTGCAGGCCTTTATATTTTGCTATGGCTACGCCCCACATCACCACCTTGAAAGCTTCCCATAGCGTGCTCGCCGAGTCCACGCTGCCCGTATTCACCTCAAAGTAGTTTATAATCTCCTCTCTTATGTCTTCCCTAAAAAGGGGATCTTTAAGCGCCTCTGCCCGGAGACGCCATGTCGGAATCCTTGCTCTCGGGGGGGCAATATTGCCAGCCAATAACCAGGGGCGAGTGGTCTGAAAGGACCCTCGCCTTATATTCTGCCTGCGTCGTCTCCATCATTATTTCCGACATGTCAAAGACATAGTCCAGCCTCGTATGCAACTGCTGCGGGGCAGAGTAGTGCGATTACTGCCTTTCTTTGGGGTGTTTCATTCTCCACACATCCGCCAGACCAAAGTCATCCAGCAATGTCTGCAGCGCTTTAGCCGCTGGGGCGGGTCTGTCAATCTTCCGATCTGTCCACCCTAGGGTTTAGTACACAGTTAAAATCCCCACCCCAGATCACCGCACTCCCCATACACATGCTAAGATTAGTACTCGGGGTTCTGAAATATGCTGCCGTATTCTGATTGGGGGCGTGTGTATTTACAATGCTTATCTCCCTATTCTCCACCAATCCCCTCAATATGACCATCCTCCCATCTTCTTCTTCAGTTTCCTGCAACAAGTGAAATGGGACATGCGGCGCCACCCAGATGAGCACTCCTCTAGCATAGGCAGAATGTCGAGCTCGCCACGACCCCTTTCCATTTTTTCACAACCGTTCCTCAACTTTTCCTGTGTCAGGTGAGTCTCCTGCAGCAGTGCAATATCTATCTTTTGTCTGCGCAGGTACAACATGACCTTGTTTCTCTTTAGATAACTATTGAGCCCCCTGACATTCCACGTGATTATTTTAAGGTCCCCCATGGCTTGTTAGAGTCCCCATTCCCCCCCCCCCCCATCGGTGCAGTCCAGTTCCCCTTCCCGTTTCGGTCTATATAGGCTTGTTCCCCAGTTCAAACTACCCTTAACTACAAACACCCCAAATACCCCTCCCCCTCCCCCGCCCGCCACCCTTTCCCTTCTCCAACTTTACCCCCCCTCCCCCCCAACAGTTGCCCAGCTCCATCCCTGGATCTCAGGCACCCCTGCATCTAGCACTTTCTGGCAATAGCCTGTACTCGAAGCTCAGCAGGGTGAGGTAGCCCTAATGGCTATCCTGCTGCTTCTACTACTACTTGGGGGGCGGGGAGGGGTAAGGTACCTGTGTTCTGCTGCTCCTATTTGCCACAATTCAGCCACATACTACTATCCAATTTACTTACATAATCAAAGTTCTATATTCCAGTCCAATGCACCTCAATAAAATCAAAGATATCCTAACCTAGCTTCCGCACCTCCCATCCCTACTCATCTATTGTTTCTATCGAGTCTCTACTGGGATACCTCACAGGGTGATTTACCAGTATGCATGAATTGTCTTAGTCACTTATTTTGTTCTCCTTGGGCCCGTGCAGCATCTTGTTCCGGGCAGTCCTGTAGGTCCAGCCATGCAGCAGCCTCCTCTGGGGTATCAAAGAAGAACATTCGACTCTTGTGTAACACTTTCAATCTTGCAGGGTACAGAAGCATATATTTGATGCCAGCCGTACGCAGCCTTCTCTTCACCGCTACATAGCTATACCTCTGCCTCTGGACCAGCATTGTATAATCTGGATAAGCTGTGATGGTAGCCGAGGCTCTATCGATCGTTCCCCATTTCCTGAAATACTCCAAAACCTTCTCACGATCTTTATAATTCAAAATCTTGGCAATTATTGCACGTGGAGGGGCTCCGGGCTTCGGTTTCCTCGTGAGGGCTCTATGTGCGCGCTCCACTGTGAATCCTTGTGAGAGTTTGTCAGCTCCTATTTCCTGCAGGATCATATTCTCCACATAGTCTGTAGGATCCTGGCCTCCTTCTCCTTCCAGCAGACCAACCACTCAAATGTTGTTCCTTCTCGCTCTCCCTTCCGCCTCCTCCGCACGGTTCTCCAGGTTAGCCACTTGCTGCTTTAGTATGTGGACTTCCTTTGCATTATCAGTGCTGGTGGTCGTGTTAGTTTTGACTGCACTTTCCAGGCTGCTCGTTCTGTCTGCCAGCGCCCTGACATCTTGTCGCAGCAAGTTGACATCTATCCCCACCGCGTCGATCTTAGCCTCCAAGGAAGTCCTTAAGTCCTCCATTGCTATCCCCCAAGAATCTCTTAATTCCGTTATGACTGCCAATATCTGGTGGTTTTCAGTCCCAGGGGAGCTTCCCGTGGACCCACTTGCGCCGCCAGCGCTGGCGCAGTTGGAGACTGCCGTGTCTTGCCAAACGCCTCCATCGTGGGTTGCTTGCTCTTGCCTTTGATCACTCTCCCCGCCATCTTGTGATCCAGGGCAAGTGTCCCACACTGCTCCGTCCGTGGCACAGCAATTTTGTTGCTCTATTTCGCCGTGTTGTCTGCGGGTTACTACTCGTTCTGATTATTGTTTCGTGGTGCCCGCATGGATTTCTGCGCGCTGAGCAATGCGCTAGAGTGGGTTATGTCCTCACACGTATCAGTTGGCTCATCTACCACACAGCGCAATTCAGTACTTTGCGCTTTCCAGCATCCGCTCTTGAAGCACAGCCCTTGTGTTTTGCGGGCTATCTGCCTCCCCCCGGCGCTTCGGGGCTCGTGTGACGCGGAAGCCACGCAGTCGTGCCCCAGACGATGCAGGAAGGCCTCCTCTCTTCCTCTGCCTCCCACACTTTCATCCAACGAACACAGTGGCGCAATCCACCTATATCGGGCGCTCCACTGGGCACCTCTCATGTCCAGTGGCTGCTACAGTTAATGTCCGATCCCAGACTCCAGGTCCCCCACTATGTCTATGCCAAGGACAGCTCCCCTTTGTCAGCAGCGCCTTGTTCCAGGTGTCTCCCTTCCAGCTTGCCTGTCGTGAGGGGGAAACGTCCTACAAGCAACGCCGGTCCCACTTTGCATTCAGTCCAAGTACTGCTGATTATTAAAGGCAGCAACCCCCTGTTCCTCGCTCTCACGGGCGCGGGTGCTTTCACTGTGTAATGGTGGCACTTCGTCTCAAGACGACGATGGTAGCCCCTCCCTTTTTCCGCCGCACAGAAGAGACAAAGGAAATGTCCTCCGAGGAGCCGCGCAGCTCTCTCATTCCAGGTGTCCCGGTGCCCAGAGACTCAAT
This sequence comes from Ambystoma mexicanum, assembly GCF_040938575.1. Taxonomy (NCBI): domain Eukaryota; kingdom Metazoa; phylum Chordata; class Amphibia; order Caudata; family Ambystomatidae; genus Ambystoma; species Ambystoma mexicanum. Next base: position 497,516,978 of record NC_090924.1, read on the forward strand.
GGACTCAGCAAGTCCCGGCACCATAGTCCTGCACACACGGGTGTCCTTATATATTTTATGAGGCGCCCGACACGCACACACGGGACCTCCGCTCCCGTCGCTCATAACACTCGGCAGCTGTCCGCTGCCCGGGCCCTCAGCCGCACCGCCACTCTTATTGTGCGGCACCCGCGCATGCAATTTGTTAGCCCTCGTAGGTGGCAGCAAACCGCTCGCACGATATTCCACGCTGTTGGGGGGGAGGGGGCCTGCGCAGGCTCCAGTCACCGGCCCCCCATCTTCTCCGCATACGGCCACCACTGCCACAGCCTGGGCTCACCCGCACCTTCGGTCTCCTCACGGCAGCACGACCTCGTACCAAGTCGCAGCTCTCCGTTCTGTCGGCAGGGGTCCAATCGAACTCCAGGCAACAGTGTATTCTTGTACACGCCGCACTTCAGTTCATTCTGCTGATCCTGCATTCGCGGCCGCTCGCCCATTGCTGTCCGCCATTTTTAGATACTTTGTCTCAGGGCCGCGGAACGTTCCAAAGTCAGTTTCACTGCTGCTGCTCACACGATCTTCTCAATATTTTCAGTAGTGGCAGGGCATCTATTCACCCGCCCGTGTTTCCATTATTGGAGTAGGTTGTCCATTTCCAGTATGTGCAATTTTGGATCTCCGGAGCTGCTCTCATCAGGCACGTCTTGCTACATGGCCGGTTAGCCACGCCCCCCAATGTCTCTTTCTCCCTTATAGGTGATGGTGTTCCAGCAGAGCTGTTGCGCCGGTGGAGGACTTGGAAGAATTCCCAAGAAAGAATGACAAGTTGGAACTCTAAGGTAACCGCTAGATGCGATGGTGCACGACCGTAATAAATGTCTGTTTGCTTTCTAACTTTATTTGTTCTTTCCTCCTGGAGGTATGATCTGGCGGTGCCTGGAGAAGAGTTGCGGTGTGCGGACCTGGAGACGGGTGAAGTATGCCTGTGACCGCGATGAAGCTGATCGAGTAGATCTCCAGTATTGGTGTCTGAGCTGGAGGTCAGGTACGGCGTGCAGTCAGTGGTTGTATTCCACGAGCCAGGTAAGTGTGCTCTGGACGATTGCTGATGGAGTTAAGAGGCGCTCCAGCGATGATTCTGCTCGTTCTGAAGGAGAAAAACTGGCAATGGTTTGGCTGGCTGTGCAGGTAAGAAGCTTCTCTGAGATGTGTTCGCTGGAGAACAGGTAAGTTGCCTCACCGAGATGGTTTCGCTGGAGAGCAGGTAAATTGCCTCACCGAGAGGGTTTCGCTGGAGAGCAGGTAAATTGCCTCACTGAGCTGGTTTCGCTGGAGAACCGGTAAGATGCCTCACAGAGATGGTTTCGCTGGAGAACCGGTAAGATGCCTCACCAAGATGGTTTCGCTGGAGAACCGGTAAGATGCCTCACCAAGATGGTTTCGCTGGAGAACCGGTAAGATGCCTCACCGAGATGGTTTCGCTGGAGAACCGGTAAGATGCCTCACCGAGATGGTTTGCTGGAAGACAGGTAAGAGGTTTCTCCGAGGTGGTTGCACTGGAAAACAGGTAAAGTGTTTCTCAGGCGGCGGTGAGCGTTACACTGCTTAGGCAGAATAACGCGAAGCCTAGGCCTGCAGGCGGGACAGGCTTAAATAGACTGGTTCTGGCCACGGCCCCTTGCTCTGCTAGATGGTTACACCCTGCCTCTCCCAAATGAAGCTGCATGTGCAGCTTCATTGATTCCAATGGCCACGCAAGGCCCAGATGCACATGGTTGGCTGAGATGAGATGACACGTGCCAAAGGGAAAAAGTGTGCGGAACACACTTTCTTATGAACCTGGCGCCAAAGGTGCCAGGATTGGGTCTAACTGGGCCCTTTAGGAGATGTAAACTGTGGTTCCTGTCAAGTGGCCATGCCACAGACCCTAAGGTGGGGTAAACGCAACCAAGCCCCAGGTAAGAGTGTGAAACCCAAAACCCATTGAAAGGGCTAGAAACCAGGGAGAACAGTGCAAAGAGACTACTACAAGATTCTGTGACAGGAAGACCAAGTAGAGGTGTACCTTGGTTCAAGTTAGGATCTTGTTTCTTTGTTCTGTTACATTGGTATGGACAGAATCCACACTAGACTAGGTTTTCTGAATGACAGACTTTGATTTAGGACATCATGATGAGCACTCCTCAATTCCTTTTCCTTTACTAGGTTAGTGCCAAGAACCTTTGAGCCAACTTAGTTATGTTGGGAGAAATAAAATTCTAAACTCAACATGACATCTTGTCTGCCTCCTGATTTTTGCTTTCCACAGAGCTCGTTCCAGGTTATTTAAATGTAAAAGTTTGCCCTTTGTAAGATTACATTTGAGCTAAAAAGCCAACATTGATGTCATAGAATGTCACTAATCTGTCAAGTGCTACTATCTTGGTTGTCAGTCTTGATTACTAAAGGAAGCTATGCCTTGGTTTCTTGAAATGTGCTGCACAATTCCACAAGATTAAGTTTGGAGGTATTTTCAGGTAACATACTGTGAGGAACCAGGAAGGATACACATACACAGAGACTTATGGTTTTGGCTATAAACGCTTATTGACGACAGAAAAGGGGTTGGGAAAATGTCTCTGTCCCTGCACTAAGAGGTGTTTTCCTACCTCAAACAAAACTGAGGGTATGTCGGATGTCAGAATGTCCAAAGTAAAATTACCTGTGTTCAAAGTACTATTCTGGCCCTCACATTCTAACAATATTAACTCTAAGATGAAAAGGGCAATGTCTTTGGCCTTGAGTGAGTTATCAAAGTTCAAAAAGGAAAATGTCTAACAAGTTACAGAAGGAATCAGCTAATTATTCCACAGGGTGGTTCCCTTCCCCTGGGTGTCTCTTCTCTCTGTTTATTCAAAGATATCCGTTCCTTGAGTTTCTCTTGATCCACAAAGCAGCTCTTATACAAACAACTTGGCTCTTTTTCTTTCTGGTCAGGACACCTAGTGTACTCTCTTGCCAGGTTTGTACCCCTCTTCTCTTAATAACATAACTGGTATACAAAACAAGTTGGCTGTGAATTTGTATCTTGGTGCAATACCTGGCGTCCTTCCTGCCAGGATTTCAACGTTCTTTTCTTGTTCAGCAATACAACTCGTACACAAAACAACTTGGTTGTGACTTTGTAGCTTGATGTACTTCCTGCCAGGAGTTTACTCCTCTTTTCTGGATCCTCAGAGCCTTTTTGTTAGTCCTTGTATATCCATCTCAGGACTCCTTTAGGTGATGTATTTCTTATACACGTTTCAATGTGTCATTGCTTAGTGCATTTCCCTACCAGGGCCTTCTCATATGAACACACCTGCAACTGCCTGGTGTACTCTCCTTGCAGGGCTATCCTCATGTGGGCCTCTTCCGAGCGTGATATCTTCTTGTATCTGTTTTATCTAATACTGTATCTGCCTTGTTCAGTATCCTGCCTGAGCTTTTCTTAAATGTGTATTGCGTAGACTCAAAAACTTGAAATTCTCTTACTTTTTGTTTTTCCCTTTTAAGGAAATGTTCACGGACTCCTTTTCGTTTAAGTACTTAATTTTCTTCCTTTACAATTATTCGCCTTTGGCATGCCTGCCAATACGCCTCAGTGTCCCTGCTTCCCTTCCGTGGACTCACCGGTACATACTGGCGTACCTCGCCCCTCTCGCAGCAAGCCGGTGGTGGTCGTTCAGCATCTCTTCCTGTCTCGCTGCCCTCGTTCCTCTGCTTCTCCACCTCACGGGGTTTGCCGCTGGGCATTTCTGCTTCGTATCAGGGTTTGGTAAGGCAAACGCTGCCGCTAAACACCTGCAAATGCGCAGTAGCCTTGCATCTGCTTGTGGCATTCCTGCAGAGTGCTCTCTCTCGTTGAGCTTTCCTCTTCTTCCTCTTTGAGTCAGATGGCTACACTGAATTGCTGATAGTCCCACAGTCTCTCAGTCATTACTGAGAGAAGTAGCTTAATCCCTCCAGCAGCGCGCCTCAGTCAGCTGCTTCTGCTTTTACATTTCCGGGCCACAGGTATCCACTCACAACAACTAGAGTGCAGATTGTGGTCTGTCTTTACCGCTCTGCATACTCGGCTCATCTTGCTCGTCCCAGTATTCTTGCAGTTATGGGAATGGAAGTCTATTCTTAATGTTTTACATGTAAAATCTGGATAAGTGTTCTCAGTGGTCTTTAAGGGCAAGTTAGCTCTGAATAACTTGTAGGTAGTCTGAGAAGATATTTCCATGAGTCTGAGGCCAAGTCAGATTTTGATGGCTCATATATAGATCTTATTAGGTCTTCAGTACCCTTCGCAGGTGGGTGAGGGGAGGTGTAACAAAATACCATTAAGTCATTGGGTGTGGATGTGGTATCCTCAAGAAAGGAAGGGGAATTCCATGCTTTGACCGTTGGTGCCCTGCTGTTCTCCCAGAGGTTGTTTCCCCCCTATGTGATCCTCCCTCATATAGCCGCCCCCAGGGTCAGGATCCTGTTGCGGCTGATGTCCCCAAGCCACATGGGGAGAGGTCTCCACCAGGGAAAAAGTGATGACCCCATCAGATTCTTCACAATACACATAACATCCATTGCCTTTTGTTGAGGTTCTTTTGTCATTTATGAATCTGCTCAACTGTTAAGTCTTTTTTTTAATGTTGAGATAATCACAGCAGGCCATATTTCTCAGACCGATGTCTGTTTCTTCTGCTGTGGAACTGCAGTAGATTATTTCTTGGAACACAATTTACTCAAAGCACTGGCACTGAGTTGGAGTGGGACTGCTGAATTGCGATATAGGGCAGATGAGTGGCACCTACAAAAGTTATGTGCTAAAGACTTTATTAATGGTGTAAGTTTTCAATAATTAAGTACTAATTCATGTGGCCTCATGTAATACTGGAAATTGCAGGCCTAAGAGCTTGACTTTGCTAAAGACGAGAGCGGAAAAGCATGGCCTAGTTGGCATCATTACTGGTATTGGTCACTGCTGTGAATGACACAATTAGCACCTGGACTCGGGGCTTAGTGATGATTCTGGGTGCCAGTTATGTTTGCAAGCAGAGTGCAAAGCTATCGTCATGTGCAAACATGAAGTCCATGCCCGAAAAGAGATTCCAATTTGGCTGCCATGAAAATGACATGAGACGTGTGAGAAAGAGCAGCCATTTTATTTGTATGCACCTAGGAGAAGGAGACACAGTGCCAAAGAAGGAACCTGAAAGTATGTGAATTTGTGATCGACTGAGTATTATGGAATCAACTAGACTGATATGATATGGCATTTATAACGCACCTATACACAAGTGTTTCTGGTGATATAGAAAAAGGCTACGAGGTGGAGGAGCAAATGTAGAGACTAAGCAAGCAGAAGCCAAACACATTTTTAGTATGGTACTGTTCATTA